>NC_052051.1:131778283-132112033 GCF_903992535.2 Arvicola amphibius
GTCCTGGAACTAACTTTGTAGACCAAGCTGGCCCCAAACTCCTGATCGCAAGATACAGGCACAGGTGATCTGCCTCTACCTCCTGAGTGCTCAGATTAAAGGCACGTGCCGCCATGCCCGGCTTCACAGGATCTGTTCACTTGGACCGCTGAGGGCTCTCGTTGACAAAGCTTTCTCGTCTTCATTTGGGTGGTAGAGGTCCCTGCAATGTCCAGTTGCCCACACTGGGATGGGTCCCAGAGGACACTGTTCGCAGTGTCCCCTCTGCTGCCGGACAGGGTGAGGTGGATGATCCACAACTGGGGACAGACTGAACACAGTCCCCACACCTCCCCTGCCCCCATACTGCAACACTCAGCATTGAGAGCGTGCTGGGAGGGGATTTCTCTCTCCGTGTAGTCTTGGCCCACCACCCCCACCCCCTGCCGGCATGTGCCTGTGCCAGCTGCCCAGTGGAGGCAGTGCTGGGGTTTCTGGTGCCTTGCATCGTCTATTTCTGGCGAGGAAGGGATGCTCCCCTCCACTGCCCTGTCCAGCAGTGGCAGCCCCATCAGAGCCCTCTAATTTGAAGAAGGCACAGGCTTGACTTATTTTTAGCCAGCTGCTCTGAGGCCTGTTGGTCTTCTGCTCACGATCAAATAAATAAATAATAAACACGCTTGGACGCAAACTCTGGCCTCTTCCCTGACATCCATGCATCTCGGCAATGAGTGCCTGCGCAGTCGGTCCAGCACTTGCTAGCTTGACTGACATTAGATTTTGCTTTGATGTATATAGTGCCTCTGTAAACCAGAGGGCCAGCTTTGAACCTGTTCCCCACGGAAACCGCCAATTGCCCTGGAGCCCCTCCCCACGGTGTATACCTTAAAACCTTACACATGTCCAAAAGTCCCTCCCCCTTATACTTGCCCGAGAGCCCCTCCCCCTCATATATGCCTGAGAGCTCCCCCCCTTCTTGTACACCACTGAGTGGCCAAGGGGACTGTGCTGCGGGTCCCAGAACGTTGCTGTCTGTGGACCTTAGGCAGCAGAGAACCCTGACCGAGTTTCATCGTTAAGCCGTTGTCTCCAGGACCGAGTCCAGGGCCTTCACACAGATGTACTGGATGATTTCGCCTCAAGCTGCATTGTGTGGACTCTCCCTCCATCTCTGTCTGACCAGGTCTGGCTGGGCTGTCCGGGCCTCCAGCTGTGAGGCCCTGAATGAACAGCACGCCTAACCTCCTGGTAGCGTGTCACCCAGGCTGGGCCACCCAGCTCCCTCAAGAGCTGAGCTGGAAGCGTCCATACTGAGCCTGGCAGTCGCTAGGCAGGGGCAGCGAGAAGGAAAGTCGGTGATGGAAAAAGCTGGTGACATTTCGTATATTAGCAAAGTTAATTGCAAAATGCCACGAAGCTTGTCTTCGCCTCCCGTTTTAAAGGGTATGGGGAAAGTTACATTGTAAAAATATTGCAGCCAAGCCCTGCCTTGGTGGTGGCACTGGAGGCTTGGGCTTCCTGCAGAGTCACCCTCACAGACGCCTCCAATTAGGAGCTGAAAAATCACTGCACACACACAACCAATCCTAACAGCAACAGCTGCTGAATTCCATCAGCGCGACTACATGGTAGGTGTGCAGCTGGGATGGCCACAGCTGCAGCCGCTGAATTCCATCAGAGCGACTACAAGGTAGGTGTGCACAGCTGGGATGGCCACAGCTGCCTCCTTCCTGAACTGTGAGTCATTTTTGTATTGGAAGACACACTGTTGGGCTGTCCTACCAAGTACACTTAATTACCCTTTGTACTGAATAGAATCACGCCCAAAAGCTGGGGAGCCAGTGGACGCTGCCCAGAATGTTAAGGACTGAACATTCCAAACACTGATATGGAGCAGCTGGGCCCCCTGCCGTGAAATCTAGCCCAGATGTCCGCTCTGAAGCTCATTCTAGGGTTACCAGTCTCTTTCCAATGTCATGCCCCCCAAAACAGCTCATTGGCTCTACGATGGTCATTGTGCTGGGCAGAAGTTTTGCCACCTCCGCCAGCTGCTCACCCCAGTCACCGCTGGAAGGCCAAGTGTGACAATGGATCTGGGGAAACAACAACCAGGGAGTGTGGAAGGGTGGAGGTAGAGGCGGTCCAGCGTGAACTCCCTTCTGGCACAGTGATGTCACAGTGCCACCAGCAGTTAGGGAAGGCTGGGCTGCAGTGCCTGCTCACCGGGTAGATGCATACAGTGTGTGCAGGCACATGGGCGAGCCATGTGGAGTTCCTCTTCGAAAGCCCTTCGCTTTAAAAGCTGATGACAGTCTATGGAGATGGGCCCTACATACAGGACAGCAGCAGGTCCCAGCGTGAGGTATGGCAAGTGAAGACTGGCCGGGTCTGTATGCAGTGCCGGAGAATCTCTGATGGGTCCCCACCCTCTTTCAACCCCGAGGGATGCAAGTCTTTACCACCAGGCCACATTGCTAGCCTGGTAGTCGTGATCCCTGAAGAATTTAAGAACAGGAAAAACCAGACGTGGAGACAGTGGGATGAAGGCTGACCAGAGAGTAAAGTAAACGTAAGCTGATGGAGTTCACTAGCTCAGAGTCTTGGATTATATATTTTTTTAAAAGTATCCATCAGTATGTTGTCCACAGGAGACTTAGAAGGTTAGGGGTATGTTTAGTACTGAGTAAAAGATTCTAAACATCGAAATGGACAGGTGGGATATTAGCATATTTTGGTAAGAGGAACACTGTATTAAGACATGATGATAAGCATCAATATAATACTTAAATACATAAAGTAAGACAAAGGAAAATTAGGCAACAATAATTAAAAATTTATTCCCTTTTCAGAAATAGACCAAGCTAGAAGAAGCAAGATTCAACCCGCACAATAGGCTGCAGTTTCTACTCATGGGTAACAGTTGTCTAGTGTGTGCACGCATGCACTCATGCATGTGTAGTGTAGATGGAGGTGTGTTTGCAACGGTCAACCATGTGTTAACCCACGGAAATTCCATGGTTTTAAAGAATGCAGATCACACTTGATCATAATAAGGTAACTGAGACACAGAATAACCCCACCTCTCAAATCCCTGCTTATTGACTGATGCGAGAAACTCACTATTAAAAGGCTCTTAGGGGGCTGGAGAAATGACTCAGAGGTTGAGAGCACTGCCTGCTCTTCCAAAGGTCCTGAGTTCAATTCCCGGCAACCACATGATAGCTCACAACCATCTGTAATGAGGTCTGGTGCCCTCTTCTGGCCAGCAGGCACACACACTGACAGAATATTGTATACATAATATATATATATATACATATATATATATGTATATATATATATATATATATATATATATATATGGAAAATAAATAAAAGGCTCTTAGACCAAGGAAGGAAATGAAAAATTCAAAAGTACTTAGAACTAAAACTGAGAAATTTCAAAAATTATAGTAGCAAAAAAAGAGTAAACATAATTAGAAAAGATTGAACTTGGAAGAAAACTCGTGAGTCTATGCCGTTTGTCCTAAGGCAAAAGAGAACTGAAACCAACTGAATTGAAGGAGGAGGGAGCAGTGGTTCATATAATAAGAGTGGGAGAGGGCAACGGACAGTGAGTAGGGAGAGAAAATTAGGAAAGTTCTAAGTTTAGTGGGGGTGGTGCACACCTTTAATTCCAGCCTTCTAGTGGCAGAGGCAGGGAGATCTCTGAGTTCAAAACTAGTCCAGTCTACGGAGTTTGAGGACAACCAGGGATACACAGAGAAACCCTGTCTCAGAAAACCAAACGGAGCAACAGCAGAAATCCCACTGAATTTCTTCAAAAAGATTGCTGACATCCATATTGCCAAATGAACACAAAAAGACTGAACTAGAGGGACCACTAAACTGTTGTTTGTACACTGTGTGAAGGGGTATTGCTGTGATTGGTGTAATAAAAGGCTGAAAGGCCAATAGCTAGGCAGGAGGTACAGGCGGGATTTTTGGGGAGAAAAAGGAAAAGGAAGAAGAATACAGGTATGCAGGAGAAGCCCGGAGACATAGAGAGGAAACAGGAGGTAAAGATGGAAGAGAGGTAACCACGTGACAGAATGTACATTAATGTAAATGGGTTAATTTAAGTTATAAGAGCTAGTAAGGAACAAGCCTAAGCTGTAGGCTGAGCTTTCATAATAGGAAGTCTCTGTGTCATTTGGGAGCTGGCTGGAGGGACAGAAAAAGACTCCCTACACCAAACAATGCCTGAAAAAGATGCAAAAGGAGAGGATTATCAGCCACTGGGGGCATCACAGATGGGGTGATGTGCAAAGTGGTCACTGGGTGGGGGGTGGAGGGTGGGGTTAGCTGTGGGAATGGAGATGCCCTCCATGCAGGGGGGTGATTTAATAAGCAAAGAGCAAGGATGATGAATGCCAGTCTCCTCTCAAGACAGGGAGCTATAAATAGGGAAATAAAAAAAAAAAACAAAAACAGACAAGGTTCTGTTATCGGGTGCTGCATGGGAATGGGGGTATTGGTGTGAACTTTTGGGTTTTAACAGAAGTAGATATAGAAAAAATCCTGTTAAAATACAGTCAGCGGCAGAAGAATGGCGTTACATTAGCGAATCTTATGAGAGTGGGTTAAAATAGAAAATTATACATATTTCTCAACATTACTATATTTAATTACCTTAATAGCTTTTAAAAATATTAGGAATAGAAAATATTCAGCGAGATTGCATGAGGGCAATTGGAGGAACTGGGCGCATTGTGCCTGAGAGAGCAGCAGACACTTTGCTGCCACAGAAAGGTCGGGATGGGCTGAGCTGCTGCATTAAGATGGGAAGGCACAGACTAGGCGGCTGGAAGTGCCAGGACCATCCAGCCATGAGAACAAACACAGGGCCCAGGAGAGACACTGCCAGATTACTGTTCTCACCTGCGCTCAGGGACTAGGAGGTGGCTAACGAGTCAGGATTGGAACTGTATGCAAATTCCACGACAGAGCCCAAAACGTCGAGCCAATGGGGTGTGGAGCCACTGGAAATGGCAAAGGCGTTGACTTTCATGAAATGTATAAATTAACTTGAACCCCAGAATCTTTTTTTTTTTCTGGTTTTTTTCAAGACAGGGTTTCCCTGTAGTTTCTAGAGCCTGTCCTGGAACTAGCTCTTGTAGACCAGGCTGGCCTCGAACTCAGAGATCTGCCTGCCTCTGCCTCCCGAGTGCTGGGATTAAAGGCGTACGCCACCACTGCCCGGTTGAACCCCAGAATCTTTAATTCCAACACGACTGCTGTGATTTAAAATTTCTACACTAAAGTAACTAATTTGATACTAAATAAGCCAATCTGGGGGTGGGAGTGGGGGTGGAGTCAAAAGGCAGCCGGAAGCTGCTGTTCTTCCTTGCGGATGGGATGGAGACTCTGGGAAGTCACAGGAGAAAGGTGCGACCAGGCAGGTGACAGCAGGAAATGGTCCCCTAAAGCAGACGTAATTCACAAAGAACTCAGTGGAAGACATGGTTGACAGGCCAGGGACTGAGCAAGGGAAAGAGACTTAGGAAAATTAACCCCTCATAAGGAGACACCTGAACCCTCAGACCACAGACAGGTGGGCTCCAGGTCTTTTGTGTTTTGGTTTTTCAAGAAAGGATTTCTCTACATAGCCCTGGCTGGCCTGGAGCTCACTCTGTAGACCAGGCTGACTTTGAATTTAGAGATCTGACTGAGACTGCTTCTGCTGAGTGCTGGGATTTAAAGGCTTGCACCACTGCCACCAGCACCCAGTTGGATTCCAGGGCTGTTAGAGACCGAAGAGTGGAAGACAAAGCCATAAAGGTTCAGGAAAACACTTTCGCATTTGGAATGAGACAACACTTTAAAAATAAGACCTCTCACAGTTAATGAGATATAATGAGATAGGATGCCCTCTTCTGGCATGCGTGCATGCAGACAGAAACATTGGATACATAAGAAATTAGCCTTTAAAAAGAGAGGGGGGGGGGATTAGATAGCCTATCACACTGACTGGGGGCAGCAGAGGCGAGAGAATGCAGCAGGAAATAGAGAAATGTAAAACTGACCCCGAACGAGAAAACAGGTTTGTAAGATTGGTAAAAATGAACATATAAATACTAGTGTTTTGACCGGAGAGATGGCTTCGTAGTTGAGAACACTGGCAGCTCTTCCAGAAAGCCCTGGTTCGATTCCCGGTACCTGCACATGGTGGCTCACGAGTGGTTGTAACTCCCGTTTCAAAGGACCTGATGCCCTCCCCTGGCCTCAGCAAGCTTTGCGCGACCAGCCAGTCCACAGATAAATCCTGAAAACATAATGCTAACATAGAGAACTGGGAAGGCAACCATTGCTGTATGGTGAGCACAGAAACATCGAGGGTAACTTGGCCATCCCATGACCCAGCATGCCCACCAGTGGATGCTAATCCAGGGAAGTCCCTCTTGTGGAGATGCTCCCTGCTGCCTGTGTGCCACAACGCCACTGGTTACCCCAAGAGAACACAAAGTAAAATGGAATCCAAACTAGATGTATGTGTAGGAACGCACGCAGCACATGGGGGAAATAGTTATGCTTTTAATGTAAATCAAGCACTAGAAGAGGTTCTGTGCAGGGAGTGCATGGCCCAGCCCAAGCCGACACAGGGCAGAAAAGTATTTGGCCGAGACCTTAGAGTTATTGTGGCCATAAATGAAGCTGCTGTGAGGATAGTTTTCACTTGCTGGGTGCAAAGTTCACTGGAAGGGCATGCCATTATATGTATTTGTGGAAGCAAAAGGAACCAGGACTCGTGCAGACCAGCAGTGTGACTGTGTCTTGGAACATGCAGGTGGCTGCAGGTATCTGTGGAGACTCTGTGTCCCTCCATCCCATGTGCCTTGCTTTTGCCGTTCATGGCTAAACATCGCCACACCCTTTGTAATAAGCCAGCAACAAACACAAACTGAACAATATCCCAGAGCTAACACCCTGAACAAATTCCAGGAAGGACAGTGAACATAGCACCCAGGAGCATGACATTTGGGGGACAGTGGATGAAATGAGAAAGTCCTCTCCTCCCAGACCAGCACCCTAACACCCTGACGGGGAGCGGGGAACTGAAGAAATTGTGTCATGATCCTAAATGTATATTTAATGCTTTGTACTTGATATTCAAAAAGAAATGAAATCATTGCTAGAGAAAATGCATAGGCATTTCATGATGGGAAAAGTGTGCCCCACAGAAAGATTCTCTTTGTTGGCAAGATGGTTTGTTGGGTAAAACCGAGCCTGACCACTTGAGTTTGATCCCAGGGATCTGCATGGCAGAAGGGGAGAATTGACCTACACACATACGATGTGGCATATGTGTGCCCACACATATGTTCACACATAAAGCAGATGAATACATGAAAGAGTTTTTAAAAAATATTTAACGGAATATCTCCAAGCAAAACAGGGCTCTACAATCCACTCTCCCCTTGTGACCTGGGCACAGAATTCAGCCTTCAAGGAAGTCACAGTCGTGTGATCCTAGATACTCAGGTCCTCATTTCTGGGCATGCTGACACGGGTGGACTATTTGCCTTCTCCTGAAGCTTAGAACTATTGAACTTTTGTCTGTAATAAATGCTCAATTAGCTCTAGGTTCTATTATGAAGAACTGGAAGACTGACCGAAATCTACACACAATCCAAAGATCTCAAGTCAGTGATTTCAATATCCAGGAGGGGCTTTTCATAGACAATGCTCAACATAGATACGTGGATTATTTTAAATGGGTTCTGCTTATTTTTTTTTTCAATAAAAAAAAAAAAGCATTTCAAGGGCTGGAGAGATGGCTCAGATGTTAAGAGCAATGGCTGCTCTTCCAGAGGACCTGAGTTCAATTCCTAACAACCACATGGTGGCTCACAACTATCTGTAGTGAGAGCCAGTGTCTTCTTCTGGTCTGCAGAAGGAACACTGTATACATAATAAATAAATAAATAAATAAATAAATAAATAAATAAATAAATCTTTAAAAAAGGGGACCAAAAAAATTTGTTCATAGTCTTTCAAATAGATTATAAAAGTTGTTCAGCCAAACCCAGTCTAGTCCCAGTGTGGTGACGCACGCCTTTAATCCCAGCACTTGGGAGGCAGAGGCAGGCGGATCTCTGTGAGTTGGAGGTCAGCCCGGTCTACATACTAAGTTCCAGGCCAGCTAAGGCTACATAGTGAGACCTGGCGCTCTCCCTGTGGCCCCCAAAGGAATTCCAGTAAGGAGAAAATGGCTCCGGTGACTAGCGGCAGTGAGTGACAGGAGAGGGTAGGGAAGGCAGCAGCGACACGCACGCACGCACTGCCGGGAGCTGAGTCTCAGATTTCATAAGGACGGTGTGCAAGAGTGCCCATGCTTCAGAAAAGTACTGAGGCTTAGCTAGAGGTTCTGATTCGCTTCCTGCGGCCGTCATCATTGACCAAGACCAACGCGTGAAGGAAAGGGTTAATTTCATCCTACAGCTTAGAGCGGTGGTTGGTTCTCAACCTTCCTAATGCAGCAACCCTTCAATACAGTTCCTCATGTGGTGGTGACACCCTCCCCCCCACCGCCATAAAATTAGTTTCGTCGCTTCTTCATAACTGTAATTTTGCTACTGTCATGAATCATAATGTAAATATCTGTGTTTTCCGATGCTCTTAGGGGACCCCTGTGAAAGGTCATTGGACCCCAAAGAGGTCACAACTCACAGGGTGAGAAACACTGGCCTAGAGGCAACAATTTATCCCCGAGGGAAGTGAGGGTAAGGACCCAAGGCAAGGACCTGGAGACAGAAACAATGGAGGCTGCTTTCTGTGAACTGACTTGCTCCCCATGGCTTGCTCGGTTTGCTTTCTTCAAGCAGGACCCTGTGCCAGGCGGGGTGGCATTCCCTATAGCGGTCTGGGCCCTCCCACATCAACTATTAATTAAGAAAATGCATCACAGATGTGCCTATGGGTTAATCTGATGGAGGCAATTCCTCACTTGAGGGTCCCTCTTACTCGGTGACTCCAGTCCTGTCAAGGCGACAGAAATGAAGAAGCACAAGATCCCTTTTCCATAGTTTTCAGCTGTGGCATCGAGGAATCAGGATCTGAATTCAGGTCATTTGATTTTAGAGTTGGTTCTTGTCTACTCTTTTTTTTTTTGTTTTGTTTTTCGAGACAGGGTTTCTCTGTGTAGCTTTGACGCCTGTCCTGGAACTCGCTCTGTAGACCAGGCTGGTCTTGAACTCACAGGAATTCTCCTGCCTCTGCCTCTCAAGTGCTGGAATTAAAGGCGTGCGCCGCCACTGCCCGGCCTTGGTTCTTGTCTGCTCTTGCTTCATTGGGAAATGGCTTCGATCACCAAGACTGACCATAACAGCAAACACAAAGACAGAATGTCCCCAAGCAAACCTCTAGACACTTAGGCTGTTGCCTAGCCAATAAAAAACTGGCTAGGAACCTATGTTTCTGCTGAACTGCCTCATTTTTGTGTGTTAGCTCTACCCAGTTATCACTACCCAGTGCCAGTTTCTCATTATTCCATCACTGAAGCATCAGGCTTCGTACGGCCTGCTCCTCTGTTCTCGGCCAAGAGCAATGTCAAGCCAGTTCTACCGTGGTTCCGTCACTTCTTTAACCAATCCGAAATTCATTCTCCACGCGTGGGCCCAAGCCTCCCACAAATCAAGCTTCAGGATCACTCCCTGTTTTTCTCGTGTGGTATTAGGGAGTATAACCTATGTGGTTGGTCTTCAGGTGACTTCTAGAATGCTGGATGGAAGTGGAAAGGAAGCATTTGCTGCTTTAATTTCTTAGCTGTCTTTTCCTCCTTGGGTTCTTTGGTCTCTGCCTTTCTAAGTTTGGGAAGTTGGGGAAGCTATGCGGGCTATTAAGAAAAGCTGATGGGATTCAGATCTAGGACAAGGAAGTAGCATAAGCACAGAGCTATAGCTGGCTGGAGGGCTGTGTGCAGAAGGACACAGAGTGCCTGGGAACAAATGGGGTCCGCTGCTGATCTCAAGTGTAGAACGAGGGTTCCCCACCTCTTCCTTTGGCTCATCCGTGCTCCAGATGACTGAAAATGAAGTGGCTGTGGCTACAGCTCAGATGGAAGTGACACTCTGTGGCACTGTCTGGCACCTGGGGCAAGCGGACTGGGAAAACGAAAGACAAAAATAAATTCTAAATCATTCCCTTTCCTTTTGACTGTTGGGTCTCACAGTTCATCTGGTCACAGGCTGTAGAATTCGTGTGCATGCCCCATGTCCTCTGTTCCTTCCTCAGATGAGGATACTCGGAAGCACATGCAAGCACACGGGGCAGGCAAGGACGTGTCGGGCTCGTTGTTGTCTTCCTGGCTTCCCTGCCACACGTTTGTTTCTCCGTGACATTCTCAAGATAAATAGTTAGGAAGGGAACATTACCAGTAGGCTGGCTGGGATCCTTTGCTCTGCTCAGATAGAAATCATGGGTAGGCAAATCTTGTTCATCTTTGACAGCTTCTGTTTGCCCCCTTATTTGTTAGGAGAATGTGGTGGCCGCAGGCTGTGGAGTAGCAGCAGGTGGTACCTTGTAGCGTAACAGTACTCCGGTAGACCGTGGGAATCTGATTCTTAGTCCCACACTCTTACTGTTCCTATACGGGGCCCAGGAAACAGGCTTTCATCATCCCTTGCCTGTAGCTGGCAGGGAAGCTTCCAGGAAGGCCTAGGTATCAGGATCCCTCTTAGCCTGGGGTCTGAGATTCTTAACCCTAAAGACTTGATGGCTTCTTGGAACTCAAGGTGAGTAGATCCTTGCCTGCAGTTTCTTCTGATTCCTGTATCCACCATTATCTCTGCTCTCTGACCTCTCTTCCTATCCCTGTCTTCCCTTCCTGTTCACCAGCTGCTCAGCTGCTGTTGCTTCAGCTGTCAGTCAGCCAGAGGCCTTGCTGCTTTCACAGATCAGCGCATTGACTGCTAGGCTGATGCTTCCCCTGACACTCTGCTGCCTCTTTCTTTGTTAGCGGCTCGCCCTGCACCAAGGTAGACAAGAAAAGATGGCTTGAGAGAAGCCTTTGATTAGACTTCACATTTCTGGCTCAGGGGAGGCAGCACAGAGCTGACTTAAATGAGCCCTAGCAGCCTTACACAGGCCGAGAAGGGAGGCTTTGGCCCAGTCACAGCCTCTATTTATTTATTTTATTTTTAACCAAGCACACATAGCTTTGACTCTTTGGCATCAATCTCACAGCCACAGAGATTCAGGTTTGGACCAATCAGAGCCTTCCCTTTTAGCACCAATCACAGCATTTCCTCTGTTAGGTAGCCAGGGGGAATGTCCTCCTCTGGCCCAGCTGAAAATGGTGGTGGCTTTGCTCCAGTTAGCCAGTAGACCCTTTCCCCTCAGATGTACGGACTCCTGTCTGTAGACTCCCTACCTTGCATAACCTCGGGTTACGTGACCAAGAGGGAATGAGATGATCTCCAGAGGTTTAAGAATCCGAGATGGGTGCTGTTGTTGATGAAGACTAGGGTCCTCAACCTGTGGATTGTGATGGGGGGGCTGCCAAATGACCCTTTCACGGGGGTCGCCTAAGGCCATCGTACAACACAGATATTTACATCACAATTCATAACTGTAGCAAAACTGCAGTTATGAAGTAGCAACGAAAATAATTTTATAACTGGGAGTCGCCACGACGCCAGGAACTGTATTGAAGGGTCGCAGCATTAGGAAGGCTGAGAACCGCTGCTCTTGGAGGACCAGGCACTGTTATTCTCGGCTACCAGAGGAACCCTTCTCACCACCCTACATTCAACCTTGGGGCGGGGGGTGGGGGGCTCTGCTTTCCTTCCTGAGGGTGGGTTCAAACTGGTAGGAAAGAGGCCTGGCAGAGGCCTAGTACCAATGTGCTGCCCTCCTCAAAGCCCCAGGGAGGCTCTCGGAAGCACCCTATTTTTAATACTGTCTTTAATCTCATGACCCAAGGCAGCAGGAATTCTCCGCACCCTAACTCAGCAGATCCTTAGATGCCACCCCCCTCCTTCATTCCAATTGGTGGCGGCGAAGAGAGGGAACGGACCTTTCACGGGAAGGTTGTGCCATTCGCTTGAGTGGTGTCACTGGCTCCCCTGACAGCTCAGGGCCCAAGGCTGGCTGGACGTCATTTATCAAGTATACTGCAGTGCAGCAATTCGCAAGCTACCAAGCTGGACTCTGCTCAGGAAATTTAAATGCGTGGCAGCTGCGTGCAGCCAGCGGTGTCCAGCATTTTAAAAAGGTCAATTAAGAAACGGTTGATGGTGGTGCGGCTAATGACAGCCGAGGGGGTGAGTAGGGCCGCGTAAACAGTCGGGCTGAGACCTGGATTACTGGAATTGAAGTGTCGAAGGGAAACGTGGCGGGGAGGGAACCTATTGTCATAAGCCATAAAGCACATCTGAGTTTCCCAGTGAAGATCGTACAGCTGTTTCCCTCCCTGGGCAGCGCAGAGAACAGTCTGGGCGAGGACGGTCTGGCCCACAAAGGGGACAGCTGCAGCAGCTCCGTCAATCTGCAGACCCAACCGTTCCCCGGTCCCCTCCGAGCCTCGGCCTGCGCCGCTGCCTGCACTCACGCGGTCCTGCTCGGGGGATCAGAAGGCGGGTGCTGGAGCGGTTATTTAGAATGTGGGTCATGTTCCAGAGAGCCGGATTTTTCGTCTGGGTCAACCTTGTCGCCCTGTGCGTGTATGAGTGGGTGGCCAGGTGGGAGCCGCCCCAGCCTGTGTTTGCCTCAAAGACATCCGCTCCTGACTTCAGTGGACACACAATGCGGGCTAGGGGTCAGCCGTCTATGCTGTGTCGGATAAAAGGGAAACACGAAGCCCCCAGACAAAGTCTATTTTGGCCTGCGACAGAATTGGCTCCGTGGCTGGGGAAAGAAACTGTGTGGCACTTTTTTGTTGTTTTTTTTTAATCTGACAACAGGATGTTCGACTGCTAGGACAGGCTTTATCCTCACGTCTACCTCTCAGGCAAGAAATCCAGGAGAGCCACGGGGATGCTAATTGATATGCAAAACAGGTCTAGGGTTCCTAGAAGCCACCCTGGATCCCCAGTTCCCTGCAAAAGCAGAATGAAGACTTGAACTAACTGAGGCAAGGCAGGGAGAGGAACAGCCGGTTTTTTTGCTTTGACTTTTTCATTTTGTAAACCTAGTTGGGAAGCTATACAGGTTTTTAAGAATTAAAAAGAAAGAGCATTGCATCAGTTAGGCTTGGCTTTCACACACCAGATATTTATTATTAGAAAATAGCTTCTATCAGCTGTCAGTACCAAACAAGTTGAAAGGCGCGAGCTTCTTGCCTTCATTTTCCTCCTTAGTAATATTTAAATAAACAGCTCACGGTGTGGCGAGTAGCCACGCCTGTTTTTCCCTTTAAAAACTGAATAACTAAATGAGGTTTAGTACAAAACACCCTTCAGATGTGACTTGTTCTGCGGTAATGACGCTGTCGCCTTGAGTAAGGGACACGAAAGAGACGAGAGAGACCACTCTGGCTATCAAGTTAGCCGCCAAAGAATCCACAGTAGCAACCGGGAAATGAATAAACTAGCCCAAATAAAACCCATCCAAACCAAGAAACCAGCTTGTACATTGGCTTTTAAATTTTTTGATTATTGTCTAAATTATATATTTATATATCTATATATATATATTTGAAATAGTAATAAAAAAGGAAGAATTGAATTGCATCCTCAGCAGGACAACCTTCCTCATATGGTAAAGAGGTGTTCCGAGAATCCCATACAGTATCTGCTAAATAGACGTGTTTGGCAGCTTAGCAAGTATCATACGAGTGCAGCATTCATGATTTTGAAGTCAAACAGCATTTGCTTCCTTCTGGCCGAGTTCGTTACTCAGGCGATGCGGTCACATGGCTCCAGATGTTCTTAGACCCACAAGGCTAAGGGATAGGGCTTCGGGGTGGTGGTGGCTCAGCGCAGGGCCCCCAGTGCAGAAACTTCCAGACAATGGGTCTACCAACTGACCACGCAGACATCAAACAATGGTCTCCTTTGAGTTCCTCTTAGCTGAGTGGAGCCCCAGCAAGGACTGCTGATGAGAGGGCACATTGACAGACTTTGGAATGAGGAGAATCACCCTCTGATTGGTCCGACGCCACTCATTGTACAGTCGACAGTGGTACCGAAATGACACCTGGGGCAGGGAGGAAAAGTACGAAAGGGTCAGAGGTGGCAGAAGTTGACAGTCAGTTCATGTCAATAAACACGCCATTTAAAGCTACACACTAGGGTGGTCAGGGACCCTGGGTGAGGGTCTCCAGCGAACAGCTGAACCCACCACATCCTCTGTTGGGGCTGGCATGACTTCCTTTTCTCCTCCACATTCTGGGAGAGATCAGGAGGTGAACAGGAAAGCGCAGTTCCTTCTGAGTTGGTGCCCTGGTTCCCAAATCTCAGTCCTGAAGAAGCCTGACCAGAGAGACAGCCCCAAGCCCTGTCCAGCTGTGGACCCCAGGCAATGCAGCTGTCTCTTCTCCGTGTTGCACAGTTAGAGGGGAGGGGTGCTGGGACTCCGTGTACTCCTCAGCAGCTTAGACTGCACGGTTTAAAAGACCCCATTCGTACTCAGAAATAAAGGACGCCTTTCGTCCTGTGCTAGACCGGCTGCAAAACTGCCGCCTGGCCTGACCACGGTGTGGAGTCTTGTGGTCAACACCGCATTTCCTTGTCTCTCCCCATGGGCTCCCAGCGTCTGGGGAGCAGAGCTGGTGTTGGCTCGCCACTTCTCACAGTGTTAGACGCTTTGGAAGTTGCTGGAATGAGCTGAGTGAAGAACTGAGAAGATCCCATGCTTTCCGACTAAAAGACTGCTTCAGGTTTCAGGACCTACGTGTATCTTAAAGTGCTTGCTTTTTTATCTAGATACTTTAGAATGGGACGCTTGTTTTAGAAAAGGCTGGCAGAAACCGATGGCCTGCTCAGAAAATTCAGATTTTTACGACCTCCCCCCCCCCATTTTTAAAGAAGAGACAGGGCTTCACTATGTAGCCCTGGTTGACCAGGAATTGCTTATGGAGACCAGGCTGACCTCAAATTCATAGGGATCTGCCTGCCTCTACTCCCAAATGCTGGCATGAAATGCGTGTGCCACCAAGCCCAGTTGGAGACACACTTCTAAACTGGGGGTGAGGGCTGGGAGAGGGCTCAGACAGACAGGGAAGTTACCACGGAGCCTGAGGACTTGAACTCTTGGGACCTCCGTGGTGGGAGGAGCGAATAGACTTCCCCTCCCCCACAAGACAAATAAATGAATGTAAAACAAAATAAAACAAAACACCAAACTGGGAGGTTTCAGTTTGAGTGCATCCAGATCCCTTGGTTTGTGCCGTCAGGAAGGTGCCCCAAGCTCGGAGTGACAATTCACTGTTGAACAGTCTTGGGTTGGGGGAGTTCTGAGACCCTAGGAAGGGTCCACAGAGTGGCCTGATCTGATGGTTTGAGTGCAGTTTCTCTGAAAATAAAGGAAACTAGAAACTCTGACCAAAAAAGCTCACATCAGGACCCTGAAATTCAAGGCCACCTTTGAACATCTTGAGGTGAGGAGCCGATGCCCACGCTGAGTACCAGGGAGGTTTAGTTGTGAAAATAAAAGTTCCCAGCTCTCACAGATGTACTGCTTCCAAAATTCCCTGATCACGCTGAAGTGCATCCATCTTTCTTGCTTGCTTGTTTGTTTGCTGAGACAGGGATTCTCTGTGTAACAGCCTTGGCTGTCCAGTTCTGGAACTCATTCTGTAGACCAGGATGGCCTCAAACTCACAAAGATTCATTTTTTTCCCCATTCTCTTGTATCTATTCTATCAGGTTGCTGTTGGTGCTTCCCTGGAACTTGGAAGGCAGGTGGGAAAGCCTGCTGCTCAGGGCCAAGTGCAGGAACACAAGCAACACAAGCAAGTACTAAAGAAGGGTTAGCAATCCGAGAAGTCCCGAACCCCAAACTGCTGACAGTGGGATCTCCAGTCAGCAAGCACCAGTCAGCCACTGGAGTTAGCAACAGGAGACGTGGCTGTGGGAACACGCAGGCAGTGGACAGGCACACGGGGCTGCAGTGTCCCTCCTCCACCTAGTGGCTGCCTAGCTTTGTGAGGTGGTCATGCACAGGCTTTAGCTTCCTCATTGATAGACTGTGAACCTGAGGTGATCTTTAAGCGCCCAGCACAGTCTTGCATGTACATCAGTGTTCTTGACCTGGGATGTTTTTTTTTTCTTTTCAGATTAGAAATATGAAGGGACGATGATAATTTCGAGAGGTACTGGAAACCTGAAGAGAGATCTAGCTGTTTCCTCTAAGCCAGCGCGGTGTGATAGTGGACCAGCTGCAAGCGGCAGCTGCTGGGAGCTTGTTAGAGCAGGAGAATCCTGGCCCCCACCCAGGCCTGTGGAATTGGAATCAGCATTAGGCCTAACAAATTCCCTGGTGATCTGAAGGGACACTGGAGCCTGAGATGTGCTGATCCTAGGGACAGCAGGAGTCAAGGACTTAGCAGGTTCTGTAATCACACACACACACACACACACACACACACACACACACACACACTCATACAAAGCTCACTGGTGTAGACAAACAGATGAAACTATATTAATCTATTTAATTACTGTTAACTACCAAAGTCTGCAGGCAAATTCAATCAATGGGAACATCTTGAAGACGACTTCTGGGGAAAATAAAGGAAGTTGAACACAAGGCAGAGGAGACCACAAATCTGCAGTGGCCCGGGGGCTAACATTTGCTCCTTCTCCAGATGCTCCAAGACACCCCCTCCTTACAGCGCTTTGTTATGGGGTGGGGGGTAGGAAAGGAAAGTTTAATTTAGGGAAATAAAGAGAAGTGGCAAGAACTAAAAAGATTCTGGGGTGAGAAAGTGAAGAGCCTCATTCAGACTTTGTCTCCCAGGTTTTCAGGTTAGGGGAGAAGAAAGGGAATAGGACTTTTTTTTTTTTTTTAATTACTATTGCCTATGGGTTAGTTTCCAAAGTTTATTCTCTTATTCCCCCTCAGGACACTAACCTCCTGGGGTCTGTTTACAGTGAGCTCTAACTACAGGAAGGGCTGAAGGAAGATGTTAGCACCACACCTCCCTCTCAGGGACACAGCTGAAGTGCTGAAGGCCTGTGGTGACATCCTGGCAGGCTTTGGGAAACCTAACCAAATCTTCTCTTGGGAAGTTCTGGGGTGACTAAAGCATACAGATGGAACCAGGTTATGGGGTGCCGCCTTCCCCCAGTGGTCCCAGCTCGCTTGTCTGACTGTAGAACAGAAGAGATCTCTGATAAGGAATAGATTGACTGTAGAAAAAAAAATCCTGCTTAGGCCAACTTAGGCAAAAGCTTGATAAAATGTGGTTGCTTCAGCTCATGCCTATAATCCCTGAACTCCAGAGGCTGAGGGATGAGGATAGCCATGAGTCAAGACCACCCCAGGTCACAGAGTCTCACAACAAAAACATTCAACAACAAAACACAACACAGTCGTCCCCCACCGCCCACCCCCACAAAAAAAAAAAAGTTCAAAGACTTTGTGGTTGTGAGCCAGTCCCACAGTGAGCATGGGCAGGCAGGATATAGAACTGGAGGCTCCTTCCACACCCAGAATTTAAATGATCAAGCCATGGGATGAAGGTCTAGCCAGGGATTTGGTCCTACATCCACTGGGCTGGCCTTGCAGCATCAGTAGTGTGACATACGGAGAGATGCCCGGTACCATGGCACTGGACTCTTCAGCCTGTCTACGGCCGACACCCAGGTCACCAGTGTTCATGCTACGGTGGACCCAGCTCTCAGCTGTCTGCCTGCTCTCAGACTTAAATTCATGTACCTTCCCTTTAACCACGGGGAGTGGAGAGTCTGGAGGGCCTGGCCTCCTGCCTTCAAGGTGGTGGGTTTCTAGAACACAGCAGGTTGCCTGGGGCAGCCTCTGAGGTCACATTATGACAGGGTCCTTGTGGCCATGAGTTAGCAGAGGCTCTTGGAGGTTTATAGTGTGAGTGCTTGTCCCTTGTCACAGCACCTGGCTGAGAGGCTCTTCTAGGAAGGGCTCCTCTGAGGAGCCAGGCCTGGACTGATGCCGTGTTTGTTTATCTCAGACATTTTCACAGCTGTAGTCTCCTTAAGCCTGACAGCTTGTTTACAATGGGCTGCTGCCCGAGGGTGCTTTCCGAGTGCTGTCAGCGCCAGAATTACGGCTTTGCCAGCGCTGCTCAGGATGGCTTTTATCTGGGAAGGAATTATTCTATATTCAGTAACCTATTGCTGAGCTGACTCCACAGTGTGTGTGTGTGTGTGTGTGTGTGTGTGTGTGTGTGTGTGTGAGAGAGAGAGAGAGAGAGAGAGATAGAGATAGTGTGTGTGTGTGTGTGTGTGTGTGTGTGTGACTGTGTGTGTGTGTCTCACGCCAGTCAAGGCAGAGGAGAGTCATTCCTTCCCTCTTGCTACTCTGGATTTTCTGGAGAGCAGGGAGAAGGTAGAAGTTGGAGGACCAGGGAAGACACAGGAAGATGACCCTGGCCCTGCCCCTGGGGGGTACTTATGTCACCAGAACTTAGTTAGGGTACTAATCTTCATGAGAAAGAACCACAACCCAAGAGTTAGCAATTTTTTCCTCCATTTCTCTCCGGGTAAGAAGGATGAATACGAAAGGGTAAGTTATTTAGCTGTGGACACTGAAACTTGCTGGGGTCTAAACATGGCCTCCAGATGCTAAAGGCAGGGGCCACACAGTGCATTCTGCAATGCTATATGCATTCTAGAAAGCCTAGCTTAAGGTACCTTCTCCACCCAGTTCTAACTACCCACCATTTCTCTCTGCTCTCCCCCATTGCTGCTCCTTTATCTGGCAGGTGCACAGTTTACAGAGCACCTTTGCAGGATCTCCGTTGGTTCCAGAGGCCCAGCATGGGGGTTTCACCTTTCTTCAGCTTTTCATCATAGATATGGTTCTATGAGAAATCACAGACCCAGAAAAGCCTAAACATGGTATAAAAAACTATCAACCAAACAAAAAACTTTCCTGTGCTTAATTACTATTTTCCAAAGTGGCTTACTGTGTACTCCTTTGACTCAGCCACATGATACCAGGGGAAGTGGGGCATCACAGGGATGACGAAGGCTCAGAGACGTGACTTTACAAGGTGTGCAACTGACAGAGTGGAGTACAGTCAGACTGCTTAACGTGTGTGTGTGTGTGTGTGTGTGTGTGTGCGCGCGTGCGTGCATGTGTACGTGCTCGCTCTGGATGTGCATGAGGCCGGAGCAAGGCGTGGGTGTCTTAATCTACCCCAAGCATTATTGCCTTGATGTAGGGTCTCTTGCACCAGCAGCTCATCTAGGCTGATCGGCCAGCAAGCTTTTGTGCTCTGTCTTTGCCTTCCTCCCCCACAACACTGAGGTTACAGGCATGCAGAACCATACCTACATTCTATATGGGTGCTGGGAATTTGAATTCAGGTCCATTGGGTTTATGTACTCTTACCCACTAAGCCATCTCCCCAGCCCTGCTTAATTTTTTATTTCTAACCGTTCTCTCCTCACAATGAAAGCTTGGAATCAGTTTCCTTTTTGATTTATAGCAAAGCAGGATATATTAAAACAAAACAAAAAACGTGAACCGTTACAGGAGGAAAAAGTAGTTTCTGAACCAATCAGAAGTCTCCCTGAACTCTTGGCAGCGGAATACACCCAGTTTACTACTGTTTAAGTCATGTCCCTCTTCCAGAGGCTGAAACGTATCCGGTGACAGCCTGAACATCACCCATCACCGTGGGAGGGGAGGGCTGGAGCCGGAAGAGCTCAAGATTAGTAATAGGGAAAAGAACAGAGGGTCTGATTGGCAGCGGAAGGAAGAGGGAGGGAGGTGAGGGGAGCCAGGAACACCGTGAGGAGCGGACACTGTGCTCTGGGGTACGGGAAGGGCGCACTTTCGACAGGAAATACTACTGAATAACAACGGGACGTGCTCAGATTACAGCTGAGCCCACACAGGAGACTCAGACCAGGAAGTGGGAGGCTGGCTGGCTGGCTGGCCTCTGGACGCAGTCTCACATTCTCGAGGGCGGCAGCCTCCCCTTCAGCCCTTCAGTTCTCACCAGACAGCACAAAGAGGGGGCAAAGGGGATACTTTGTGGGTGCTTCCACCTGGTGCCCCAGCAACCAACTGATTGCATGAAGTTAAATGAATGGGAAAGGGGATGCTTACAAATTCTTCCTCCTACACAGCAGGGACACTTGTGAAGAAAACGGCTTTTCTTCAGTGGCAGCAAAGTCCCAACTAGATAAATTAGTGCTTTTATGGGTAGCAGAGTCAATATCCCAACACACGGAATAATCATCTGAGGGCAGCGCCATGTCCAGCAGAGACTCTAGACTGGGTCAGGATGCAGGGAGGAAATAGCCAGCAGGCAGGATTCATGACCTGGGCAGGAGGCTGCAGAGCAGCGATCATTCCTAACCTACCAAGGGCCCAGCAAAAGCCAGGAGCAGCAGGAGAAAGCAAGCACCACGCCTTATACCAGTGGGAATCCTAGTCCACTAGACTAGAGAGGACTCCGGGGCCTGTGTCTGACTGGTGAGGCTGGGAGCCTGGGTTTTCCTCCTTTCCTCACAGTGTGCTGGTATATACTTCTCATTCCTACTCTCAGCCCCCCAGGGCCTCCAAACCACACAGGTGCACCACGCCAGCCTTTGAAGGTCCGTTCTCCATCGGGCAGGTGAGAGGCGCTGCAGCCCCGAGGGGGGCTTGTGCCTGTGGTGACAGCGCTGCCAGCTCTAGCCACCCAAACCCCAGCGGTGGGCAGGCCATACTCACTAGTGTCCAGAAGAGGTAAATGGTGAAGAGCGCCACAGTGAGTGCAATCAGTCCGACGGCCTCCAGCCGGCTACTAAAGTGCAGGTGGTCCACGGCGCCCCGCAGGCACAGCCAGCCCGAGATGGTGGCCAGGGGCGTTATGAACAAGAAGCACACCATGTCTCCAAACAGAGTCCGCTTCTCGTGCTGGGGGCCGGGGTTTCTGAGCCACTGCCGGGAAAAGACAGGGAAGAAAAGTAAGGAGGGGGTTGCATGGCAGAGAGGGCTGGGCACACAGGGCTCACAAATTGCCTTTGCTTCAGGGTCTAGGCGACTGCGCTGTGGACCCACCTAAGATGAGAAGGAAGCACGGAGGGCTTCTTCTCACGCCTCTGTCCCTGGAATAATAATGACTACAATAGTTTGCAATGCACTTGCTGAGGATGACAGCTTTCGGTGAAGAGTTCAATGGCTACTGTTAGGAACTGCAGTGATCCTGTGAGGGCTCTGCTGTGTTCTGTCGTGAGCCGTCCGCCAGATTTTCAAATGTGAGGTCTTGGTGATACTAGGTACTGTGGAACTCTGGGAGGCGGCGCCTCAAGGGGAGGCAGCTACAGAGGTTATCAGGGTCATGGCCTCAAAGGAGATCATGGGAGGGGGTTTCACTCTGTCGCCTCCTTAGGATGAGACCACTTGCTCCGACACAAGCTCTCACCCTAATGGGCTGCCTCAACATGGCTGCCAACCTTGGCCTTGCACTTTCAGAACCACGAGCTTGAATCAAACTTTTCTCTTCGGTACTAATTGTTTCAGAGACTTCCTTGCAGTGATGGAGAGCTGACTAATACAGAGGGTAACAGTCGCGGTCTGAGAGCTGAGCTGATGCAGCCTTGGCTTCCCTGTCTTGACTGAGAATGTGTGCAGAGCTGGCCTGGGTTGCTGAAATCCTTCCTGTAAATCCCTAAGAAAAGTCTATTTGAGGACTGGCTTTGGAGTGGCTCTTAAGAAGTCTGTGTCCTTATAATAGCCTGGCTGATTTGCATGTCTGAGGCCTCAGGGCACGGGATCAGAGAGTTTATATCAATAGTGTGGTACATGTTCCATGCCTATTTTTATTCTGAGGGTCTGTAATCCAGTGGCAGAGGTCAGTTTCACAGGTATTCTACATCCGGGTGGCTGACCCAGTCATTCTAAGGCTCAGGTGAGTTCCCTTGATGGACAACGTTTTACAGATATTAGAACAAATTACTGCTAAAATTAAAGCATATCTAGAAGGGGTATGGTGGCTTTTCTCCATAATCCTAATACTCAGGAGGAAGAGGCAGAAGAATCATGAGTTCAAGGCTATCTTCAGCTACATAATGAGATTGTGTCTATTTTTTTTTTTTAAGTACATCCATCATCCATGTGACATCACTGGGAAAGGACATCTGGAAGCTGCGACTGTATCCTAGGTCCCTTGTCCTATTCCTTTAAATCTGTATTCCTGCCGAATGGTGGTGGTGCACACCTTTTAATCCTATCACTTGGGAGGCAGAGGCAGGCGGATCTGTGAGTTTGAGGCCAGTCTGGTCTACAAGAGCTAGTTCCACGACAGGCTCCAAAACTACAGAGAAACCCTGTCTTGAAAAACCAAAATCTGTATCCCTTTGATGTAATGGACCATAATCTTGAATGTGACAGCTTTTCTAAGTCCTGCAAGTCCCTGAATCACTGCAGCTGAGGACAGTCTTGGGGACCTTCAGCACACCATGAACTCAGTCATGTCCCTCAGCTGGCTTTTCGGACCCCAAGTGTCTTCACTTAGAATCACCTTTCTCCTTGATGGTGCTGCTGGAGCGTGTGGGACGACCAGGGATGAGGATGCCTTGGTGAAGGACTGAGAAGAAAATACGAGCTGCTGTTGTCCCACTTGGTAACTGCTGCAGACGGGAAGTGCTTCCCCCAGGACAGTGGACGGAGGATCACAATGCAATTCTGCATTTACATATTGGAGTCAGCGTTTACCAGAAATGAAGCTCAGTGTTTTCTCTAAGATTAGCATGAATGCACACCCTAAGAAAATGACATCTCTAGCTCACTTGTCCCATCTAGTGAAGAGGCCAATGAGGCTTGAGAAGCGAGGTACCGTAGGACAGGTGATAGGGTAGGGTGGGTTAACCATTGTGCACTTGTCTTCCATGTGTCCCTCACCAACAAACAAGTTCCTGTATTGTCTGTCTGTTGGCACATGCCCAGAACTGCCATTTGATGGTACCAGACACGAGCCCTGTAGGGTGCTGAGGAGAGACTCCCAACTGGCCAGGACACAGACTCTCAGCTGTGATGGGTTGACAAGGGAGATTGGGATTGACTGGAGAAGGAAGGGAGGGTCATACCTAATGACAGAAACAAAATGCAGTTGCTGCACAGAGGGAAGGCAGAAGCCTCAGGAATAAACAGAAGGGGCAGGAGGACAAGGCACAGAATGATGCCTGGGGTAGGGGACCTTCCTTGTGTTTACCAGGATCCCAGCATGCCAGCTTCCCATGATCACTCCCTGGGAAACTGGGTTGAGATGCTGGAAGCAGTCAACCTTAGCTCATAAGCAGCCATGGATTCATATTAGGACACAGAAAACAGGGAGTCCGCTTGTTTGTGAATGTGACTCCCACATTATGAATATTTAACAAAGACACCCAAACGATCAAGTGCAAATATATTAACCCTGCCGTGTGTTGTCATGTCACCTCACACGTTCCAGAAGCTTCAAAGAGCTCTCATTAATTAACATTTTCCTGCCTAAATACCGGCACTACCCCTAAGAAGTAGAGAATAGAAATAGGTCATCATTATCCCAATTTTACAGACGCAGTAAGGTTAAATGATTGCAGCATGGGACACAGAGGCCACAGTGAGGAGACGACCCATAGGGCTTTCTCCATTCTCTGTGTCATCCACATATGTTATTAGTAAAATGTTTGGAAATCTAAATCGCAAACATTACTCAGGCGCCTAAAACAATGGTGCCCAAGGTTTAGCAGGGCAGTCCCTTCCGAGCTGGATTTTCCCAGACAGGAAGTCGGTACACTCCGCTCTGCACCCACGTTTACAGGAACACGGCCCTCGGTAAACACGCTTCTCGTGTGCTGAGACTGGCTCGCTTCCTTGGCTGCACCTTCCTTTTTTTTTTTTTTTAACCAGGGAACTCTGGACATGTTTTATTTATTTAGAGAGAGGGTCTATGTATTTCTGGTTGGCCTAGAACTTGCTATGTAGACCAGGCTGGCCTCCAATTCACAGAGATCCACTAATCTCTGTATCCCGTGGGCCACTACGCCTGACTGTCCTTTCTCTTTTTTTGGTTTTTCGAGACAGTTTCTCTGTAGCTTTGGAGCCTGTTCTGGAACTGGTTCTTGTAGACCAGGCTGGCCTTGAACTCACAGAGATCCACCGGCCTCTGCCTCCTGAGAGCTGGGATTAAAGGTGTGTGCCACCACCACCTAGCTACCTGGTCATTTTTTTTATTAACATTAATTTATTACTTTACTTATCTATATGGCTTCTGACAATGCCCTGTACAATGGATGGTCTGGATATGGAAGGAAATAATTGTGAATCAGTATTTACTTGACAAACGTATGTTAGATTTCCATTAATTTATTTATCTAACCTATCTTTGTGTGTGGGAGTACATGTGTGTGCATGCTGTGATGTCTCTGTAGCGGTCCAGAGGACAGACGTGGGTGTTGGTCTCTTAGTTTACACTGGTGGCCACGTCAGGCTAGCTAGTGCAAGAGCTACTGGGATTTTCCTGTCTCTTGACTGGCATCTTCCAGGAGTATGACTGGGTGGGGGTGGGGTTGAGTTGTGGGAAGGACGTTACAGATATACTGTATCTGGTTTTATAAGGTCCTAGGGATCCAAACTTGTGGTCCTTACAAATGCTTTAACCACAGGAAGCAAGCACATAGCACTGAGGGTACAGCTCAGGGGCAGAGCAAAGGCGAGTATGCACAAGGATCCCCACTACGCCCTTTCTTCCACAAAAGTGGAAACAAGCATGTGACAGACACAGTTCCCCGTGTCCTATGTTCTAACTGTTCTCTGATCTTCTGTTCCCGAGTCTAACCCACTTTGTCTGTCTCTGATTGTACTTGATCAGTACTCTTTCGGGGAGAACTTGCTTACTTTGTTGATTCTGTTTTGATGAAGTGTTCTTAGGACTGCTATGCAAAGTATGTGCTTTCTTTGAACCCCATGGGTCACTGCCTCTCTGAGCAAGAAGAGAGGCAGGAATCTGCTGCTGAGAAAGACGGACACAGAGGTATTCATTCAAGTTGTTTGTAACAGAATATTCGATTAGTTTAAATTTCTAACAATATGAAATTATCTAAATATAGGATTTACTTAAAATTGCAATGTTAAGCAGGTGGTGGTGGCGCACGCCTTTAATCCCAGCACTCGGGAGGCAGAGGCAGGCGGATCTCTGTGAGTTCGAGGCCAGCCTGGTCTACAAGAGCTAGCTCCAGGACAGGCTCTAAAAAAGCTGCAGAGAAACCCTGTCTCGAAAAAAGAATTGTAATGTCAAGTGATAATGTACATTTTTTTTTTGTCTATAAACATGGTACACTGCTGAGCAGAAAACCTTCTTCTGGACAGCACATATACTCTGGTCCTCTGAATGTAGACATAACTACACGGACATAGAAACCCACATTTACTTCAACACGGCATATTGCATGGGCAAGACTAGAGGAATGCTTGACAAAATAGTAGCTATACCCGGCATGGAATTATGAGATTATGAGTAGTTTTAAAGTTTTATGAAGTACATTTTGTTTTCCTGAAATGAACATGGACCATATAGCTGTATCTATACATATCCACAAACACATATGTAGAGAGATTGGGGAAGAGAAAGGAAGGAAAGCAGAGGAGAGGGAAAGAGAGAGAGAGGGAGAGGCAGAGATACAGAGAGAGACAGAGAGGGGGAGGGAGAGAGAGGGAAAGATGTTTAGCTAGTGCACAGCTCCAAAGCACTAATACACTGTACGGAGTCATGGCTGGGGTAGGCTCAGGGCTAGGGACTGGTGTTTACTGTGCATCACCTCACGGAGTCCTGACAACACAGCTGTGAGATACAGCCTGCAGTACTCCCCACTTCGTAGATACAGATACCGACGAGCAGGGGGCTTCATACCTAGTTTAGGACAGCTAGTGAGTGCTAGAGGTGGGATTCAAACTAGCTTCCACTTTTTGCTCCTTGATTTCCATATTAACATTTTCATTTTACACCAAATGGTAACTCTGTGTGAGTACATGTGTATGCTAGGTTTTTTCAACTTAGGTGAGACATAGTAAGTCATGCTAATTTTATGGTGTGCAAGGCAGGGGGCGGGAGATGTAAGTCAAGTTGATGAATGGTTGGCTGCCCAGAATGTTATCATGGAAATTTTACACAGTTTCCTGCGCTATTGCTTTGATCTGTGTTAATTCTTTTATCTAACCAGAACGGGTCCAATTCCTGAGCATTAATCTTCTAATATTATCATGCACATTGGCCTAATTCATAACAGTCAAAGGGTTGATCTCAATTACTGTGCCTTTGCTTTTTTTTTTTTTTTTGAGACAGGATTTCTCTGTAGCCTGCCCTGGACCGCCATCTGTAGACCAGACTGGCCTTGAACTCACAGAGATCTGCCTGTCTCTGCCTCCTGATTGCTGGGATTAAAGGTGTGTGCTACCATCGCTGCTTTTCTGGTTCTTGCATGGCTTTTGCTTCTCTGTCAGTTACACTTACCGGATACATCTGAGCAAATTCTGCAGTGGTGCCTCATCTCCTAAGCCAGCAGCAAAGGGAAGGTTTAAGCAGCCTTGTTTTTCCTGCTGGGCCGCATCTACACTAGCAGTACCTAGGATAGTGCTGGCTGCACACAGGGTACTTAATCCTGAACCAATGATAGCAGCTTGTTTCCTAAGCCCTTACTATATAATGGCAGCATTATCATCTATGTGACATGTAATAATCCATACAGCAGTGTTCAGAGCGGGCCCTGGGCTTCTGTCTCAGGTAGTATAGCACTAATGAGTGTGCTTGTAACAGTTCTACCGCATCCTCTTTCTTAGCAAGCACGAGGTGAGAGAGAAGGCTCAAGCTGAATAGTTCTTATCATTGCAAAGGGTATCTACTCACGGCGCCTGCCCCAGTGTGAGGCAGCGCCATGCCACCATGGATAGCTTCTGTAGCTAGGCCAGTGCTGAGCCGTTTAATCTTCCTCCTCAGCTCATACTTGGTGTTTAGCTGCATTTTAAAGACTGAGGTTGGTACAGGGGTTGGGGGGCATACTAATCCGTTTGGCATCTTTCACTTGGCAGATCTATCCCAGTGGCTGCCAGGGGCATTCTTCCTGCCCTGTTTTCTCAGGTACCATTTAAAAACGGGGCATCCAGGTATGACTTACGTCTATAATCTAGCATTTGGGAGGCAGGCAGCAGTCAGCTGGGGCTCCTGAGGGAGATCTTGTCTCAAAAAGCCCAAACAAACAAACAAATGAACAAACCAACCAACCCACGAAGCAGACAAAAACTTGGCTGTTGGAATACCCAAGCAGCGAGTGGAGCTGCCTACTTTTCTATGGACATCCCATTTTAATCACTAACTGGTTTCAGAATCACGATGCTGATCTATTCTTGGAAATACGTTCAACCCGCAAACAAACCGAGGAGAAAGCCAATGGTAATTAGCAGAGTAGGGCCGGAGACATCTAGAGTGGTGCGGTCTTCTCCTACCAGTGACACAGTCTCCCTCACTGGCTGGGATGAACCTGCAAGGTGGTCAGCTATGGGTTCACCCGAATTACAGCGTCACTACATTAAGTCTCCAACTGGAGGGTGGGCGTGAGGAGATAGTACCCTCAGCCCTGAGGACTGCAAGTGAGTCAGCTCAAGTCCCCAAACTCGGAAGGTCACCTGGTAGGTGTGGGCACTCGAGCCGGAGCCCATTTAGGTGGCTGATAGTTCCCATCATTTGTAATATCCCCACACATCTCCTTAATTGAAGCCACCATGGAAAGGGAAGAAACTGGGAAGACATTATCACAAGGCCCTGGAGCTGGGACTGAGGCAGAGAAGGCAAAGTTGCAGCGTGTACTCACTTGGGGGATATTGCCTGACTGCGTCTTGTTAACTTGGCCCTTGGCAAAATTATTAACCCAGCACTTACAGTTTTTGGATAGTTTTTTTTTAAACTTTATTTATATTTATTTATATTTCATGTCCATTGGTGTTTGCCTGTGTATATGTCTGTGTGAATGTGTGAGATCCCCTGGAACTGGAGTCACAGTTGTGAACTGCCATGTGGGTGCTGGGAATAAACTCCGGTCCTGTGGGAGAAGAGCCTGTGTTCTTATCGGGATAGTTCTTACTTCAGGAATGCATACATTCTAGGCTGAACTGTTTCAATTTGTCCGTCAAGCTGCAGCACGGGGTAGGGGCAGTGTGATGAAAAGGAAGTATCAGATCCACTGTATGTTTAAAAACTGGAGATAAAATCTGAAAACTATGCTTTTTCATTTGCCTGCTATAAAGAAGAGAGTGTGACCAAACGCTCCTCCCAGTGTTTGAATCTCTGGACCCCAGAGGTTGTTCGTGTATCTCCTGGTCAGCTGGAATGGCGCAGTAGCAGAAAGCCTGACTCTAGGGAAGTGGAGGAGATGCTCCCGGCAGCTGCCAATGCAGCCAGGCTGGAAGCGGTGCACCCCACAGCAGAGCTTATCAGAGGATTGTTCAAGACTTGGCCTCCTTCCAAAGCTCTCGCCGTACACTTCCAACAGCCCACTCAGCATCGCCGCTGGGATGACTAACAGACCACCCGAATATCATCTGTCTGACAGAGCCAGCCTGAGCCTTTATTTCCAAATCTTCTCTTTATCAGTAAATGACAATACTGTTACCCTCCTCACTTAGGAGCCATTTCCTTTCTGCCTCTTACCGGACTCTTGTAGCTCTTCCGGAAGTCTTGCCAGCCCCACCTTAAATGGGCAGCTATGGTCTGTGCATTTCAATCCACCTCCACGGCTAACCACATCAGTCTGGGTCGCTACCATACCCTGCCTGGAGACAGTAGCTCCTGGATCCCTCCCTGGCCAGTCAAAAACAACAGTCTTTGCCATCTAGAAATTCAGAACAGAACGAGCACTGTTGATTTACAACTCCCCGGCAGTTAGGATAAAATCAAACCTGCTGGGAGATACGGGGCCAGACTGCATCCTACCCTGCTGTTCTGACTGTGTCTCCCACTAACTTCCCTTCATTTTACCCTTTGCCTGTGTCTGCTTCACTCATGTTCTTGAATGTTTGACTCCTTGTCATTTCGTCTTAGTTCAAAGACTAAGCTAAGACGTAATTCATTTTCTCATTGAAATTGCTTTTTTTTTTTTTTTTTTTTTTTTTTTTTTTTGGTTTTTCGAGACAGAGTTTCTCTGTGGCTTTGGGGCCTGTCCTGGAACTAGCCTCTTGTAGACCAGGCTGGCCTCGAACTCACAGAGATCCATCTGCCTCTGCCTCCCGAGTGCTGGGATTAAAGGCGTGCGCCACCACCGCCCGGCTTGAAATTACTTCTTACAGGGCTAGGGAGATGGCTCAGTAGACCAGGTGCCTGCTATGCAAGTGTGTGGACCTGGGTTCAGATCCCCGGTATCCATGCAAAAGGTGGGCATGACGGGTGTTCTTGTCACCCTAAAGGTTGGTGGGGAAGGGAAGAGGCATGAGGCAGAGACAGGAGGATCCCAGGGTCTTACTTTAAGCTAGTCTAGCAAATCAGTGAGCTCCAGGTTCAGTGAAGAGGCTCTGAACAAGCAAGGCGGACAGCAATAGATGAAGGCACCAGGTGCCCCCCATGTTGTTCACATGCACACACACATGTATACACATAACACCACATATACACATCTGGGAACATTTAATGTATTTTCTACAGGGTGCAGAACGACTGTCTGAAGGGCAATCACTCCTCCGTTACTTATCCATTTGTTGCTACTCACGCAATAAAACTTTGAAGACATTCACATTGTTACATAATAACATATTGTCACACACACACACACACACACACACACACACACACACACACACACACACGATTTCAGGGCTGACCGCTTTGTGTTGGATAACCAATAGGGTGCTCATCTCTGGAAGAGGCTAATTCTCTTAATGTATTTCCAGTATTTATTCGAGCAATACCTCAGTGTTTCTTTCTTTTTTTTTTAAAAAATTGAAAATAGATTTTTCCATCTAACATTTTCTGATTAAAGTTTTACATTCTCCAGCTCCTCCCAGATCTTCGCCACCCTCCCTACCCCAATCTATACCCTTTCTTTTTTTCAGCAGAAAACAAACAGGCATCTAAAATAAAAATAAATAAGTCAAAATAAAAACAAACAAATTAGAATAGAAAGAAAAAAAAGAAAAAAAGAGCCACAAGAATAGATGTAGAGACATGTCATGGAAATCCCATAAAAACTAGAACCAGAAACCATAAAATATAAGCCAAAGACCTAGAAGTCATATGAAATAAAAAAACTCCAAAAATACCATTGAGTTTGTGGGTTTTTTTTGCTTTGTTTTGTTTTTAAAAATACTAATTTTGGGTTGGGCCTTGGCTGCACATGCTTTTAATCCCAGCATTCGAGAGGCAGAGGCAGGTGGATTTCTGAATTTGCAGCCTGGTCTATAGAGTGAGTTCCAGGGCAGCCAGGGTGACATAGAGAAGCAATGTTGTGAACAAACAATCAAAAACAATGAGACAAAACAAAATAGCTCATTTTTAGTTTATGAATGTGAGTTTTTGTTTGCATATATGTATACATATCATGTGTGTACCCGGTGCCCAAAGAGCCAGAGGGTTGATCCCCTGGAATTGGAATAATGGATGGTTGTGAGCCACCATGTGGGTGCTGGGAACTGAACCCTGGGTCCTCTGCAAGAGCGGCAGGTGTTCTGAGCCACTGACCCATGTCTCTGGCCCCAGGGACCTTGTTCTTACTTATTCATACATGGCTCGAGCTGGAAGCAGTGCTGGGACATGTTAGACACTTAATGAACATGAACCAGCAAGTAAGCTGTGGGCATTCCTGGCCGGGGATGATCCTTTAGCACTAATTAGACTGATTAAATTGACTATATTTTGTTTTGTGCAAACACCAAGTCATCAAGTTCATTGCTTTTAGTCTTCTAGACTAAAGACAACCATCTATAGAAAATCTCACTTGATTTCTGAGACAAATAGCTACTCTGTTGTTGTTGTAAGATGAAAAACATTTAGTTTCTATTCAAGCTTTTGTCTAAGATGAAAATGACCACAGGTTATGAAATAGCATGAGGAACCCAGCAAAATTATTCAAGGTCCTTTGTATCTTTGTATTCATTTGATGACCTCTCTCTCTCTCTCTCTCTCTCTCTCTCTCTCTCTCTCTCTCTCCACCTTGAAATAATTGAGAAGTCCACAATACCAAATATCCATTTAAAAATTAAGCAACTCTAGTTTAACCAGAAATATGCGCCGAGTGTTTCTTCCATGGCCATTGGTTTCCTGTAATAATGCTGGCTAGTGTCATTATTCCTATTCTGGACAGACTGTTAGGGCTCAGGAGGGCAAGATGCTTGCTCAAGGTCAGATGGGTGAGGAGCCAGCACTTGAGGTCTCCAGCCTCCACGGTCTTAGCACACCTTTCCCCTTGCTTTTGCTCTACCTGAAATCTTAATCCTCAGCTTTTATTCTTTCCCATGTGGATAGCATTGAGGAGGCACCAGACAGGGACAAAATGCAAGCTGGGCAGAGGGGGTGGGACACAGTCCATTTGTTCCAGGTAGGTTTCCCCGACACTATGACCTTTATCAAGTTCTTTCACCTCTTAGGGAGTAAAGGTGGAAGTCTTCCTGAGTAGGGATAGAAGGTGTAGCTCTTTCATGTAGAGATGAAGGGCCCTCCCTCCTTGTCGCAGAGATGACACAGAACTTGAGGTTTCTACCTGGTGTGAAAACAGCAGGCTCCACTGAAGAGCATGCGCATCGTCCTTTAGGCTACCGCCTCTCTACGAGCTCCGGGCCTGTGTGTGGTAGCTTACTCTACACCTCTCCACGTGTGGAAGCAGCAGCTCAAATCTCACAGGGCAAACGATGGAATAACACACTCACCATCCACCATCCCAGTGAACCCACGCGTCTCTCAGACTGGGCCACACCAGCACCCAGTGTAAACGGCCCTAGTACTACCTTCCATTTCCTCCTCTCCTCCCAGCCCATATCCAGTCTATTGGCAATTCCCATCTCCTGAATGAGTTCACGTTTCTCTAGTGCTATTAGTTCCTTCCTGACCCAGGATGAACTCTTTGCTAATGCAGGCTGGCCTCAAACTCGGGATTGGTTGGCCCTAGCCTCCTGAGTGCTGAGATTGATGGCAGGGGCCACTACACCTGTTTTTATTAATATCATTTGTTACATTTTCCAAGTTCCCTTTTTGTTGCAGGATATGATCACACTGTGTGAAGATGTGTTCGTCCTTCCTAAGGCACCTTCTGATTGGTTTAATAAAGATTTCAATGGTCAATAGCTAGGCAGGAGAGGATAGGCAGAGCTTCCAGGGAGAGAGAGGAACTTGGGGGAAGAACCTGAGAAGCTGAATTCATCAGCCAGATGCAGAGGAAGTTAGAGGTACTGTACTGAGACTAGGTAATGAGTCACATGGCAGAATGTGATTAATATAAACAGGTTAAGTGTTAAGAGCTAGCTGGGAACAAACCTCAGCTAAGGTTAAGCTTTCATACTTAATAAGAGGCCTCTGTGTCATTATTCAGGAGCTGGCAGTCCAAATAAAGACCTTTTTCTTTTCTTTTCTTTTCTTTTCTTTTCTTCTCTTTTCTTTCTTTTCTTTTCTGAGCCAAGCAGCAATCTTCTTTCGTAGTCTCCCATTCCTGTTATCCTAGAAGCCTGTTTCCATAAGGAGGGAGACTGTACCACTTTTCAGGCTTAAAACGCCACATTCTCTAAAGATTTTTGCATGATTTTGGTATTTATATACACAGACCCAAGGGGTGGATGGTAGGTTCACAGGTTTCATGGTTTTGGATGGGGGGAAAAATCTCATCTTTAAACTTTACAAATTCTAACTACAGTTGAGTTATGCAGAAAATCTCAGTGCCATTAGCAGTACTTGTCACCCCAAAGCCATAGATATTTCATATCACATCACAACTGCCACAGATAGTCTGAAATATTGCTATTTCAAAGATAATTACTTAGTCTGCCACAAGATGTATTAATGAAGAAGAATTTGCCTTTCATTGCATCACTGCCTTTTAAATATTTTGATAAGCACATTTTAACTTATTTCCTTCCCATTCTGATGTAATTATTCTTATACAGTTAAAAATACTAGGCTCCTCTTGCGGCAACGAGCGGTGCTGTGCCTCCTCATGTTGCCTGATAACCATGTGCTCCAATTTCAAGGGAGTCCCTACGGAAGAGGGTTTTGGGCTGTGTTCTACATCTCCATCTGCATCATGTGCACTGCTCATGCTCTCAGGAGTTCAGACATGCTCCTCATGAGGCACCTCACACGGAGACTGAAGAGTCTCTCACTTGCTGCCTGGCCACCCGTTCTTACTGCGTCCTCAGACTTTCTGAGTATCTCCCATGGGGGTGGCTGTGCAGATTACGATAGTAGGTGAAGATGGGGCACTCTGTCAGAGAGTGGGGGCAGTGCTGTTTATTTTGGTGGAATTTGTTTTATTTGGTGTTCAGTGCCTATAGGCCGCTTTGTTAAACAGAGGTACCTTCAGGGAAGACATTCTTTTTTTTTTAAGACTACTGTTGTGTGTGTGTGTGTGCGTGCGCGCACGCGCGTGCACATGCATACCATATACAAATGAGTGCGTGCAGAGGCCAGACTGGGTATGAGATGTCCTGGACCTAGAGTTACAGGTTGCTGTGAGACATCCTGCACAGGTACTGGGAACTGCACTCAGGACCTCTATTAGGAGAAGCAAGTGCTTTTAACCACTGAGTCATCTTTCAGCCCCTAGAAAGATTTTCTTAAGGGGTAAGGGCGAGAGCTCACATGTAGGGGTGAGGGGCTGATGTGTGTAGAGAGCATAGAGGACTCTGACTGAAAGAGTAGCTGCTGTCTGGGGAAAGCGTCTGCTATGTCTGGGAGGAAGACATATTTCGAGCTTCAGTACTCCTGAGACATATACCCAGAGGTGTCCTTACGGCAAAGCCAAGACAACTGTAGAGAAAACCAAATTAGTAACTAGCCAAGGCCCTGTGTGCACAACTGAATAGTGGCCTCTCCACCAAAGACAGCAAGTCGCCCACCGTGGTGATACACACGACACACAGTAGGGCCTCCTTGTGCGAGGGAACGCTGCTGGGAAGGGCAGAACATAAGCGCTTGCCAGATCCTCAGATCCGCCAGAAACGAGGGGGAGGGTGAGAGGCAGGATCCGAGAGGATTTCCCCACGTTTTCTTAAGACACTCCCTGGTCCAGTAGGATCCTATGGGGTTTGCTGAGTTGGAGATGGGTAGTAGGGTTTGGTTGCCTAAGAATCGGATTTCTCCTTAGGCCCTGAGCACCACACATCCCTTAAAAAAAATTAAAAAGCTCAAAGAAAGGCATAAAATGTGAGTTTTTTTTTTTAAATGAACTCTGTAGGACATAGAACCATAGAATAAAAAAAGCAAGTAAATTAGATAAATGAACTTAGGATAGCACTCACTGACCAAGGATGGCAAGGACTCAGATAATATATTTTTTAAAAAAGTCAATGTACAAATGAATTCTACAAAATGAGAAGTAATATGAACAAGGTCTCATCATCTTACCATGGCAGTGAGCGAGCCAAACTTCAAGAGGGCAGACTCCTGCCACCCCAGTCCCAGCTTTCCACCTGCTAACATGGAGGTGCTTGTGCCCAGGAGCAGGAGAGCATTAAGTGCTTAGCAGAGTGGCGCAGGCCACAGCTACGGGAGATAACCAGGGGACAATGTGAATAGAAAGAGCCAGCAATGAGGAGCACAGCTGCGGCCAGGAAGTTTAAGGTCCTTTTCCTATGAATTTGCTGCTGGATCTCACGACCACTGTGCCAAGGGAAAGAGGCCAACGGCAAAGGGCCAAGTGACTCACCCTGGAGGCTGCAGGAGGACCTGCATGTGTGATGTTTCTCTAGGGGGAGGGGGTGGCAATGAAAATGTTCTACAGTTGGTCGTGGCGATGGTTACACAGTTCTGGGAAACCACCGCATGCCACTGAGTTGGTATGCTTTAAATGTGGGAATCTCATGGCATGTGAGTTCTAGTTAAATGTGTAAAGCTCTTTAAAAAAAAAAGTGGAGACTTGGAAATGCCTTGTTTAAAGACACCCGAAGCGCCCTTCTGCAAAGAAACCCTCCATCTTGCACAGCGAGCCTTGCAGGTGTGTCCTGTTACCTTGACACCCTTCTGCTGATAGGGTGTGTGTTCAGATGAACGCAGGTGTGTCTTACAGCAGCTGGGACTGGTCCGTGACAAATGAGTGACCTCTGGGATTTAGGAACATAAAGGAACCATTTCACTCCTATTTCTTGAGGCTTTTCTTATGCCGCCTTGTTGCAAACAGCAAGCCTTTGGAGGGGGTGGTTAATTAGGAAGGGCCACATGATTTTCTAGGGTGGTGAGGCTTTTCCCTTCATCTCCCAATTTCTGATTTTTACTGAGTCTTCTCAGACTGAACCCTGGAGTGTCCCCACATCCCATCTCACACCTCTCCTGATGCGGTTACTATCGCAGCGAAACTCTGGACCTCATCACTTGTTCCATCTTCCAGTTGCTACGGCCACCGAAGATAAAGCCGTGACACCACGGTGAGTGGACTACACTGATTCTCTCTGTCTGACCTCAGTCGTCACAGGGTCTTACGCATCCTCCCAAGTGGCGCAGCCCAAAAGCAACTTATCTTTCAGAATTCAAAAGGGAAGGAAAAGACAGAGTTTAAAGACGCTTCTCTGCCCTTTTCTGCTATTCGAGCAAACACAGCTTTCTTCTCACGTGCCATCAGCGCACACAGGTCCCTCTAACTCGGTAATGATGGGCTGCAAAGCATGCATTATCCTGACAAGCTCGCAGGGTTCCCGTACTTCCGTGAGAGGAAGCCAGGCAGCAGGGAAGGCAAGCATAGGGATGTGCGCATGATGGATGGATAACAGAGGAGAAGGGCAAAGCTCGAGGACCCAGAGACCTGGCACGGTCTCTTCTTCTCTTTCCCCAAACCAGCTGCATCTGTCGAGACAGGGAGGCAGGGAACTGAGGCACTGCACAGTAATTCCAGGGGAAGTTCACTGTTGTTTTTAACAGGTTGCGAAACGAAGTTTGGACAAAATGAGTTATTTCGATGAGCGTTTTCGATGCGCTAAACCTCACTCTGTTCGGCCAGCACCATGCACAGAGGGAGGGGGCGATGCTCTCAACACTGTGGACTTTCCTGGCTTTCTAATCGCATCTCTTCTTTGGAAGCTGTCTCAGAAGGAACCGGTGATGTAATGAATCTGTGAAACGGAGACTCAGATGTGGAGCAAGAGTGACTAGGTGAGAGGAGAGAGCAAAGGACGCGGGAAGTCCTTTGGAGATAAAGAACAGTTTTTCTACCTTTGCACAGGGCAGCACAGCTAACGTGTATGTCTCGATTGGACCAGAGTGCAAGAGACAGGCGAGAAATACCACTGTTATTCCAGTACTCAATCTTGTGCATTTTGAGATTAAAAAAATATAATTGTTTGTTAGTGTGTGTACAAGCACATGTATAGGGAGATGACTGCTGGCATGTATGCTGTAGCACATTTGTGGAGAATCAGTTCTCTCCTTCCTCCTTTCCTTGGGTCTATAGGTTATTGGGCTTTTGTGGCAAATGCCTTTACCTACTGAGCCATGCTTGCTGGCCCAGGGGTTATTATTTTTTTAATTAATTACATTTTAGAGCAGTTTTTAGTTCATAGAAAAATGGAATAGGAAGTACAGAATCCCCACATATCAATGTCCCCACTACCAGAATCCACTGAAACACTTTGGCGTGTTTGAACACTTGTGCCTAGCTGGTAGCACTGTTGGGGGAAACTGTGGAACCTTTGGGAAGTGGGGGCAGCTGGAGGAAATGAATTACCCCGAGGGGACACAGGCCCTGTAGGTCTTGGTCAGACCCCAGTTTGGGCCTGTGCTTTCTACGCCTTTGCTAACTCTGATGTGAGCAAGCCGCCTCATGCTCCCACTGCCGTAGACAGGAGCTTGCCCTGCTAGTAGGCATTCTCTGTTATGATGAACTGTATACCCCAAACCAAAAATAGATCCCTTTCCCTTCAGTTGTTCCTGCCACAGAACACCTGCCACCATCAACACCCCTAACAGAATAGCACAGGTGCTAGCCAACCAACACCGACATGTCACAATGCTACTCAAAGCCAGAGTTGACCCTAGAGTTTTACTCTTGGTGTTATACATTCTTCTGTTTTCTTTTGGGGAGGGGGTGCGCTGGTTTCGAGAGAGGATTTCTCTTTCCAGGAGCCTTCCTGGAACTCACTTTGTAGACCAGGTTGGCCTCGAACTCACGGAGATCTGCTTGGCTTTGCCTCCCAAGTACTGGGATTAAAGGCATGTGCCACTACTGCCTGGCTGGTGTCATACATTCTATGGGCTTGGCATAGACTGTTTTGCATGCTATTGCCATGATATTGTCATACTGAATTAGTTCCACTTCCCAAAAAGCTTCTGTGCTCTATCTATAGATCCTTCCCTCTTGACAAGCAGCTCTGGAGTTAATAGATAGTAACACAGGAAACCAGGGCTTTAGTAACAATGGTTTTCACTTCTTTCCTTACCTCCCCCCTCTTGCCCCTGCCTCTATCTCCTGTATTAAGGGATGAACCTAGGGGCTCACTCATGCTGGGCAATCTCATTCTTCTCTTTCTGAAGTATATCTAGTTCTGTGGAAGGGAAGTCTGGGGATTGGTAAGGAAGCCTTGGGTTCTCTGTGTGCCAAGCATATGCTGATGAGCAAAGGAAGAAAGAAGGTGAACAGCCAGGTTGTTGACATTAGAGAGGAAGCCTTTGGGAGCGGGTCAGGTCATGAGGATGGGAACTCTCTTAAGTGGCATTAGTGCCCTCATAGAAGAGACCACTGAGAGTTGAGCTCTTCTGTCACTTGAAGATGTAAGCAAGAAGCCAATGAGAAGAGGGTCCCCACCAGAACCCAATCATCCTGGCTGATCAGATTCCATAACTGTAGGAAGTGAATGCCTATTGTTTATAAGTCACCTTATTTATGGTGTTACAAGCAGTCTCAGCTGGAGTAAGATGCTAGGTATGTAGAGACCATGTGTGCTTTAGTGAGAAGGGACCTGGCCTTACCAGCCCCCAGGCTAGAAGTATTTAAGATCTTGGGAGAGTTTCTTAATACCTGAGTTGCAGCTTGCTCGTCTACAAAGTTGGACAAAGTTTTTGTTATTGTAGAAATACAGGAAACTTGAAATAGGATACCATACAATATTTTCACTTTACCTGGTCATCGGGAAGGGAAAAACTGGGGCGTGAACACCTTTATGGTAAAATGCAGGTAGATTCAAAGTAAACTAGTGGATCGAGGTGCATTCTGGAAAGTGAGGCTCTTAGCACAGCAGGGCACAGCAGGGACTGAAGGCTGAGCTCCCATCACAGATGAACACTCTTCCACTTTGGCAAAGAGAAGTTACCATATCCATGCTAGCAATGCCAATTGCCAATAACAGTTGTCCGTTAGGCGGCACCTACCCTACTCTCAATATTTCTCAGTGGAATTCTGTAAAGTTATGCATTTCTTCAGAATGAAATGCCAGTTGCCTAAAGCTGCCAGTGCACACAGGACTGGCAGAAGCCCTCAGCTGGGAGCGCTGTGCACACTCTGTGACTCTGTCTCAGCAATCTGCACAGGCCCCCTGCGATTTATGTCTCCCCTAGGCTCTATCAGGTGTCTTTTACCTTGCACAGGTAATTCCTGAGAGCTAACTGTGCCTTCTTATTTCAGAGGATTCAGGCAGAAGACAACTACCAGCTGCAATCAGTCAGTGACATTTTGCTGTTCTCTCAGACTCCCCTGTACAAAGCTCTCCTGCCAGCAGCTCAGGGACACCTTTGCCTCCACCTTCCTGACTCTCGTGTAATAACATTTAATCGTCTGCCTTCTAAAAACTTAACATCTTAACATCCAACATTTGCTGTAGGGACGGTGCTTATATTGGAGTCAGTCATGGCAGCCCAGTCACATTGTGTTGGCTTCCTCTTCCTCTCCATCCGGATATGTTTAAAGAAAATCTGGCTGGATTTTCTTGCACATGTGGGAAAACATAGGGATGAGTTTGTGAAGAGCACAGACATTTCTCTGCCACCGAGTGGCTGTTCTGGGAAGGCATGCTGCTAATATTCGGGCAGCAGACTCACACCTGTTTGCTATGCCATACTTTGCCTCTTCTCTGCTTTTTGAAACACAGAGAAGGGAAAATAAAGCCATAGGGAAGAATTCTTGGTGCTCCCTGTCTTTGCATCTTATCCCACTGAAGTTCTCAGACGGATGAAGAAGGGGGAGGAACCAGGTCTTAATGAGCATGTGGATTTCAAGGAGTATCTCAACCCAAGTTCAATACAAGTGCCAGTACAATTTAAAATAAAAGAATCCTCTCATGTAACTCATTTTATCCAGGGAATTGGATTTCCCCCCAAATTAATCCTTTACTAGCAACGAAAGGGCTGAAAGCTCAGGCGCCGAGCTCTTAACTCACTTCCATCTGGCATGGCCATGTGAACACTTCGGTTGGCTTGCTTTTTCAATGAAGTGATTTTTAATGAAGCAAGCTGTGAATTTAATAGATACCTTAAAACAGCTTCTTTGTAACTAAGCGTTAAGTAACGAAACAACTGCCAAATTAGCCACCCAAACCAAGAGGAAATCATAAGGCCAATCAACTGTAGGATCCAGAGTTGCTGCGGCCTCTGGCTGTCAGATCTGCCATCCGAATGGCTGGCAGAGTCAGGATGGTGCCACAATGCCACATGGAGGCAGGCAGCCTGATGGAAGGCCTGCTAAATGACCTTGCCAAAGGTCAAGGGGACGTGTGGCTAGCAACAGTTATAACAAGGGCAAGGGATCATAGCTACTGCTATTTTCATTATTGTCCATGCAAGGATACTCTTCTAGAGGTCCCTTCACCTTGTGGTTATTGATTGGCCTTTCCAGCCTGACTGGGGACAAGAGGGAGGAAATCACTATAGCAGATAGCAGTAGTAAGACATGTATAAACAACAGCCTTAAAGGCAGAAGAAACCACCCAATCTCAGTAAATAGGAGGCAGGCAATGCAAGCCAGTGGAAGGGCCGAGTGGTATAAGCAACAGGCTAGCTGGGGAACTGGAAAGTGCAGGTCCCACCTGAAGCTATTCAAACTCTTTAGTGAAAAGCGAAGTTACCAATGTAATAAAAGAGTATCACATGGTCTGACTGTAGGCTACAAGCCTCACTCCCTGGGCTGCACTCACAGACCGCGAGGGACAGCCAAGTTTGCTGGGTCTCCAAAAGCAACAAAATTCACCTGGGAATTTCCTCAAATCCGTTTATAACCCCTATGGCGTTATCCCCCAAATACCCCGTTACCACAGGGCTTGCTGGTGGATACATGAAAACAAAACTCTCTCCTTTTCAATTGAATGAATATTAAAAATGAAAACACAGTAAGAGTACATTGTTTCTACCTGTAAGCCTGACATATATAAATAAATATATATTCACATATAATGTAAAAAATTAATACAGTATCCTACACATACACAAGTATTTAATATTTTTGCAAGATTTACTTATTTTTATTTTATGTGTATAAGCATTTTGCCTTCACGTATGTCTGTGTACTGTGTATGTAATGCCCACAGAGGCCAGAAGAAGGTGTTTGAAACTCGAGTTATAGACAGTTGTGATCTGCCACATGAGTGCTGAGAATTGAGCCTGGTGCCTTGGAAGGACTGCTGTTAACTGCTGAGCCATCCCTCCAGCTCCAGAAGTAACTCTGAATATATTAAACAGCAAGCGGCAATGCATAAAGTGGCTTCTACATGTGAGGCTTTCCACACTGTGTGTGTAGCTCTCTCTCTCTCTCTCTCTCTCTCTCTCTCTCTCTCTCTCTCTCTCTCTCTCTCTCTCTCTCTCTCTCTGTGTGTGTGTAGTTCTCTCTGTGTAGTTTTCTCTGCTGTGTATGTAGTTCTCTCTCTCTCTCTCTGTGTGTGTGTGTAGTTCTCTCTGTGTAGTTTTCTCTGCTGTGTATGTAGTTCTCTCTCTCTCTCTCTCTCTCTCTCTCTGTGTGTGTGTGTAGTTCTCTCTGTGTAGTTTTCTCTGCTGTGTATGTAGTTCTCTCTCTCTCTCTCTCTCTCTCTCCTCTCTCTCTCTCTCTCTCTCCTCTCCTCTCTCTCTCTCTCTCTCTCTCTCTCTGTGTGGTTCTCTCTGCTGTGTGTGTAGTTCTCTCTCCTGTGTAGTTTTCTCTGTTGTGTATGTAGTTCTCTCTCTGTGTGTGTGTTTCTGTGCTATGTGTGTAGTTCTCTCTCTGCTGTGTGTGTAGTTTCTCCCTGCTAGAAGATTACACTGAATTCAGAAAACACTTTAAAGACCATATTCCTACATCTTAAAAGAAATAAAGTCACAAATAAGAAAATTGATAAAAATACCCTTAACCCTATTTCCCTAGTTTTATATTCATTTACTGTAGGTAGCTGATATGTTTGAAAACAGTCCTTAGTTTCAATTTAGCTAAATCTTTGACTCACAGGGAGCAGCTTTTTAAACTGTTTGTATAATTCTTTTTTTTTAAAATTTATTTATTTTACTTATTATGTATACAATATTCTGTTTGTGTGTATGCCTGTAGGCCAGAAGAGGGCACCAGACCCCATTACAGATGGTTGTGAGCCACCATGTGGTTGCTGGGAATTGAACTCAGGACCTTTGGAAGAGCAGGCAATGCTCTTAACCTCTGAGCCATCTCTCCAGCCCCTGTTTGTATAATTCTTACCACACCCCCACCATTCCTTGCTGTTTCCTTTCCCTCTCACACTGCTGAGATGATCTCTAACTTCTGGGTAAAGGTGGCTATTATACATGCATGTCCTACGAATCTGTGGCAGATATTAGATCTTTAGGAACTGATGTTGCCAGTAATCTGTTTGCACATACACATTGATATGGGCTTCCCTGGCAATGCGGTCAGTCAGAATCACTGTTATAGCAGTGTGCTGGAGCCCAGGCTCTCTCTCTGTGTGTGTGTGTGTGTGTGTGTGTGTGAGAGAGAGAGAGAGAGAGAGAGAGAGAGAGAGAGAGAGCGAGAGAGAGCGAGAGAGAGAGAGAGATCAGCTTGCTGTATCTTACTCTTTGTTAAAAAAGAATAATTTCAGAATTCACCTTATCAAGAGAACCAAGGAAAACTAAAGAGAAGCAGGAAGGAGACCATCAACCTCCCAGGCAAGCCATCCAGTGGGTCCTCTTACAGTTAGTGCGTATTTATTCACTACATTCTAGCGGGCCATTATTGTGGGGAGTAATTCATCTTATAAACTGCCTCTGGGTACATTTTCATTGTCAACAAACCCACAACAGCTTGCTGAGGGTCATGCTGGCTGTGAAGGTATGGAGTGCACGTGTTAGAACTACCCCCTTTTCTATGTCTCCTATAGTTTGACCATTTTCCTTTCTTTCAAACCATGCATGACTGGACACAGACTCATGAGACTGCTTTTGCTGGACCACAGCAGGAATTCATCCACATCTGACTAAAGGAGATGACTGGGCTGAAACTAACTTGTTTTACCGGCTTGCTTTGCAGCAGGAAAATACGTAGGACATAACATTTGCAGTGTGGGCAGGGAGGCAAGTTAGGAAAGAAGGTGAGATTAAGCATGCTGTCTGAAAGTGTGGTTTGTTCGTTGGGTTGGGAACCCAGAGCCTCCTGCATGCTCTCCCATTGAACATTATTTAATCCCAGAACGTTTTTTTTTTTTAAATAATAAGGACATTTAGCTTTATAGAGACCAGAAGATGCCATGGAAAGCCCCTCATCTACCCCCTTCCACAGTGAAGCAGAGGAACTGAGCAGACATACAGATGGCCACACAGATGGTCAGTGGCTAAGAGGGAGGGGGTGCCCAGGCTGGAGGTTCTAATAAAAACCAGCTATGGGTTTGGCCATTATGAGCAGAAACTCGCCCTCTGTGGGGGAAAACATTTCACATCACAGCCCGTATATACACAATAGTCCTGGGCTCTGGACCGCCAATGAGTGAGTCATAGCTGGTGCAAAGTTCAGAAAAGGAGGTGAAAGAGGACGCCTCAGGGACGGGGAGTAAAGGGCAGCAAAGGGCTGTGATGAGTGCAGGGCTGAAGGGGCTTCCCAAAAATGCAAATCTGAGATGCTGAAGTCATTGCAGCTAGTGTTAGCATCTCGTTGCTGACAAATAAAATTTATAAATGACTTCTAAAACTGCTTCCTCCAGCAACAAGAGCTGCTACTGTCACATTGATTTTAAAATTAAATGCTATAGCATTTTCTTGCTTTAATGAGAAGGCAGATCCGAGTGGTAAACAAAGTAATGATTAAAGCAATTAAGAGAATAAAAATGAGAACTAATGCGACAATACTCCTAATCCTTAACCCAAATAGGCAGCTTTGGCTGGCATACCAACAAGATGCATGCTCGTCTCTAGATGAATTATTGAGACGCATTGGCCTCCACGAATATGCTGCCCTTTGGTAAGACTGGGAAAAGTCAATCAGCAATGTCACTTGTTTAAAAGTCTGCCTGCACCTGGTTCTCATTTGTTCTCCAGCTGAGAAACCAAAGACCACCTTTTATTGCTTGTGGTTAAACAACAAGTTCACTTCTCCGCGGGACGATCAAATGGCCAGCCTCCCCCTGTCCGCGTCCGCGAGGGTTTGTCTTTCGCTTTCAGCTTGTTCAATCATCGTTAACTCTGAGAACTGTCACAGTCCATCTGGGCGATGAAAATTTCACCACTGGTGCCCGCCTGGGTTTGAAGCTTTTGTAGGCAAGGCCCTAAATCTTGTAGAGTACCTCACACGTTCTCAAGGTCATCTGCCTTGTGGCCTTGTTTAATGGCAGTTGGCGACCATCCTGACGGTCAGCCTGGGACCCGACACTGGCAACTTTGAAGAGCCTTCTATGCGTGGTACGCTCTCTGAGATGGCAGAGGATCATGGTGCGTTATTAAGAAACTACAGTGTGAGCATGTGAGCACACACCAGCAGCCCTCTCTTGGATTTTGGCCAGTCTGACGATCTCCATAACGAAGACCACTGGGAAGGATCCATTTAAAACCCTGATTTCCTCACCAGGGGGAAGCCAGCTCCCCTGGAGAGACTGCAATGGCAAATTGGGGAGATTCCAAAAGTTTCTGGAAAGGAGAAATAGACTTCTTTTCCCTTTTGCTATTGGACTTGGGAAATCTTTGTGCTCTCTATTTATTATTTCATTGCCTCTGTCTCTGCAGAGGGACTCTGACATGTTAGGGTCCTGAGAACCTGGTACAGGGCCAGATCCTGGCAGGCAATCTCCAATATGAATTTCTGAAAGTGGCTGTCAAGTGGCAAAATGGCTACAAAAGAGGTCGCTTGGTGCAGCCTTCATAGAAGCAGTCTGCTGGGGCAAGCCAATAATGGTTGCACCACTTGGGAGTTAAGTCACACAGCAGGCTAGCTCCAGTTATGAGTCCTGATTAAAGTTTCAAGGTCAAAACCACAAGGACATACACAGAGCTTTCAGTGTCTCGACATCAGCCTCTATTATACGGTCTCCAGGAAGGGCCTCTTGATTTCAGGCTTGAGTTCTGGTTGCAGTTTCCCTGGGATAGCCTTGACACAGACATACGATTCTCAGTATATCTGTACTACAAGCACTCTGCCTCATAATGCATTAAAATATTTACTGTTGCCAATACTGGGACTTTAATTGACTAGCAGGATTTAGAGGTAGGAGAGAGGGGCAGAAACACCCGAATAATTACTTTCCTCCAATGATTCTAAGACCAGCCCAGTCCCTAGGTCTCAGGGAAAATCCTGTGTGTCTTAAAACAGGAAAACATCTTGCTATTTTGGTGAATTGACAGCATCACCTTTTACGAAAGGAAGTAAGTCCCAGTGTAAGGCAATTCACTGAAAAGCATCAGCAAGACCTTTGCTCAAATATTTTCATGTTTCCTGATTCTAAGTGTTCTATACTCAGTGATTGTTTAATCCTTACAGTGGTTCCAAGAGCTGAGATGACTTACCCCGGTGACAGAACTCAGGAGGTCTGGGTCTAATCCACTGTGCTACCCAGTTATCCTTTCTCAAGAAGACTTCTCAGGTATACAACCCTAATGCCCTTTATGTGTTGCTTCAAGTTGGGGAGATGGTGTGCGGAGACGTATATTCATATATACATATACGTATATTCATATCAAAGGCGTTAACAAATGGAGATCCTGTCCTCAACTTCCCCTTTCTCCTTACACTGAATTCTTCTTTCTTGTTTCCATGAAACCTTGTGGAAGTTACACAATGTTTAACTGCTGCTGGCTCCTAAGTGAGATGGTAAGCTGTCCCTCTTGGCTTCTGTCTGCCCCCCCCCCCCCTCTCTCTCTCTCTTTCTCAGAGCTATTGCTGTGCTCCGGTGAAGCTCTACAGGATTTGTGACTGGGCATAAAAGCAGACATCATTTGCTCATTACATCGAAGTTTTCAGGACGTGCTCCACTTACTGACCTCCACTAACGGCCTGGGTTTGCGCTCGACTGCAAACCTGAAGTGGCAGAGTTCACAGTAGCTGGTATTTGAGGATGACAGCCAATGCTCCAGGCAGCTCCGATGGATTGTCCCCAAGGTCCCCGTACATTCACATGGAGAGAGCAAATCCTCTTGGCTGCTGCCCTCATGGCAGATCCTGCACATTGGCCGGTCATTGAAGGGGCTGCAAGAGAAGGAGGGGTACCTGCTGGTCACTGAATGACAACCCACTGCCCTGTGGAGGGTCCTTGATCTGCATCATTTGGGCCCTCTCCAGGGGCAGATGCTCAGAATACAAACTGTGTTAAGCTCCCCCTCCTTACAGATATAAGTGTGCCTGAATATATTTCCTCTGGACACTGCCGACTCATGTTTTTTCATGTGTGATGTCAGAAACCATTGAGTCTTAATGACTTGACCTGTTAATTTGTTGAATAGACAAATGGTGATATGTTCATTTCTATCATTCTTTTCCTTTATCTGTCAAAATACTTTTAGGTATAAGCATTACCGTCAACATGGTTACCTAGAGATGTGGTTTGGACAGGAATTTTAGGGTTTATAATTGTTTTATAGGGATTGTTTTGGAAAATTTGGTCCTCTTGCATCTTCAGAGTGATGAAAGACATGGTATCTCTGTGAGTTGATAGGTTTAAATATGCATATATGTTTTAAAAATTTATAGTTTCTTTGCATGTGCATGTGTGTGTATATTTACGTGTGTGTGTGCACATGTATATATAGGCACACAGTCCCATGTGTGTCTGCTAGGAGCCAGAAGTTGATGCTGGGTGTCATCATGGATGTTGCTCTCCATCTATAAATGAAGGCAGGGTCTCTCTCTCTCTTGAACTCAGATCTAGCAAATAGATAAACTAGTCTATATAGTCAGGCAGCTTGCTCTGGAGAGTTCCCTGTCTCCACCTCACAAGTGCTGGGATTAGAAGTGAGCAGTCACATCTGTTCAGCCTTGATGTGGATGCTGGGAATCCCAACTCTGGCCTGCATATTTGTGTGGCAAGCACATTATCCACTGAGTATCTCCCAGCCCACTTCTTTCTTTCCTATATTTTCCAGCATCAGATTTTTGTCTTGAACATAGAAAAAGCTCAAGCAAACCACCAATCAAAAAATAAAATTATGGGCTAGGGAGATGGTTCCATGGTTAAATTCACTTGTTCTTTTTTTGTTTGTTTGTTTTTTTGTTTTTCGAGACAGGGTTTCCCTGTAGTTTCTAGAGCCTGTCCTGGAACTAGCTCTTGTAGACCATGCTGGCCTCGAACTCAGAGATCCGCCTGCCTCTGCCTCCCGAGTGCTGGGATTAAAGGCGTGCGCCACCACCGCCCGGCAATTCACTTGTTCTTGCAGAAGACATGAGTTCAATTACCAGAACCCACAAGGTGGCTTGCAACCATCTGCAACTCCAGTTCCAGGGGATTCAACATCCTCTTTTGACCTCTGTAGGCACCAGTCACACATGTGGTATTTATACACATACATACAGGCAGGCAAAACACTCACACATATAAAATACAATAAATCTAAAAAAAAATCATTCATCACCATTTAGAACAAATTCTTTCAAAAAGCTTTTAAGAGCTGGGTGGTGGTGGTGCACGCCTGTAATCCCAGCACTTGGGAGGCTGAGGCAGGCGGATTTCTGTGAGATCGAGGCCAGCCTGGTCTACAAAGCAAGTTCTAGGACAGCCAGAGCTGTTACACAGATAAATCTGTCTTGAAAAACCCAAAACCAAAAAAAAAAAAACCTTTTTAGATTTTATGATTTAATTTTACATGTGGAGTGTTTTGCTGGCAGGTAGTATGTGCACCACATGCATGCCTGGTGCTCACAGAAGCAAGAAAAGGGCATTGGATCCATGGAACTGGAGTTTGGATGATTCTGAGCCACCATGCGGTTGCCAGGAATCTGGTCCTCTGCAAGAGCAGTGAGTGTTTTTAACAGCTGAGTCATCCCTCCAGCCCTAAGAACAAATTCTTTTGAAATGACATCAATTGTAGTTTTTAGACAAAGAGTGTCATTTGAGTAAGATGGAGGTATACACAAGGTTACCTTCATTTCTCTTTTCAACGACACAGGGGAGTGAGAGCAGGAAGTAAACTGGCACCTGACTCTGAAGCAGCAGACTGAGCTGGGCACAGACAGGAGGTGCGGATGGCCCTCTGAGCTCGTGGAGACACTCCCTAGGATGCTGGAGACACTACACGGCCCTCTGCACTTGTGAAGACACTCCCTAGGATGCTGGAGACTCCACATGGTTCTCTGAGCTTGTGGAGACACTCCCTAGGATGCTGGAGACTCTACACGGCCCTCTGAGCTCGTGGAGACACTCCCTAGGAGGCTGGAGACACTACAATGCAAGGGAGTGGTGGATGTGTCCTACTGAGGTGGCCTCTAGAGTTCTGCATTCAAGGGAAAAGCCAGTCCCTCCTATTTCTTGAAGTGGGCATGGCACCGTCGATGGTTCCCAGCTCTGCAATCTGGCTGCCTGGGCTCAAACCCAAGCTCGGGAGCTTATTTGTCAGACAGCTGTGAACAAGTAACTTCTTCTCACCATACTTTAGTCTCCTGATCTCTAAAATGGGCTCAAAAGTGAGAAAAGTTGGTCTGGAGCTGAGGCTTAGATCTGAAGGATCCAGAACGGCCCAGGCTGAGGAAAATCAAGTAACGCAGACCTCACCAAGTAAGCCTAATGGAAATATCAAGTTAAGATGACTTCAGTTTTCAACAAGAGGGGCCATCTGCCTCCATGACTGGCATTTTAAAAGAATGTTGTCATGGTGTGTGACAACCCAGGCTCCGTTCACACTTTCTGCTTTCTTTCTCCCAAGTCCTCCAGAGACGATGCTAACCTAGGTCCATGCCCTATTACTTTTTAATGCTATCTCTGAACCAAATGGAAACAGTCATGGAAACACTACTAATTGCCAAAGGCCTTTCTGGAAATGATCCTGAGAATGAATGAGAGTTAGAGGCGGGCAGGATCACCTTTTCACTTGTCCAGGAGACCCGTCCAGGCTCTGGAGAGAGGACGGAAGGTGAGAAGCTGACAGCTGGCTTTTGTCTCTTGGCCTCCTTTGTTTGTTTTGAATCTTATCAAGGAAAAGCTGTAGTGTTTTGGCATATACTGATGTGTGGCCCAGAAGTTGAAAGAGAGACACACACCCCCACACACATATAGACAGACAGACAGAGCTCTCAGTTACACTGACAGACACAGTTTTCAAGTTACATCAACCAGCCTGCTCTTCTTGATCAAGCGAAGTGAGTGGTGCCTGCTAGGACGGCTGGTGCACACACATACCACCCATCCTTGGTTCTCAGGGGCCAATGGCATTTACCACCTTTTTATGTTCTGAGCACTGGCCAATTGCTGGAAACTCTCCAAGAAGTGGGAAACATACACCACATATTTTCCTTTCTGTCTTCTGTGACAGCCACACATATTTTAAAGATTGACTTTGTTATTTTTAATAGTGTATGTGTGTTTGTGTGTGTGTGTGTGTGTGTATGTACGCACATGAGTACACTTGCCTAGAAAGGCCAAAAGTATTAGCGACCCCTACCCCAACTGGAATTATAGGAGCCTGTGAGCTCCCTGGTATGGGTGCTAGGAAACAAGAAGTCCCTCCCCCTCCCCGGAGGGAAGAAAACCTGGAGAAGCCATGTACATGGTACAATGGGAGTCTGTAGCCCCCAATCTGCCATGGGCAACAGCAGCATAAGAGGAAACCTTAGGGACAAGGAACTGGCCTGAATAAGGGGTCTCCAGGCTGTTTAGAGAACCCCATTCTTCTTCACACAGGGTAACCAGCTGTAACAGCAGTTCACAGGCTGGAGTGTGCGTGGAGAGGCAGGGATGGGGCTGTCGAGTGACGGGGATGACAGGACAGACCCCCAGAGAACAGCCTGGACGGTATGTCCACTGGGTAGTGCTAAGTGGCATTACCCACACTGGGAACATTACTTCAAAAGTTGTTTCCACAAAGCCAGGCATGGTGGCACATGCCTCTAATCCCAGTATGCAAGAGGTGGAGGCAGTACCAGGCCTTCAGGGCCATCCTCAGCTACACAGTTTGAGTATGAGGCTAGCCTGGGCTACTGGAGACCTTATTTCAATTTCACAAATCCAATCACTTTGGCTCCGCCACCTGAAATCAGGTGACTTCTACCTTCTGTCCTAACAAAGGGCTAGCTTTGTTAGCTGCTGGGGACAAGAGGACAAAACTGGCCACAGCAGGGTCAAAATAACAAATGTACAGCAAGCAGCCCCATATCTCGTGGCAGCTTTTCCCTGCCTAGCTCTCTACAGTGGCTTTAGGAGGAATGCGGCCACATGAATTTTAGCTTTATGATCCTGCTGCTGTGGAAACAGCAGCAGAACTTGGATAGCCTTTTTATGTTTTCTTTTTCCCAGTACCTTTCTTCCTGGACACAAAGACCTGAACACCAATTATCCTCCCTTTAACATTCTCCACTTGACAAACAGCTCTTTGGATCAATTGCAGACCCGTTTATTTTAACGGTGGCACTACCTCTGGGTGGCAAGAGTCCGCACTACGGTTGACAGCAACTGCCCGTCCTTGGCTGAGACTTGCATGACATACTGTGGCTGCCCATTCACCAGGCTGCCACAATCCTCCACAGTCTTCACCACAGGCGCGGCTGAGCTGGTGCAGTCTGGCAAGACTTCGGGCAGGTGACTGCAGCGGCTGGTTGTCATGGCAACAGACAGCAATTACTCTGCTAATGGCTTCCACATTCATAGAGGATTTCCATCTAAGAGAGATCAGAAAACAGTTTACTTGGCTGGATGGTTAATGGAAAACGGAGAATTATGGGCCACCAACATCAGCATGTCATTATTTAATATAAATACTAGGGTAGCTTAGACGCGGCATTATTATCTTGTTACTATTTAACACAAGCATACTGGCATACATTTGCACACACACTCACTCATACGTACACAGGCCAGGAGAGTTATGATCACCTGCTTATGAAAAAGACAACAAGCATGCGCGTGCGCATACACACACACACACACACACACACACACACACACACACACACATTTAGGAGCCCTGCTTTCCATGAGGGGACAGAATGATGGCTCCGAAGCTCAGATCTGAGGAGAAGATAAGCGATTCTCCCACTCCGCACCAGCGATGCAATAAGTCTTTGTTGACACTCACTAAAAGTTACTAGAATCATTATTAAAACTGCTCGCAACTAGTTTTTCTTGTAAGCAATTTATTCTCTATGCAGTTTTATTCAGAGATGCTAAGATTAAAATCGGAGGAAAAAAAGGAAGGGAAAGCAAAGAATCTGGCAAAATCGCACATTCTGGGGCATCATTCAATCACTCCCCAAATTTGCAACATATATGTCCTGTAATGCAACGATCTACCTCAAAAACCACAGATTAACTTCCTGTGAAAAGCTAACCCATCTGAGCCAGTTTCAAACAGTTGCTCAGGCAATGATTAGTTTGATGAACTGCTTTGTTTTTCAAATGGGTATTATAATAAATACATTAACATTGGCTTTCGTTTGTGTGCTATGGAACAAAAATGTGTGCGTGAGTCATGAGGAAACTTGCAGGATGCGTTACACCCAAAGGTGATGTGACACAGCGCCACCACCCACTGTGCCCTTTCTGTCACCTCATGCTCCACATGGTTCGAGCTCAGTACGTGGCATTGGTTGACAGATGGAACCCTTGTCACGCAAGCAGTCAGGGTCATCAAAGCTCAAGTCCAGGTAATGCAAACCTTGTCTTTCCCCCTCCAACTCAGGTCTGGAAGATAGGATCTACCCACTCTCAGAATCCTGGGCATCAAGAACATGGTGTTTTCAGGTGGACAGTTTCCCTCCTGACAGGCTCAGGTCTCATTATTTGAAACAAATGGCCCTGATCTATCCTTGCTACTGAGGTGCATGGCTGACTTCCTTTTTTTTCTTGTTACTAGAAGCCTCCCTGGGTGCGTGCGTGTGTGTGTGTGTGTGTGTGTGTGTGTGTGTGTGTGTGTGTGTGTGGTATGCGGGTGTTCTGTCCAGGAGCCCTCTGGAATCTATAATGGAGAAATGGCTGTAGATACTAATCCTTGGTCGGGGAGTGACGCAAGAACATTGGCAGTGGCTGTCCATTCATGTCGTTTTACAGTACCAAATATCAAAAATCCAAAGAAACTGATGGATAGTACAGAGTATAGTTTTATTTTCCAAAAATAGGCTTTGTTGGCGTCTGAGGAGATAGCTCTCTGGATAAAGTGCTTGCTGTAGAAGAATGAAGACCAGAGGCCCACAGAACCCACATGCAAGCCTGGCAGCTACGGTGGCTGCCTGTGATCCAGCACTCAGAAGACAGAATCAGGGGATCACTGGAGAAAGCTGGCTAGTTAGGTGGACAGGAATCAGTGAGCTCCAGGCTCACAGGGAGACCTTGTCTCAATAAACAAAGTGATGAGAGACTGAGGCATCAACTTTAGACCTGTATGACAAACCTATGTGTATATCCCGTACATGCATACATACATGTTAACATGCATACACATGTAAAACTAGGTTTTGTCGCTTTACTTTCTATTATAGATATTGTATGTTCTAGAAAGCATGAAGAAACTCGTTGACGATCCCACTACTCAGAAACACAGAATTCTTTTTTTTTTTTTTTTTTTGGTTTTTCAAGACAGAGTTTCCCTGTAGTTTTTAGAGCCTGTCCTGGAACTAGCTCTTGTAGACCAGGCTGTCAGAAACACAGAATTCTTATGGAGCAGATACCTTTTTGTTTTTTGGGCAGAATTTGCAGTGTGGAGATTGCTTATAGCTGAACCGGAGAGACCCCTCCCCCCCTTTTAAATGGAGTTACAGTAGCGTTCAGGCCAATAAACAAAAGGATGCTAAAAGATGGTCCTCCTCTCAAACTGTGTATAACCCCTCCTCTAGCCTACCCTGACAAAACCTCATTGAAGTGATTCTAAATTCTCATAGTGCCTCACAGCCACAAAGTGCAGCTTCCTGGCACAGCTCGCTTGCTTCACAAAGCAGCCATAGATGAAGAGCCAGGGGTGTGTTGGCAGGAAAAGCAGACACAGTGACCTTCTGCTGCACAGAATCATTATGTCTGGGTGCACTCCGAGAGTCTATTTTTGGCTTTTGCATAACTCCATCCCAGAGAGTGGAGCTTTTGCGCTCTCTCTCTCTCTCTCTCTCTCTCTCTCTCTCTCTCTCTCTCTGGAAGGAGGGCAGGAAATGGTGCACAGGGGCCAGTGGGAGCCAGGGTTATCCCTAGTTAGGTTACCCACTTCAGGCACGGTCAGTCACTAGTAACAGAGTAAGCTCTCCTCAAAGGAAGTAGTGAGTGCCCTTACCTCCATGACAAAATGCCTTTAAAATATTCTAGACGCAGTTTCTCTTGGACCTATTTTCATCTGTGACTTAGCTTCTGAATGGTATATTCCATTTCCCTTCTCACAAGCAAAGGGTTCTGGGCACTGTGCTCAATAAGGTACCTCTACCTTGCCTCTCTTTCAAGCAAGCCTTGACTACTTCTCATGTACAATGAATATAGAACCATGCACCCTGGATCCTCTAAACTGTCACTGAGCTTAGGAGTCAGCTGAAGAACTATTCCAATCTAGCACTCCTGGAAGAAAAAAAAATCAGCATGCCTGCTCTATACCACTGAATACCTTTGAGAGCCAAGGGCTGTCACACTGGCAGAGAATCCCACTAGTCCTCAAAAGACTATTCTTTGGATTAAAACTGGGGTGGGAGGGATCACACAGAGCATGAATGTGCCTGATCAAGTGGAGGTAGCCGAGTTGGTTTCAGCCCCAGATGAATAGATCCAATCACCTACTCATGCAGAGGAAGAGGGAAGAGGGCACGTGGCGTCCTGATCTTAGGGAGGAGGACGTTCAGGGGTTGAGATGAGGTATGGGTGGGCATGAATGGGCCCACAGGCTGTATGCATTGATTGGCATGCATATGTTACACCTGGGGCAGTGACAAATGGCCCAGCGCATTCCTCTGTCTTGATTGGAGCCTCTTGGGAAAGCAGCAGGCTGTTGCCTTGGATGCTCAAAGGAGCCGAGCTGCGGGTGTGCAGCTAGCACTGGTCTCCCACTGACCTTGCAAACTTCAACCACCATTTGACTGCTTTCTCAGCAGTGCCTGTGCAACTTCTCTATGGAAAGGAAAGTGGCTTCCAAGCCCACCTAAGAATGCTCTTCTTTTACATTTCTGCAGTGCCTGGAAAGTTGGGTATGTGTAAGCTTGAAATCTCAAGCTCCGCCGGTAGGAGGGGTCCTTTGTTGGCTGGGTTTGACATCTTATTGAATTGCATTCTCAGGTTGAGAATAAAGGATGATTTGGTGCTGGACAAACTCAGCTGCACACAGTGGGAAGAGTGGGCGGAGGTGGATAAGGGGAGAGAGTGAAAAGCGGATCAGGAGGCTAAATAAGTGAAAGCCTGATTACTGAATTGTTAAAATAGAAAGGCTTGTCTGGTAAAACTATGACCCTTGCAAAGGACAGAGTACAGGTTTTACAAAAGCAGGAGCCCCAACCAGGCTGCAGCTAATCATTGCCGGGTTTCTGGAACAGTGTGCCACTGGTAAGTGATTTCCATGGGAACGTGGCTGGCATCGTGAAGACGCAGACTCAGGACATGGGGGAAGGGACGGAAAAGTGCTCAGAAAAAGTACATCCGGGCTCACCTCTACAATCTGGTGCCCCAGCCTCCAAAGAGCTCCATGAAGATTACATGAAGAAAACAACTCCCCCCCACCCAATAAAAAAATCCCACCTCTGTTCTTAGAGGCACAAAATTCACTGGGTATCCAATATGATATGAAGTCACCTACAATGTGTCAGGCAGTATTTAGAGCTTTCCGGGACTCATGCGGCCTGAGTAGCAGGTTGCACATACCCGAGGTGCCCCACTCATTAGGATAAACGGTGAGGAGGAGCAGCCTTTTGGGCTTCCCTGAGCTCTCCTGAATATCTGAACTTTGAGTATTCATAGTCCCTGAGCTACCTTAGCTGGTGGTTTGTGAGGCCTGAAAGTGATTAGTCAGTTTTTCGTTGCTGTTACACAATACTTGAGGTTGGGTAGCTTGTAAGGAAGCTTATTAAGCTCATAGTCTGGAAGCTAAAACTCCAACAACATTGCACTAATGAAAATAAGGAAAATAATGAAAATAAGACCTCCCTGACTGCATGGCATCATGACAGACAGCATCATGGTGGAGCTTTTCTAAGAGGAGAGGTCGCATGTGGAGACAGCAAACCTTAGATCTTCCACAGGGCAAGCGCTTCTTAAACACAAAACAAAAATCCCTGCACTCAGAGTGGGGACATGGCTCAGAGGGTAAAAGTGCTTGCTAAGCAGTCCTGATGAACTGATCTCAGAACCACATATAAACCTTAGGGCAGTAGTGCATCTAAAGTCCCATCACTACTCTGGCAAGTAGGAGACTTGGCAAGTAGGAGACTTGGCCAGAAGCTCTAAAGCCAGCTAGCCTTGGTGTAGCATAGCAAAAACATAACAAGAAAGGTCTCAAACAAAGTGGAAGGAGAAACCAACTTCTGCGACATTTATCTTATGATCACCACAGCGCGCGCGCACGCACAATCACACACACACACACACACACACACACACACACACACGGCCATGGCATGTATATGGAGACAACTTGCAGGAGTTGGTTCTCTCTTTCATCCATGAGAATCCTGGGGACTGAACTTGAATCATCAGGCTTGGTGGCAGGTACCTTAATCCTCTAAGTCAGTGATTCTCAACCTTCCTAACACTGTGACCATTTCATACAGTTCTTCATGTTGTGGTGACTACCAAGCATAAACTTATTTTTGTTGCTACTTCATAACTATAATTTTGCTACTGTTATGAATTGTAAATATCTGATACACAGGATATCATGAAAGGGTCATTTGACCCCCAAAGAGGATACTACCCACAGGTTGAGAACCGCTGTTCTAAACCATCTCTCTAGCCATAGGTTCCACTTCTTCAAAGTTCAACCACCCCAGCATCATTGCAAGACCAAGGACCAAGTTCCTAATAACCTTTGGGGGTACAAACTATATCCAGATAATAGCACAAGACAAGACCATGCTTTTAGAGTTGGGACCTGAAGAGATGGCTTAGTGGTTAAGAGCACTGGCTGCTTTTCTGAGGACCCAGATTCATTTCCCAGCATCCACATGGCAGCTTAGAACTATCGATTCCTCCTGTTCCAGGGGATTTGATGCCCTTTTCTGATGTCCTTGGGCACGAGGTACCATGTGGTCCATGGACATACGTGCAGGCAAAACACCAATACACACAAAATAAAACTCTTAAGAGAGACAGAGTAAAAAGTTAAATGAAATTAATAAAGTTGGAACATGCTATGTATACATATTTTATGTTTTGGACTATGCTAACCTTAATTCCTATTCTTCTTCTAGCCTGGGCTGTACCTGAATTCTGTCTTTTAAAATCCCCTCCCCTCATGGTTTCGACCTATTTTGTGCTATACTTGAATGCTGACATGGTACCGCTTCATGTGTTGGACAGGAGACCTTGTCCATGTCCACTGACTTCCTGTAGTGATGAAAATGTAATGATATCTGATCAACACTTCTGTGATATTGGAAATGCCTGGGTCTACTTGTTATAGCAGCCACTCACTTCTACCTCAACTAACCTAGCATGTAAGAATAAACTAGAAAACAAAACATAAGCCACTCCCGAGTTCCTTTCCAGGCCTGATTGTAGCAGAACTGGATTTTTAGTACTAGGTCAACTGTTGTCTCTGGGGCACAGGTTGAGAAGCTTGAGAAATCAATTCAACCAACATCTCTGAGGTTCTAACTTACCCACAAGGTCTAAAGGTGGAATAGCAAGCCTAAGAGTGTGAGAGCTGACTATATGAAGCTGTGTGAGTGCTGCCTCGGTGGGCTGGGGCCAGGGTACGGCCTCACAGTCAACCTTAATGCCTAAGAGCAGAAGTCTGAAGAAGTCCAAATAAACTACGGTAATGGTCCCTGAAAGTGCTGAGCAGTTACTAGTCAATGGGCATCAAGACAAGCAAGATGAACACACCCCAAAAATCTTCTCTGTGATCCTGTAATCACAATGGACAATAATGTATTGGATACTTCGAACTTGTTAGGGAACCAGATCCCATGTGAACGCTGCTAACAAAATTAAGTACAAAGTAAGAGAAGTAGGTGTCACAGGTGTCACGGGTACAAATTGTCCTGGAAGGATCTCGGGTTACCTTCACAACCAGAGCTGGTCAACAGGGCAATCAAAGAAGAAAATCCACTTATTCATTCTTTCAGCTGAGTAAATCTTTAAATAGCTTTTGAGAATGTATTAGCTAGTTCTAGGAAGTTTCTGGTATTGTAGGGAGCAGCTATCTCAAATTGTGCTTGGCATTGCCCAAGGAGAAGTGCATGGAACCAAACAATCTGAAGGCTCAGGCCTCTTCCAGGCTGCAGAGACCAGCACCCTTTCATTGCCATCTGTGTCCTTGATCGTTCAGGGAACCCTGATACCCTGACTTTCAGGGGAAGGAAAGACACCGCAGAGCTATGGAACAGCTGAACATCTTGTTTGCAGAGTTCCACGTCCCCAGAACTGGTCCAGGATTCAGAAGTCTGCCTTCAACTTCCCTTCATGCATCTGCTTTAGACAGGAGCTGTAAAACATCCCTAGCTTTCTTGAAGGGGAGATACCCAAGGAGCACGGCCTCCCCTAATGAGACCAATGAGTGGGCAATGCAGAGCAGCTGGTGGTTGAACTGAGAAAGCAGTAATACTGGTCTGTCTGCGAACTTCCCTTCTGAGAGAGCTTGGCAGACTAAGCAGACCCCGAGAACAGAAATGCTCTTTGATGGAACATTTCCTTGACTTTCCAGGCATGTTAAAAGCGGATAGTACACTGCATGGCTGATGAACTTAGAGTATCATGAATGTTCAGAGCAAATAAGGGGAGGCAGAGCATCACACAGTGACCTTCCTTTCCAACGAAAATGGAGCAAATGACTAATCTCAAAACCATTAAGGCGTAAAAGCTGCATATTTCTTCTGAGAACAGCACACAAAGGCTCTCCAAGGAGGTTGCTGGGACGCGATTACCAGCAACACTGAAGTTTTCAAAAACATGCCAAGGAGGCCATTCACCATGCATGTGGAGCCACAAAGTAGCTGCTTCATTACTTAAATGGCCACGGCAGGGCTGTGCTTACAGACTCCTGCTTCCAAATTATACATTTCTTTCTGGATGCTTCACCGACCTCATTATGTAGACCACAGAGTACGTCATTCCAAATAAAGTGACCATCCAAGTTTTAATAAACCTGTCCATCAGGCACTTGATGAGTCTGCAGGGGGAAATACTGGCTGACCCAGTAAGTGAAAAATACAAAACAAAACAAAATAAAACAAAACAAAGCATCCACCCTTTCCTGTTTCGTTATTTTCTGTTATGTGCTTGTTGTCACACATACAGAGTATAGTAAGCAAGTGAATTGCCTGTTTCTAAGCATGATGATGGTTTTGATTGGGAGGGTAATGGTCTTCTTTTTGAGGCATGTGTAAATATCAGTGATGAGCTACAGGAAGGAAAAGGCTAGAGCCCAGCATAAGGGAAGCCAGCACGGTAGGAGTTCTGACAACACAGTCCTAGTGCACTGTGTTAAAGTTAGATTCAGAGTTATTTATCAGTTCTCGTCCATGTAATTAATTCTGATTTGTAGCCACAAGAAGTATCAGCAACATCAGACAAGCCTTATTTTTCTCATTAAAAATGACTATATTTTCTCCTCACTCAGGTAAAAACCTCCTCATTCTGCTGAAGGCAAATAAAGTACCAATTATCATATTTATACATATTTTTCCCCTGAAGAAGTACTCATGAAATTAATTCAGATTTTGGAGGCTATCCATTTTTTCCATTTAATTTTAATTAGATAGATGAAAATGGCAATTAAAAAAAATCCCATAACAACTCTGTGTGTTCAAAGATCCAACGACAGCCGAATTACACTTGTAAATAACAACTGGCTCCTACACACAGGGTCCCTGCCGAGCTGAGGAGGAGGTGGGGCTGTACAGAAGCGTTCTGAGGGCAGGTCAGGAAGTTTAAAACCACCACATTAGAAAACAGTGCGAGGGACAGGCGAAACACACAGAGATGCCTATGTGATGTCTCTTGGAAAGGAAATACACAAGTATAGTACAATCTTCAAGCAACTCTCAGAGTGCCTCGTGCCAATCAAACACACTCCCTGTCCACGTGTGTGAGGAAAGGGAGGCAGAGGACAGTACGCTAGCAAGAAAAGAAACTCCCTAGATACAAGGAAGCTAAACACATTCTAAATGAGAAGTTCCTAATTTGTTGTAAGATTCATGCCTATGCTCTATCAGCATGCAAGTGAGTGCTTGGCACTGAGGAAGCCAGTCTGGGACTGGTCCTCAAGCTGTGCTCGCCTTCGCCTTCGTTATCCTCAAGCAACCCAGCATCAGCCGTGCAGATGTGCCGGCTCTTCAGTTGAGTCTCCACAGGCTTATTTTAAGTGAGGGTTCTCTGTGGGCTTCCCTTTCCCCTGGTGCACTGAGGCCATGGAGAAGTCCCTGCCTTGCCTCTTCACATGTCCAAAGTTCTGTCTTCTACCAGAGGCGGGTGGCTGAGGATCCATGAGGATCAAGCAAGATATTTGGTGGTCCTGCCTCCTGTACACATAAAGATAACTACAAGGCAAGTGCAGAATGAAGAAGACCTGTTTGGAGTTTGCTTTTGGGCCCTGCCCTTAGCATTAGAGAGACGGATTTCTCTACTATATGCTTCACATTAACAAGAGACCTCAAAACACCAAGTTTTGACTAGGTCTCCAGCTGTCTCTCTCTCTCTCTCTCTCTCTCTCTCTCTCTCTCTCTCTCTCTCTCTCTCTCTCTCTCTCTCTCTCTCTCTCTCTCTCTCCCCGTGTGTGTGTGTGTGCGCGCCACTGGCATTTGCTTTGGCAGCTTTTATAAACATAAGTAAAAATCACAGAGTACCTCAGGGAATTGCTTTTCTTGGTCATAGACACTGTTCTGTGCATCTCTTCTTCTTATTCCAGAATTCACCAGTGCTCTTTTGAGGGGCAGGCGGGGTGTTTCTATGTATCGCAGGCTGGCCTCAAACTCACGATCCTCCTGCCTTACCCTATCTGGTGTTGGGATTGTGGCCATGTGCCTCGCATAGGTTGACTCTTTTCTATTAGTTCCTTAAAATGGCTCCATTTTTTTAAAAAAATAAGATAAAAGCAAGCACAAAGTAAAGTAGCATACAGCCGAAGGATGCAGTCACTGAGGTCACTTTATCACAGTCATTGCGGTTTGCATCCTGGTTTCCTGTGAACCATGAAATTGGCCAATACAATCTCTTCCTTGATTCTGGAACTCATTTCATGCCCACCTCAATGCAAAGCGTTTGCAAATCTTTTCACAGAGCCTCAGCATTCTTTTTCCTACATGAGCTTGTCAGCTTCTCTCCCCTGTACGCATACCTTTGCTGGTGCCTACCTAGCTCTCCCTTCATGCCATCCCTCAGCCTCGGAGCTTCCAGCAGCTCCCTGTACCTCTCATACTCTGTACCATCGTATTTCTGGCTCTACCTGGTCTTTTTCTGGGTCTGCATCCTCCCTGATCTTCCACAGAAGTCACCCGTTGAAGCCTGGCAGAAGTGCTCTAGTGCACAGTCAGTGTACACAGAGGGCTGTCACCCACCAGAAGATCCCCCAAATCCCTTCAGTTCTAAAGAAAAGGTCCTGAGTCAAACATCTGATCTGGCCCGTTCTCTGTAGATTCAGCACTATCAAAATTAATGACTAAGTTTTAATTCAGCCTATTTTACAGAAAGAGAAATAACTTTATATTGATACAGAATTATATAACCATCTCAAACAAAACAACTAAATAATGTACAGAGGTCCACATTTTAAAATTTGTATCCAGTTTTCCTTCAAAACAGATAGAAAAATCACATTATTAATGGCAACAGTGTGAGCATATTTTTCTACGTTCATAGCACTATTCATTTCCCTTTTTCTAAGTGCTTAATAAATACTGCAGGTCTTTACTGCCTTCTAGGGTGAGAATAACAGCCATGCCCCCACAGAGCTCATTCATTTGCTTTATGGGCTAAAAAAAAAAAATCTCTGGTGTGTCACAAATTAACACAATGTTCCTGAGGACAGTGTTTTATTTTTGAGTCTCCAATTTCACTAATAAATGTGAAAAACACATGAAGTCAGATAAATCTCCAGGGAACAGCCACTGCAGATGCTAAGGAATAGGAAGTTATTCCAGCTAAGATCAGCACTAATACCCAAGACAGGTTCCCAAATTCTGCTCCAACTGCCTGGTGTAAAACAATGAAGTGCTTTGTAGTGATGACACCAAAAATGAAGAGTTTATTTAAATGTATTTTTAAATAAAAATAGTTAAAAACAGTAAGAACATAACATCTCCTAATCATTAGATAATAACCTTTATCAAAATCATAGATCCCAATTTGTCTTTAGGCAATGTGACCCCTGCTGTTGTCCCTCAGAAATACTTTTATCATAAAAACAAACAAATGGAGCATTATAGCAAACCCATAGATACACATTGTTTCAATGTGAAAAGTAATCAGAACTTTGCAGTTCTCACTTTGCCTTTCCTCCCTCCTCCTCTCCTCTCCTTTTCTCTTCCCACTTCTTCCCCTCCCGCCCTTCTTCCCTATTAAGACGTCACAGCAAATCCCCAGGCGTCCTGTCATTTCACCTCTACATCCTTCAGCTAAAAATATGAGCATTTCCTATTTCAGCCCAAAGTAATTACACCTAACAAACTTCATAATAAATTTGGTATTATCTAATATTTATATCATATTCAAGTTTCTCCAACTGTCTTAAAATCCCTTTATGACAGGCTTTTAAAAACTATTCAAACAAGTTGTACAAATCACATTGTGTGTGTGTGTGTAGTGATATTTCATTTGTATTTTAATAAAGCTTACCTGAAGATCAGAGAGCAAAACAGCCCCACTGCTCAGTCTTACAGACCAGGTAGTGGTGACATAACACATAATCCTAGTAGCCACATTAGTTTGCCACAGAAATCGGGCGGCAGTGGTGCATGCCTTTAATCCCAGCCCTCGAGAGGAATATAAGACGGGAGGAGACAGCTCTCAGACACAGTCTCATTCTGAGATTCCTGGAGGCAGGATCACCATTTTGGACTGAGGTAGAGGTAAGAGCCAGTGGCTGGCTGTTTTGCTTTTCTGACCTTCAGGTTGAACCCCAGTTTCTGTCTCTGGGTTTTTATTGATTGTGCTACAGGGTGTGTGTGGTGTATGTGTGTGGGATGTGTGCACGTGTGTCTGCGCGTGTATGTGTGTATTTGCCAAGGCAAGCATGTGTAGGTCAGAGGATAATCTGCAAAAGACAGCTCCCTCCTCTCACCATGTGGGTCCTGACAACTGAACTCAGACTATTAAGCTTGGCAGCAGAGGGCTTCCCCTGAGTCATCTCACTGGCCCCCTCTTCCCTTTGCTGAAAATTTATATATGTCCTCTCTAAAGCCCTGTCTCAAATTACACTTTATTTCTGCTTTGCCTTGTGGTATCTCTGACTTATTCTAGTCCCTTTATTTTCTGGAAACACATGGCTCAGCTTAGTTTCAGGCTCAGCTCCCAGTTGATAAGAGTGTGTGAAGGTTTTGTGTAGTTTGTGGTACATCACACCAGGAGGCCAGTTTCTAATGGGTCCAAGAAAGTTCCCAGTTTGGACATTTTTTAAAAGGTCTAATGATTGTATCTGTTAGTGACGTGTACCTAAATTATTTCAACGTGGACTATAGAAATCCTTTTATTCTCCAGTGATACGTCCCTTTTCCTCTTAGTAGTTGGAATTCTTTTGCAACAAAGAACTTTTCTTCACCAACCAATGTGACATAATTATCCTGAATTGCAATTTATACAGAGGGTAGGATTCTTGTTCAGTTCTATCCTATGACTATCAATCTTCAAAGTGAAGAATTGGTGCCTTCCTTGAGGAATTGGTGACATCCTGTAGCAACTGAGTCATTTTGTTTTGTTTATATTATTCCTAAAGGGCTCATTCATCTCCAGTGACATAAAGAATCAGATCACTACATAATGACAAGCTCCTCTTTTTGAAGAGAACTAGAGGCTTGCAGAGCAAGTCTGATAACCTTGATCCCATGTAAAAGCCAGTGTGTTCAAATTCCCAGCACTCCTACTGCAAGGAGGAAGGTGGCGACAGGAGAGTCCCCCAAAAACTCTTAGGCCAACTACTATGGAGCATGTAACAGCTCAAATAAGACTGCCTCAAACAAGGTGGCAGATGACCGACACCCAGGGTTGTCTTCTGACCTCCACTTGAATGTCAAGGCATGTGCATGCCTTCATACATGAACACACACACGTGTGAACAAATGAACATTTAAATGAAGAGAACGAGACATGTGGCTTCATGGATGTAAAATAAACTAGGGGTCTGGTCTCTCCATATCCTAGCACTCTAGGTTGGAGGGGTGGATATGGATCACTTCTCTTGCTTCGGTATCCTAGACTATTTTCTTTGTGGTTGGTGTTGTCTTCTCTCAGGCCCTATACTCTTTGTACACAGAGGCCTTCTGAATTGACTTATTCCACAGGAGTAATGAGACCAACTCTAAAATGGTGTTTCTTTTGCTTGTTAATCTGCATATCATTGGTGCCTCTTGCTCTCCTGTAATCTCAGATTATTTATTATACACACCAAGAGACACTCCAAGCCCATAGATAGCATTGGCAGAGGGATTAGTGGAGGCCACTTTGCTTGAGTGTTTAGACTTTGTGATCCTGCCCACTGAAGCTTGCAGGTGGCCATACCCTGACCAGGGCCATGCTGGCTAACACATTAACATGCTGGGCAAGCTTCCACACACGTATGAGAAGCATTTCCCTTTTCTTCTAATAAGGGTGAAAATAATTAGATACTTCATAGATATCCCCCCACAGAGGCATCCATAAGTCTTTTTAAACCACAGTTGACAAGTGTCTCTAAGGCAGGAATCCAGGGTCTTTCTTTTTTATTCTTAGAGAAGGCATTTTTTTTCTTTTTCTTTTTTCTTTTTGTGCCTATTATCTCCTTGTTTTAGTGACAGGCATTAGTCAGTTAGACATTAAGACAGAGTGATAATGGGAAGATAATATGCTGGCTCTGTCCACACAGTTCAAGAAGCACTTATGAAAAATGTATATTTTGGGAAACCTAGACACTCAAGTGCCCATCTGCATTTCCAGTTAGTTTGAACTGAATGTAGACTCGCAAAGCAGTGTCAGCGGGAATAAGAGGGCTGGGATCAGAGGCACTTCCTACATGGCCCCGGAGACACTATTGTGAGCACTGCTGCTCTACAGAGAGGGGCCCGTCAGCAAATACATTCCAAGTAGGCAGGGCAGGAGGGAGGTGTGTTTTCCAACTTCAGTAGAACTTACTAAGGGCAGTTGAACAAAGAAGAGGCAAGATGTTTCTTCTAAGTGAAGGCTTTGCACACCTTACGAAAAGACCGATGCTCTCAGAAGTGAAAGAGAAGTGTGAACTTCAAACATGGACAAAAGCAGTCTGCTGCCACCGCTAAGCAGTCTGGTGAATGGCTGGAGAGTGATGCTGTATGAACTTCAACGTTTGCATCTACCAGTCCTGACTTCTTTACTAATGTAAACCGAGCACATCATTCATAGGGATCTTCGGTAAGACTGTGCTTATGTTACTATTAACCATGAACTCTAAAGCATCCCAGATTTAATCACAGATTTCAGGGACTAACTGGAGTATAGTCCCTATTGCAGAATTCCAATATGGGCACATGGGAGGGAAGCAGGTGTCAGTGGTCAGGTGGTTGGCACCATCAACTTGACAAACATAGAAACCAGAAAACACCAGCTGCATCGTTTTTTGGACAGGATAGAGCCTTACTGTGTAGACCAGGACAGCTCTGAACTCATGATCCTTCTTCCTCAACTTCTAGAGTGCGGGAATTATGTATGCCACCACACCCAGGTACAATTTCCCTTTTTGAAAGGGCAGGGAAAGGTTACCTGATATGATGATTTGACATTGAGTCTTCAGGTTAGACACTTTGGGTTTGGGTCCCTTTGCTCTTCCATTTATCAGTTATTTCTCTGCACACTGGGGATGAAATGGTGGCCATCACATCTGTTTGAAGATGAAGTGCAATCTTGTGCATGAAGTACCCTAGCACAGAGGCCGGCGCAACAGCAAACACTGCTGGCTGTGATTACTGCAGGAGGGTCACCTAACATCAGTTATCTCCAAGGCATTCACTGGTCTATGGTGTTTCTGTTTGAGACAACTCACATATTCTTTCTACTGACATTTATTAATTTGGAATGCAAAACAGTACTTTGAGAGGCAAAGTGGATAAACATAAAAAATGTGGTTGGGAATGAAGCAAATGGAGCTTTTGCCACCAGGTAGTAGGGCTCAATTATTTAACTCCTTCTTACATCAGAGAAAAAAGAGAGTGTTCTTGCCATGAGTATTTAAAGGGCCTCACCTGAGTGGGTCCAGGATGAGTGGTTGCTCTCTTTACAATTAGAATGGCTGAGAAACCCTGTCACTAGATGGTATAATCTTGGGCTGGGAGGACTAGTCAGAACAGTCAAGGAAGACATTTGGGTAAGACAGAATGCACACATTGAGACACAAGAGATACTTAAGAATGTTGGGAGTTACTGGAAGGTGAGATGTGCAGAGAATATTTCCCTGTAACACAGTGGTACAGGAACCTTTCTCCCTTTGCTTATGTCTCAGGGAATGAACACGAGGCTCTGGGAGGAGCCAGATGGGCCACTATAGTGCCTGATGCATTCTCTTTGTGTGTACCATTGTGACTTCAGAACGAGGTCACTACTCTGAAGTACTCGGTGTAGATACAAAAAAATGTGTGTTCATATTCTTTCTGGGAAGGATGTAGCTGCAGTTTTCTGACAGCAAAGGAAAAAGCCAAACTGAATTCATCCCTGTACTCCGATCCATTGACCCTAGCATTTCCATAAGCCAGGCACACCCCTCCCCGTTTGTGTAGCATGTGCAGGCCTACTAACATGTTTACCAGGTATACAGGGAGGAATGTATGGCTTCAAGAAACAAAATAGGGGTCTTGGCAATGCCTGGATCTGGGCCATAAGAATATGTATTCTCTAAGGAGACTAGACGACACTTTATCATGATTCTGTATTAAGTTCTATTTTCAAGGCCACAGAAGATATGTGACCAAAGGTAACGCATGGCAGTGCATAAGTATGCAAACAGTCCTTGCTTGGTTGATTCTTCCAGCTCTGTCTGTTCATAAACTGGACTTATTCTTTAAATTTACAAGTGATGATCACTGTGGCAAATCCAATAACAGAATTTTCTGTTGTAAACATGGCATTCTCCTCAGCATCATTTTCCAGCCCTTAAGTGGTTCTGATGTACATGGAACTAAAAGCCTGGAGAATTAAAAATTACACAAATAATGAAAATGAGTTCCTAGGTGAATTGCCCATTACTGTGGAGGCTTTGGAATATTTTCATTAAAAAGAGTAAAAAGGCCATCTAAAGGCGTTTGTGTCTCTGCAGATGATTGTGAAGTCATCTTCTTTATTTCTCTCTGGTTCCCATAAGCCTCTTTTATTAGTTGTGAGAAAAAAAGCTCCAATCTGCTTCAGTAAACTGCATTATTTTTAAACTACAAAAGCATTCGTGGTTTCCGTACATGAGCAATCTTTTTTAATGGCAATGCGGTGCTTGGGAAGAGGGCGCCAGAAGGCAGATTTCACGGGACTTCTCTCCATCCGACAGGCCTTTCTACCTTCTTTTCTTGCTATATTAGGACCCATTGCTTCTTTACAAGTTCCTGACATACAATGGGCACCTAACGGTATTTGCTGACTCAAAAATGAACAGATGAATCCACTATCTTAATAACAGGGCTTGTTGTCATATAGTCATATGGGCGACACAGTCTTCCTACTTAGGAATATGACTTTCTGGACAACTTTAAAGCATTCTTGTAACCTTTCCGCTATTTGAGGGTTGTTTTTTTATATTTCTCTCTTGAACTTTGAATGGCTTTTGTACTCATTTGCATATTGTAAATCAGTTACTCTTATTTGTTCAATGAAGAAAATGAGTAGGCAGGCCATGAATTTAAACGCAACATAGTAATGGGTGATATATCTAAAGTAAACTTTCTACCCCCACTTACACAGTCTCCTTAAGTTGTCATCAAGATAAATTGTTGGAAGAAAACTGAAAGAGTGCAGAGATTGTGGCTCATGTCTCTAATAGCAGCACTCTGCAGCCTGAGGCAGGAGGATTGTGATTTGAGACCAACTTGAGCTACACAGTGAAATCCTGTCTCAAACCCCAAGCAATCAACCACCCAACCACTCACTCAACAACCAAAGAATAATGGACATGCAGATAAAGGACCAGAACACTCCAGAGGGAAGGGGATCTCTATTTCCCCATCACTCAGTATACTGTTAGAGTACAGAAAAGGGGATTGCCATGTGCTAAATAAAATCATCTCACCCTACACAAGGCCCGGGTCCTTGGTTTGCTTTGTAAGATGCAGTGGAGCGTAAGTGAGCAGTGCTCTGTTTCCTAGATTGGAATTCAAGGCTACACTCTCACTGGGTACAGAATGGCTGGGGAGAGTTGGAATGCTACCACAGCTTCCATACTTGAAAATACTATTTGCGGTTGGGCTTTTATGAGCTGGTTTCAGTACCCAACCACCGTACAACCCAGTCTCTTTCTGTTATTTCATGCAGTGCCTGGCAGTGGAGAAAGACCTGTATTTTGTTTCTGAATGATGAGCTGTGGACATGGCAAAAATCACAAGAAACAGCATCTGTTGTAGAGAAAGCAAAAGTTACTATTTCAAATAGTCACCTGTAACTGTGGGCTGGAAAGGACAGGCAGACAAAGGTGGCACAGGGCTGTGATGTATAATTTTATGTGTTATCTTGACAGGGCCACAGCTACTCAAATATTTGATTCAACATTATCCTGGGTATTTCTTTGAGGATGGGTTCTTTCTGGGTGAGTTTAAGGTTTAAGCTGATAGACGGATCACCATCCTTAATGTGGAAATTTAGAGTCTGGAAAAGAACAAAACCACTGGAGCTCCCCCAGGAAGACGGAACTCTTCCTCCCTGCCTGCTTTCTGCAGGGGCAGAAGCCATTACCTGCCTTTGAGCACAAACTCAAACACTGGCTCTTCTTGCCTCTCCAGCCTGCTAGATTTCAGACTAAAATGACATCATCGGCCTCTTGGGGGTAGCAAAGGTTCTCCCCTCACAGTTCGGAGGTGTGTATCAATAGTCTTGAGACTTTTAGGACAGAATGTTTTAGTCTTTTCTTTAAGACATTTATTTTAAAGACATTTTCAGAAATGCAGACAGAGTTGCACATGATCAGCAGCGCCTTTTTTATACCCCGCAGTGTCCCTTGCTTGTAGCATAATGTGACACATCTGTCCAACAGCAGGGTAAAGGTGAAGCAGAGCGCCTCCATATCATGGATTAGAAGTAGCACCTCTGACATTACTTTATAATAAATGCTTGACGGTACTAGGAAATAAAACATAAGACTGTGTAACAAAAAAGCAGGATATGAAGTATTTATACTTAGACTTTCAAGTCTAATTTATCAAAATGAGAAAGATGGTTCTCCCCCAGCTGTAAGTACTTTCCTAGCTCATATTTGTTGTTTATGTGTTTTAACTTCTTAAAATAAGATGCATTTTTATTATATTTTAAAATATGGGTGAACAAATAACTCCCTTTTTACAGGTCTTACAGGGGAAGCACATCAAACTACTTCCTGGAAAAACAATAACTACTGAAATCAAACCAGAGCAAGCCCAACTCAAACTTGAAAATTATATACCTCCATCAGGGATTTCCTTATTCCAGAAGTACTAAAGGACATTATAAATCTCTGGGGAAGAAATCCAGTAAGCTCTCTCCATGGTTGCTTGCTCCAGGTAATTCCTGAGTTAGTGAGTGGAGATGCTGCATTGGGCCTCACAGGCCCCTGGCTCTTTGCAGCTGACTGGCTTTGGGACCACCAGCATGTCATTTACTGTCCTTTAGCTGCAGGTCTTTCAACAAGGACATGCGAACATTAAATCAGCCTCTGAGCTACAGCAGGTATTGTCAGAATAAAATAAAGTGGTGAACACACAAACTGCCTCAAGTACAAGGCACTGTGGCCATGTCAGCAAATGGTTATCAGAGTTCAGCTCCATGTTAACATATGTGTCCTCCTGCGGTCTCCTGCTCCTTGGTGGCAGCCACAGATTCTGGTAGGTAGAAGGACAAAAAAGGATAGTCTCTTTTTTTTCCCTAGCACAAATACAATGTGCCTAAATTAGCATTTAGTTGACTTTTTTCTTTTCAACCAGAAATATGCCAAATTAAATTAAAAATCCATATACTTAACTGAAGTCATATTCGTGTGCGAGGAGACAAATCTATAAACAGCAGCCCGCTGCAATGATCTGCCAGGCTTTTATAAGGCCACATTTATCATTCCTCTGTGGAATTTATATATCCAAATTGCCTGGCCAGCAGATGTATATTTAAATACATGGCCTCATATGAATTGGCGGTCCTCTGTTTCATAATGAGGAAACTAAAAGCAAAGGGATTTTATGATTTTCTCAGCACCCTAAAGTTAGCAGAAGAACCTGATTAATTCAATTTCTGACCTCAATTTCTATGAACAGCTATCATTATTATTATTCTCAGGTACGGATTAAATAACAGGGGCCTTAGTATTTTTGTCTGGGGGCGGGTAAGGGTGGAATGAAAATAATGGGGAGAGAGGACCCCCCAAGTGAGCACTGTAGGTGATAGCTCTAGTAATGACAAGCATATTCCATAAACATTCTCCCAAGTTTCCTAATCACACGTAGTAGTGTGGCTGGCTTAAGGAAAACACATGTTCTCTTGATAAGCCCTGAATTTTGAAACAGGAAGAATCTTGGTGCTTAACACTTGGGCAAGGCGGCATGAAAGGTCATGGGATGTCCTGAATAAATCCTATAATGTGTCCTGTGGTGTCTATCATCAACATGATGTGCGTGCCCCTGCTTCCCCCAGCATTTTGGAAGACTGTAGAACACAATCCTGTTCTGCTGGTCTGGTTCTCTAGAAATCTATTTATTTAAACTAGCAGTTCACAAGCGGAGAAAAAAAACAAAGCACCCCACAAACACAGGGAACCTTCAAAGCAGACTCCAGACCCCCCTCCTTTGTGTCCTCAAAGTTTCACACTGCAGATGCAGCCTCTTACATCTGTGAGTCATCACACATTTTTTTTCCAGACATCAAAACTCATTCATGTTCCATCTTCCTCAATGATTTACTCCCCCCTACCCAGCACTTTAGAACTGTAGGCAAGAAAGTTCTGGGAGCTGTCCTACTGAATTAAAGAAATTAGAATCTGGTTTGAGGAAAATAACTTCATATGTGCATTATGATGAAGGAAATGTAATATTTCCAAAGCTTCTCAGGGGCCCAAACAAGTAATTTTCTTTACTTCTGCATAGCAAAGGAAGGCAAGTGATCTCCTTTTGATATCTCGCATTTTGGAAACAGAAGAGGAAGGCTACTTTTTCCTGGGTAAAAGTGTACCAGAAACATGACAGACAACTGTCCTTCTTCACCTTACAGAGGCTGCCAGAGGTTTCCTTCTCCCGACTTTGTGTAATAATTGCACACTTACAAGCTCCTATTACAACGACTCACCAACAAAAGTAACCTAATGCTATAGGTTATTTCTACAGGTAATGATCAGCTTAAGCACTATGATTATTATTTATGGCTCGGCAATGCCATCTCCTCGACATGTCTTCTGTACGGTTGCCAGCAGTGTGTCACCTACATAACCCCCACATTTATGCCCTTTCATTGGAAAAGAAGGCTTCCTCACATGGCATAAGTGGCCATGTCTGACAAAAGGCCTGGGAGTGGTCTGGATGAGAGCACACTACTTTAACCCCCCTTATTCACGTTCTTCTCATCCTGACCCCTACTATAATTGAGCGCCGGGTAAGCTCCCTCCACTCAGATCACTTTTGGAGCATGGTGCGGAATGAATGAAGCAGAGCACAGTGGTATCTTAGAAGGCATTTTTACCAGCCCTTTTTGAAAGAGTTGTGAGTCTAACATCAGAGATTCTTCTGGACTACAAGTATGTGAGCCTCAAATCTGAGATGAGACTAGAAAGAAATCCAAATGTTATGGCTTCATGTCGTTCCACCCATGGCACTCTCCATAAATCGTCGCAAACACTGAATTGGTGGACAGTGAACCATTGCTCCTAGGGGTTAGGTTCTTGCTAGACCATGCTCACTTGCAAACCAACATGTAACACTGTTTTGTGAGGGATTAAGTGTTTGTTAGCATCCATTGGTGACTCATTAATGTTGAACCCATGGTCAGACACTGTGGGTCACAGCTGAATGGAGTTCATCTGTCACACTTATTTTCTCCACAAGGCATTCGTCTTCTTGGGCTCTGGGACACTCAAGAGCACTTTAGCACAGTCCTTGGAGGCCACTTTAAAGAGTGAGATCACCAATCCAAAGCACAAAAACTGAGAAATGGGGAAAAATCGGAGCACAAAAGGACACTTTAAAAAGTCTGTTAAAGCTACGACAAGAAGGCACAGCATTTACCTTGCTTGACCTCAGCTGGACCATGTACATAAGGGTGACTCAAACTTTTTGACACCCCATGTATGTCTGTGAAAGACTGAAACTGCCCCGAGTATTGACTTGGGAGTTACAAATACATTTTCGTGAGTAAGAATTTGCATATAGGAAAGCCTTGAATAACAAAGATGGAATGTGTAAATTCTCTTATTCAATAGCATATCCTGTATTCTTTGTCTATTTTTTCCTAAAATTTTCTGATTCTCTTTTTCTCTGACATCCTCAGTTAACCTTTCATGCTAAGCAGAAATCTCTTTATTCCATGCGCCTATCACAATGCCAATGCAACTGTGTCTTACCCTTTTATTTACATGGGACTTAGGAGCTTGGGTTTTCAAAAGTGGAAGAATAAGGTGGATGGTGGAAAATCCAGAGTTACAAGTTCACAAAACTCTACTTTCCTGCTTCAGAAATGAGGCAAAGCGTTGTGTTTGAGCTGTTCCAATAAATACAGAGTTTATTTCATAAGCTCTTAGTATTTGGTAATTTTTTTTGCTTCATAATTTTACAGAATGACAAGACATTACTAAGTATTATAGGAGAGGGGCTAAAGGAAGCACCTGGGGAAACAAGGCCCCTGTCTCCTTAAGCATGATGTGTGCTAAACTCATGCCAGGAGCTTTCTGATACCAGGCAGGATTAGAAGTTCAAGCCCATGTTTTAAAAACATTGCCTTCCCTAAACCACTGAGGAAGGTTTTGACACCATCCACCCAACAAAGAAGTAGAATAAATAAAAGCAAACTAATAAAAACAAGCGAGAAAATTCACACTTGTTTAGAAACAGCTTTCAGAATTGTGCTTAGGTTTTCAAAGCTAAAATGCATGTTGTGTTTCTAATGGTGCCCTGTAGAGCAGAGCATGAACAAGGCTGGGCACCCTGGCACTTCCTCTAGTGCGGCACTGAAGCAAGATTCTGGCAGAGTGATTGTTCACATTTGGCCTGGATCCCAGGAAATTGGATTCATTCATTCAGTCATTTATTCGCTGGTTCATAGGTGAGAGTACCACAGGACTGACTGGGGTCCCTTTGCTTTGCCAGAGTGGTCATCAGATCCTGACCCTATTGCCACCCATTTCTATGAAGGATGGACACTAGCATCCTGTGGAAGAAGATTTGAGAGGATGACAGGTGCGTTCTGCAAGGGCATGCCCACAGTGAGGCTATCAGAGCTTTTAGCAATGCAGTGTGTCTCACGGACCCCATAAAGTCAAACTCCAAAACTGCACCATGCGCCATTATTCCCGGCTATACAACGGTGGCACTTCTGTGCTTCTGAGACACACGGTGCAGTCTTCCTAGTGCTTCATACCTAAAATTAACTTTGTAACCCCATTACAGTTCTCTTCAAGGCTGAACAGAAACCCTGGAGTATTTTCAGCTATTTAATCACATTGTGGTTTTAAAAAACGGTATCAACACTGTTCCCACCACTTCCCACATGGTTTAAGAAGCAATAAAAACCTTGAAAGCCTCGGTTTAACCACTCAGTGTAATCACTGAGGCTTTTACTAATGACATCTTAATTCTTGAGGGGACCTGTCTTAGTTAATCCAGCCAGGACTCTGCAAACCTTTAGAAAACACTTTTCGTCTTGCATACTGTATGATCTTTCTCACAGTTACTTTACTAAGCCACAGTAGCACAGAAACAGCCACAGACATTGAACAACCGAGGACAGCTGCATTTCAGTAGAATTTAATTTGGGATACTGAGATTTAAATTTCATATAAATTTCACATGTCACAAAGTATCAGTCTTTGCTTAAGTTTTGTAAAAAATTAGGAATATGAAAACTATTATCATAGTCTGAGAAAGCAAATATAGTTGTTGCCCAGTAGGGATTTATCAACCAAAGCAAAGAACAACGATACAGTCATAAAATACAAAGAAATAACTATTTACCCAACGTGGTAAGATAATGGCTTAGGGTGAGCTATTTCTATCATATGGTTAAAGTCTCTAAGGTTTTACTGGTAGCAGTATTTTGCAAGGGATATCTCAGGCCATTTAAAGCCATGAGAATAATCCACATGGCTATTGACTCTCATTCTGACTAGGCGACTGTCTTGAAAGTTCATCAGAAGCACTTATTATTTGCCCAGACTCAATGCTGCGCAGCTTTCAATTCCTACAGTACCATATTATTGGCAAGCTTTCCCTTTTCTGGGATTTACATAAAGAAATGATGTTAAAACGTAGCAGTATCTTGCGGGGAAACACTGGAAGAAGAGGAAGTATTGGTGGGCATAAAAACAGCAGTGCTCCCTCTATGCTATGTGTAGTTCCAGACACCTGACTTCTGTTATCCCAGTTAACCCCGTAACCATCCCAAGACAGGAGTTTTTAAAATTGCTATTACTGTATTAGCAGGAATCTATAGCACAGAAGGGTCAAGCCCACTGTCCATGGTCACTTAGCTTAGTCTGAACTGAACCCAGACATGAACCGTGCTCTTGGGGACTCATAATGCCACCTCCCAATAAGGAAAGAGGGTTCTAAGAACCAGTAAAGCTCTGTCACTTGCTTGGCATTACTTTGCCAAACTCTTTTATAATACCCATTCACCACACCGCAGTCCCCCCCCCCCACCCCTCCATCTCATTCTTTAGGGATTAGTGGCCCATTTTCTAAGAGCCAGCGTCAACCTGTAAGCCCCACCTGCCAAAGGATCAGGCAACTTTCTGGAATGCTGGGAGTTGTAGTTCTTGGGAAATAACAAAACCACATGGGAAATACGGTGGCTGTATGGTTTCCACCCATAAAAAGCCCCTACAACATGTTTCTTATCACCACTTGCTGTGATTCCAGGGAGTGGTCCTGACCAGAGTCCATCCTGGTCAGTATTTATTTAAATCTTGCTTCAAATTTGGCTCAAAACAGTGCAACTGTTTTTTTCTTTGGAAAATCTCAGGATCAACAATCTCCACTTGGAACACGAATGTTCATATGAGTGTGGGGTCGGAACTCAGGAAACCTTGACTCCTGCTAAGATCACTTGAACTCTGGGGGATCCAATTTCTTCTCGGACAAAGCAACAGCTGTTCTTATGGACGTGGTCAGATGGCCCCACATGTGTGGAAGTATTCTATCACCTCCGAGAAGCCAGCAGCTTTGGTAGTTATTTTATTACACACTCGGCTTTCAGTCTTGCCTCTTCCACGCCTCTATACTCACTGTAAACAAGTAATATGTTTGACTATCACAGTATTTTGCACAAGATTCTTCTTGGCCAGCCCTTCCTTCCCTAGTTCTCTTGATTCACTGACTCCCCCTTATTCTGACTCCTACCCCTCATTAGAGATGACGAGACAGACACAGTAAACTGGAGCCAGCTTATCCTCTCGCCTCCAGATCTTTCCAACTCCAATTCAGGGAAACCATGCCTTGAAATTGGCGATAGTGGGAGTATTTATACCACGGAAATGGCAAATTATACAAATTACCTCCCTTTATCTTCCCAACTGAAAAAAGTACTTGCTGCATACTTAACAGCACACATCTAGATTTAGAAGCAAAATAAAAGAACATTACAAGTGCTAAGAATGAGAGCACAGAGTGACTTGAACGTAGGTAGCGACTGACCAGAGCTATGAGGGCTGAGCAGAGGCAGTCAGAGGAGTCCTCAAAGAATGGGTCTTAGGCTGAGAAAAAAACAATGGGAGGTAGCCAGACAAAGGAACCAGGAAAGAAAGTTCCAGATGGAGGTAAAGGAGAAGGTTAGAGTAACTGAATGTAGTTCCTTAAGATGTTGGTGCAAACTGTTACAGAGAAGAGGATGAGGCTAACGGGGTAAAGGATACAGCTTATCCCGAGGACTGTGGCTGGCTATCTGTGGGCTTTCAGCAGCTCTTTGAAGGTTATAAAGATGGACTCAGAGTCAGGGAGGTGGCATTTAAATTCTAGGTCTCCTGAGTGATTTCAGAAGAACATTTGCCTCAGGTGACAGCTGAGCTTCACCTATAGGCGACGAAGGTGCAGGGTTAGCGCTCAGCACAAAGTTTGGCTTATAGGAGTTGCTCTGGAGGTATCCAAGTCCAGGCCAGCTGGCCAGCAAACACAGGTACACATTCTTTAGGGTTCTGTCTGCAGTTCTGTCCTACATAGAACATCCCAAGTCAGTGTTTCTCAAGCTCTGGGTGCTGTTGATTCATTTATTAAGCAGTACAGCCAGTTTATTGAGTCTTGACTAGCACTTCAAAACATAAAATAGAACCACATACACGCACACACACAGGCATATAGACACACAACACACAGACACACACAAATCAAACACCAATGTTGGATGTGTGGTTCAGTGGTAGAGTACTTGTGTAGCATGCATGAGTTCTGAGGTTCAATCCCTAGCTACACAAAAATCAGTCAAGTTGGAGGAGGCAGTAAGGACTCTCAACTGCCTTGTTTTTAAAGTTACTCCCTGCTGTGAGTCAGTCTCAGAGACTAGAACTACCTAAGGCAAGATACTGCCCTGTGACTTGGCAGATGAAGGGACCGAGTATATAAAATTGCTTTTAGTTTGGTGAATCCTAGAAAGATAATTCTATAAGTGAACTGACTTAAGGATAATTTATTTTCAACATATGTCAAAACATATCCAGTTTGCCCTTTGGAGTCGCAAACGCTGTTTGGCATTTCTTTTTCCTTTTCAATTTTAAAAATGGAAAACAGCGGTGGGGGCCTAACCAGTGCCTGGTAGAAAACAAAGCACCCCACGATGATTTAGTTTCCTGAGCCTCCACAGGGCTCGCTCCCCAGGCACATGCAATTGGCACCAGATTAGCTGCCGACATTTATTGACAAAGAAATTAATCTTCACCAATGATGTTTCTTAAAGCCCATTCTTTAAAGGAAGCAGGCACCGACATCAGGGCTCCTTTATTTCTTTTTTCCTTTCTCTCCTTTTCCTCCAGATTAAAGTGGCTGAAAAATAGTCCCTAAAACCCTTGATCTGACGAAGGAAGGTGCAGGAGAAAAAGAACATGGTGGCAGGGTGGGTGGCTGAGATGCTTTGGGCGGTAAAAGTATTCTGTGAGTACCATATGGTGGATATACACAATTACACATCTGCACAAGCCCATGTATTATGCTACACCAAAATGAACCCTGATATGAACGCTGGGCTTGGGGTGATTATGATATGTCATAATGGACTCATGGACAGATGGAACGCTCCAATGGGAGATGTTGCTAATAGGTGAGGCTGTGCGTTTGGTCATGGGGAGACTTTTAAAGTATGTCTGTGAACCAAAAATTGATTTAGAAATAATGTTTCTAGGGGCTAGTGAGACGGCTCAATGAACAAAGGCACTTGCTGCCGAGCCTGAGTTCACTTCCCAGAACCCACACGGTGATGGAGGGGAGAACCAACTTTCCTAAGTTATAGCCTGACTTTCACACTTGTGCTCTGGCATGTGCCTGCTCCTGCCCCCACACGAAATACAGAAAATAAAATGAAATAATTTTAAAGTTAAAACCACTAACATATATAGTTTATTTACTATATACATATATAGTTTATTTTCATATATATATTCACAGAGACCAGCTCCTCAACTTCAAACCATCTTTTCCCTGGAGCACAATATCATATGCCCACTTCAGGCAGTCACAGAAAGCACTTGTCTCATGAGATGCCTCTCACATGGGTTGGGAGTGTGTCTGGGGATGGACAGTGTGAGAGTAGATCTCAGCATGTCAACCGTATACCTGGTTAGAAACATCCCATTGGTGGCCTGCTTATGCCCAGTTCTTGAAATAAGTACCTTCTGCTACTATGTTTCTCACTCAGAAAAGAAGCCACACATACTTCCCAAACTAATAATACAGCACTCAGCTGGAAAATTCCCACTTCTATTGCCCAGACAATCACTTGGAGCCCCTACAACCTTGAGTTCATGGACAACTGCCATGCTCCTTGGATGCCTTCAGTGGGACCACTCACTTTTGTACTCAGTCTGTTAAGTTTCTGCTGAAGATTCATCACGTGTACCAGGCTAGGGCATGTGCGGAAAAACACAAAGAAATAAGAACAGAAACTTTACCTCTGATAACTTCCAGACACCACGGGAAAACAGTGGAAACAATACACAGAACTAATCAGTGAATGAAGGAAGCAAAAGCTGACAGCCCTGTCAAGTGGTAGCCCTAGAGTTACCTTGTTACAGGAAGTTCTACGTAATGATCTTTGGGCTAGCTCCTAGGAGAGCTAGGGGGCTATTTCTTAAGTGCCATGAGATTTTTTTATCATGTCTGCGGTACAGGTCAGCACGGCGGAACTTAGTGATGGTTGTGAACAGATTCTGGTGTGCAAGGAGGTCAGAGTCCTCGGGAAAACACACCTGTAGGTGTGACCGACAGAGTTTGGTGTTGATGGGATGTCAGAGAGCGAGGACTTAAATATCCACAGCTTCCCTTCTGCACGACTGCTCAACTGTATAGACATTCAGTGAGCTGTAAAAACTTTGGGTCTGGTTAATTTGGGTGTGTGATATTTTTATTTATTTGCAAGGTTTTTTTTTTATAATGAAGTTAATACCTCCACTGGCAGGGACAATCTGAGGAAGATGTCCTGGTAAGAGTGACTTTTCTGAGCAGACAGCATTTGTCCTCAGTTCTCAGCATTTTTGAGTATGTCATTGTCATCTTACAGCTAAATTGGTGGGGGAACGGGGACCTGTGGGCATGTAGTGAGGAGGACTCTTTTCATCTTGAAATAAAATCTGTCATGCCAATCAACAAAGCTTCTGATGCAAGCATAAACATTCTTTCCAATAGAAGTTTAACTCTATTAAAAGGAAGTCTCAGTGGAAGAAATACCTTAAAATACACTACTTAGGAGATAAACACAATGATAAATGCCTTCAAATCTAAATGCCAACGCCTACGTGAACATATGTTAAAGGAAACAAGACACAGCTAATAAATAATGTGAAATCTCGAATTCATCCTAGAGGATTTAATTATCTTGTGAAACTGATTTGCCATTAACGATCACAACACACAAATCATTTAAACCAAGAAAAACACAAGGATATTGTAATAGTGTTTTTACAAGTCACATTTCCAGTGGCTCTGATGGAACAGGAAGCATAGAATGCCTTTTAGAACGGAGTGGCAGATGGCATTCCATATTGTAAAAACTCTGTGAAGGTAGAGGTACATCAGCGAAAATCCAAACACATTTATCTTTGCATTCCTGGACCAGAAATCTAAAACCCAAGTAGTAAAAACAACAACAACAACAACAACAACAACAACAAGAAGGAAAGACCCTACTTCGCTCCCTTCCAGCAGCCCTTTATCTAAGATCCAGTAGCCAACAAGGAGGAGGGCTGTGTACGAGCCCTATTAGGGGCTGATGAGACACATGCAGCACATTGGCTTTCTCTCACTTCCCTTGTTGTTGCTAAGGGAATCATAAGGTTCCCAGCATCATCCAAGGACAGCCATCCATAGGGAATTGGGATTAGGGAGGTAAAGAGGCTTAGCGAGAACAGTTAGGTTTGGGTTAGGTGGTCTGAGAAGGAAGGAAATGGACTCTGCAAAACTTCCTGTAACCTAAGTGGGAAACAGCCACATCCAAGAAATAAGAGGCAGCATTAGTAATGAAGATGTGTTCCTCCTGTCATAAAGGAGTCTTTAAGTGGTCAGACAAAATCTATTTATTTAAAAACACACACACACAGACACACACACACACACACACACACATATATGTATGTATATATGAACACCACAGGAAGCATCCTGCCCTCTTTGTCTGCCCACTTTTCCAGGTCACGTCCTCTACTTCCCCAACACCAACAAACTTTGTTTCCCCAGGATCTATGATGCATTGATCTTTCCTCCTTTTCATTATGGCCATCCATTAGGATCTCCCTCCATAGCCAGTGTAAACAGTGGCACGTCACCAATCAGCCTCTTCCATGCACATACCTACGTTGTCTAGTCTCCTAGCACAACAATGATCAAGCTCTTTGCTGAAGCCATGCCTGCTTTTTGCCGAGGCACATGCTGGAGAAAGCTGACTATCTGGAATCATCATACTTTAGACACAATCAAGAGAACTATCAGGAAGCATTCCTCACTCCACTCACTTAAACTTTCTCTGGCAATTTCACACTGACTTTTGTTCCACCAATCTCAAATACCCTCTCACTCTTAGCTGACTTTGCCTCATATTTCATGGAGAAAACTGGAGATATCTAGGACTTCTGTAGCCTCCTGTGATCTCACTTCTCATGCATGGTGCTGTCTGTACGGTGAACTTTGTATCTCAGCTGTCCTCATTTCTGTACTAAATCTAATCCCTCTGTATGCCTTTCCACTAACAAGATGACTAGCAACCTGATCTCTATACAATACCATCAATCTCTCCTTATTTCTGGACCATTAGCTTCAATTTCTTTCTTCAAAGATTTAAAGTTCTTGTCGTATAAGTCTTCTGCTTGTTTGGTTAGTTACTCCAAGATATTTTATGCTATTTGTGGCTATTGTGAAGGGTGTTGATTCTCTGATTTCTTCCCCAGCCCTTTTATCATCTGTGTACAGGAGGGCTACTGATTTTTTTTTTAGTTAATTTTGTATACTGCTACATTACCAAAAGTGTTTATGAGTGGTAGAAGTTCCTTGGTAGAATTTTTGGAATTGCTTATGTAAACTATCATATCATCAGCAAATAGTGAGAGCTTGACTTCTTTTCTGATTTGTAGCCCTCTGATCTCCTTTTGTTGTCTTATTGATCTAGCTAGGACCTCAAGAACTATATTGACAACCTTGTCTTGTTCCTGATTTCAGTGGGATCATTGGGAGTTTCTCTCCATTTAGTTTGATGTTGGCTGTTGACTTGCTGTATATTGCCTTTATTATGTTTAGGTATATTCCTTATATCCCTGCGCTCTCCAAGACCTTTATCATGAAGGGATGTTGTATTTTGTCAAAAGCTTTTTCAGCATCTTATGAGATGATCATGTGGTTTTTATTTTTTAGTTTGTTTATATGGTGGATTACGATGACAGATCATCCCTGCATCTCTGGAATGAAGCCGACTTGATCATGGTGGATGATGGTTCTGATGTGTTTTTGGATTCGATTTGCCAGTATTTTGTTTAGTATTTTTACATCAATGTTAATGAGTGAGATTAGTCTGTAATTCTTTTTCTTAGTAATGTCTTTATCTGGTTTGGGTTTCAGGGTAATTGTAGCCTCATAAAAAGAGTTTGGCAATGTTCTTTTTGTTTCTATTGTGTGGAAGAATTTGAGGTGTATTGGTATTAGTTCATCTTTGAAAATCTTGTAGAATTCTGAGCTGAAACCATCTGTGAACCATTCTCAATAACATACAAGTATGTGGTTATGTATCTCAACTAAAAATAAAATCCTGCTTTTGTGATGGGTCTTCTATAGATAATCATCTTATTAACCAGTGTCCCCTGCAGAAAAATCTCCTTGAAAAGTTTTGCCATTTCTTTCCTTCCATTCTTTTCTCTTTTCAGCTTTACCCAGATATCACTGAAACATCAGAAGTTCACAGATTGAAAGGGTGCAGTGTGATCACTTCTGACACATGTATGTGCTGTGAGACATTACCACAATCAAGACAATGAACCATTCCACCACCCTGCTGAGTGTCCTGCTGCATCCTTCTCTTCTTTTACACCCAATCCCATAAGCATCTGTCATTGCCACCCCACCAAAGCCACCTCTCTCAGGGTCACAGGCTATTCCCTTGGTGCTGATTCAACAGGTAACTCTTGGTTCTCATTTGACCCTGTCCCAGCTTGTGACTTGTTTTCTCCTTGCACTGTGGTACACTTTCTTCCCTTGGCTTCATCTCACTTCTGACATATTACAGTAGATTGGTTTTCCTCTTTCCTCATGGATGTCGCCTCCTAATTTTCTCCTTCTTGCTAATCATTTTTCACTAGAGAGGCACAAAATTCAGCCCATGTCTTTCTTTCCTTTTCTATGTGCATTCATTCCTTTGTGATCCTCAATGAATAACATGGTTAGCAAGTAAAATTTTAGCCAATAGCATATTATCCTTTATAGTAACCATGGAGTTCAAAATGGTAGACTATGTATATAATACTATTATAGAATTTGTATTCACGGAAGGTTTTGAATGACACTTTAACTATAGCAACTTCTGAGGGAATGATGAACTTGACTGGACAACTTCATCTTTGTTCTTATACCCCTATGTGCCTCCCCCATTAGTGTGAGTCCACTCGTTTCTCTGTTGACCATGTTCACAGAACTCATCGCCTTCTTGTTGATGTAGGGTTATGTCTGACACGACTGACCTAAGGTTGTATAAAAATGTGTAAGTAGCTCAAATGGGAACATTAAAGGACAGTGCCTTACAGACAGAGCTATCAGGTGCAACCTGAGATACAGAAAGCAGGAAGATCTCTGAGTTCAAGGCCAGCCTGGTCTATAGAGTGAGTTCCAACACAGCCAGGGTTACACAGAGAACCCTGTCTCAAACAACAAAAACAAAAAAACAACACCAACAACAAAAAAGTTGATTCCACCAATTGTTCAAAATCAGGACACATTCTCAATTGCTTCATGGTCAACTGCACATTTACCAAGAGGTTTTTATTTTTCCTGGTGATGCTTATTGCTTTTATTTTATTTTTGTTGTTGAGAAAAGCAGTGTATATTTAACCTTAATGCTAAGATCATGCAGATGTGTAATCAAATCATTATAGAAAAATCCAAGTTCTTATAGATACATTTCCTGACTTCATTCTATGTCCAGACAGTTTTCTAAACCTGCTGCTCACCGGAAGATTGTCTTTTTATCACACTCTTTGAGATTAGGAGAAGATTCCCTTTTCTAAAATGTGTTCCAGGTCTACAGACCCAGGATCCTGCATTTGCACAGCAATGTACACTAGCCCTGCCTCTCTCTCCAGCCCCATGATTAATATTTATTGAATGCTTTTTCTTCTCTCTCAATTTTCTTTTGCTAGAGAACTATTTTCAGTTTTTGGAAGAAATCATTATTCCAAAGATGTCCAAATTCTTTATTCTTCCTTTATACTGATGAATGTTCCAATAGAATATAAATTATAGGTTGGAAATCATCTCCTTGAAGAACTTGAAGTTTACTACCATGTCTCTGTAAAATACACCAGTACCATGCCGTTTGATTCTCCTTTTTTATTAACCTTCTCCTCAAACTGTTAGCGTCTTCTGTGTCGCCTTTGTTTAAAATTTCCTGTGTAACTTGAAGGCTCTTGCCCTTCCTCAGCTCAGGGACATATCCTAGCATCTCTTTCTGTTTATCCCTGCTCGCTGCCTTTGTTCCCTCTTTCTGAGGCCCTTGCTAGCCAGGTGCTGCACTCCTGGGATTGGGTATCAATGCCCATTAAATATCCTATCTTTTTGATCTAATGCCTAGGAATCTTAATTGACTTTCTTTTACACCCAGGAAATAAATGCTGCATTTCATTCATATTTTAATTTCTATTGCTTTTATTGCTTACTTCTTTTTTTATATAGTTATATTTATTTACCTCTTCTTGTGTGGAAATATAACTGGGTTTTATTTAAAAAGCCTAGTATTCAGAAAAAAACAGGAGTCTACATATTTATAAATTAGAATTCCCAGGTTTTATATTTCTGTCATTTGTGCTTCAGGAGAGTTTTCTAGTCTTTAAGAGAAAATATCCGAGACACACCCTGAAGTTTCCCTGTTCCTTAGCATCCATTGTTAGCCTATAACTGACTCTTGCCATTTTCCCCTTCCTTTCCAGGAGTCACTAGCATCATAAAGAGTACCTTTTTTGGTCCAGATTTTAAAATATTGGTGTATGTTTAGTAGCTACAAAAAATACAATATTGCTTTGTGTATTACAATCATGCAATAATGTACATATTCCAAAACACCTTAGCCTTCTGATTCAATGGTCTTTCTGATATCTGCGTTGATACATAACAACACACATTTTAATTATTTTTAACCGCTGTGTGCGTTAACAAAGATGTATGTCCACCAGCAGTGCTCCACAAAGTGTTCTAGTGGCTGGACATCCCGAAGAAACAAAACCACAGTCATTTCTAATTATTTTCTGATCCCTTCATTAAGAGGCATCGGGTTTTGGCATGGCAAGACTGCTTAGATGACTGGCTGTCCTTTCACAAGTGTTCTTAGAGACTATATTTCTAGGAGTAAACATGGAGGAAAGTATTTACCAGGCATTTCCACCTTACCTTCCACATAGTAGCAAGTTGGGCAAATTCTCCTGTGCATCCCAGAGGGCAGCATCACTTCTTTATTTGTGTCTTTATGCTGGGTGAAGAGGGTACCTTTCTGTCTTAGTGTTTCTCTTAGGACATAGGTGTGAGCAAAGGCCAGCAGCTCTTCTGTTTATCGTTTAAATCTCCTCCCTGTGTATTTCTTGATGATTTCATTAGCTTCCCACGTTTGTAGCCAATTGTTTCTCTTTTCAGACTGATTCATAAGAATTCTCCAACTATATAGCATGGAAACCAACATATTTTCTATTTTATATGCTAAAACATATATTTTCTGTCCAAGGTTTGTCTCTTAACTTTATTTATGGAGGCTTTTGCATAAAAGAGTTTTACCTCTTAATGCAATTTTTCCTTTATGGACTATCCTTTTTTTTGTACTGAGAAATAATCTCTCCCCTGAAGTCATAAAGATATTCCTCTACATTCCCTTCTAATAATTTTAAAGTTTTATTTTTCACATTTAGATTCATAACATATCTAAAATATATCTACCCATTTGTATAGGATGAAACACTACTATACTGTACTAGTTTATAATGAAAGCTAAATCATTATTAAATAATTCTGTCTCAACATTTTAATGCTTTGTCTACCATAAGTTCCTGCACACACTTGGGGAATTTTTTTCTGGGGTTTTTACACTCACAAAGAATACATCTCAGATCCTTTTGAAAACAGCCTTCTTCTTTCTCCTAACTGACCATTCCCCCGAGTCTCAGCACCTCTCCACTTTGCTGACCATATTTTAAGTCAAGTCTCGATTTACAGGTGGGGAAATGTAGGTGGAGAGGTCTTCCACTGCCATGCGGCTTCAGGCAGCAATACCTTTACAGTGCTATGGCCGATCTTCCCTGACACTCTCTCCACTAACACGCCCTTTCCTGAAAGCTTTCTCTGTCAATTTTTGACTTCCACTAGAAGTTGAGTAAAGTTGCGCATTTCTCCAAATCTTTGTTAAATTTATTTTTAAATTTTTATCATTTACTTTTTTTTTTAATGTGTGAGTGTTCTGCTTGCATGTATGTATGTGCGTCAAATGCATGCTTGGTGCCTGTGGAAATCAGAAGAAGGTATTGGATGCCCTGGGACTGGAGTTGCAGATGGTTGTGAAGCACCATGTGGGTGCTGGGAAATGAACACAGGTACTTTGAAAGAGCAACAAGTGCTCTTAACCGTTGAGCCATCTCTCCAGCTGCTAGTTTAGGCTTTATCTATGACAACCCTTTAAACTGGCAGGTAAAGAATGGAGTCTCATTATTACAGTGTCCTGACATGAAGATTTAAACTAGTAAATAGAGATAACACACATACGTAACATATACCAGGTCTTTAAAGGTTTATTGTGTATTTCTTGGCCATAGTATCTAGTCTTTGCCAGTCTACTCAAGTCTTTTGTTTCTGCCAAAGCGAGCACAATCGTTTCTATTTTATTAATGCTGCTTAAGAATACTATGCAGATTTTAGTTATTTGTCATAATGAGTTTTTAGCTTTCAGAAACTCTTGTCATTTGTTTTCTAACTTTTCCCCAATGCCAGGGATCAAACCCAGGGCTCTGGGCATGCTGGGCACAATCTCTTCCACCAAGGTATATGCCAAGTATAGCCTTGGTTTCTAGACTTGCTGAACATCTAGCTGATGTAAGGCTTAGAGTCAGGCATATTGCCATTTTCTCTGTATCTCTTCCATTATTCGCTTATCTTCAGAAAATGTCATCCTAAATTGTCCAGAACTTTTATGATTTAATGAATTCTTCAATCCCTTTGTTGATTATTTGGTATACTTTATGATGTTAAAAGCTAACTTAATTTTCTGCAAATGGTTCATCAATTGTGTTGATTTAATTTAATAACTTCCCTTATGTCACCTTTATCTATAGTAGATTCTTAGACACACTTGACTCTGTTTCTAGATTCTGACTCATTTATCCAGATATTCTTGTAAAACAAGATTTCTATAGTCATTATAACCTTAGAACTCATTCGAAGATATTTTTCCACTTATTTCTTTAGTAACTGTGCATGTCAGAAGACAACTGGCAGGAGCTGGGGTTCTGTCCTTCCACTCCTTGTGTTCTGGGGACCCAGTTCAGGGGTAAACACCTTTCTCTGCTGGCTCTGATTCGTTTTAATCCCTGGAAGAGAAAGCTGCCTAATCACGACATCTACAGTTTACTGACAATTGCTCTTGATTGTTTTTCTTCAATGTTATTGAATCACCAATTTAAAATCAATTCTGTATTTCAAGTGGACAAACCTGATAAGGTAAAAGAATAAAACCTTGACAATATTCTGTCATTTTATTTAGGCACAACTTATTTGTACATTTTAAAGGAATTTGCTCATAATTATTTGTTTTCTAAGTTTAGATTACCATGCAATACTTAAAACTCTTGCAAACAGGCTCCTTCCATTGTATTTCTTAATTGCCCACAAGCAATAAAGTTATTGATCTTAGTTTGATAGTCCAGTTGATTTATTGTCTTGAATTGTAAGTTGTTTTAAGAATTCAATTTTTAATTTTTAAAGCCTCACTGCTTTTAAATTTTGAATTGTTTTCATTATTCAATCCTTTTTTCCTTTTTGGTTTTATGAGACAGGGTTTCTCTGTGTAGTCTGTCCTGGAACTAGCTCTGTAGACCAGGTTGGCCTTGAACTCACAGATGTCTGCCTGCCCCTGTCTTCAGAGAGCTGGGATTAAAGGTGTGTGCCACCACTGCCTGGCCATTACCCAGTTCTTCATAATCTAATCTTAAATTCCTAGTTATACTGATATAAGTTTATTTTAATTTTTTTCTTATTTAAAATGGTCATCCTTGAATCCAAAAAAGAGCATCAGAACTAGGCAGGGTATAGTAGAAAGACCAACGGAACTGATAATAATCTACTTCAATATGACATGTCTTAGAATGATCATTTGGATAGAACTGGTTGGTTTTTGTCATATGTAACAAAAACTGACAACTATAATTTGTTTGATATTTTTGAGTGCAACATAAATTTAACTTAAGACAAATAATCTTTAAAAAAAAAGACAAGAGCCGGGCGGTGGTGGCGCACGCCTTTAATCCCAGCACTCGGGAGGCAGAGGCAGGCGGATCTCTGAGTTCGAGGCCAGCCTGGTCTACAAAAGCTAGTTCCAGGACAGGCTCTAAAAAAGCTGCAGAGAAACCCTGTCTCGAAAAAAAAAAAAACCAAAAAAAAAAAAAAAAGACAAGAAACTGAACCTCATAATATGGAGCCATTTCCAAGTGGCATAGGACCAAGGAGAGAAGGAAAGGGAGGAGGAGAACGGGAGGGAATGGGATGCTCAAGAAGGCAGGACAGTGAGGGGAGAAAGGAAAGAGATATGTTGATTGAGGGAGCCATTTCAGGGCTATCGAGTGCCATTTCATAGCACTAGGGAAATTCCCAGGAATCATCAAGGATGACCCTAGCAAAGACTCTAAAAAGTGGAGAGGATGTCTAAATTGTCCTTCCCCTGTAATCAGACTGATGACTACCTTAATTGTCATCATTGAACCTCCAACCAGCAACTGTTGGAAGCAGATACAGAGAGATCTACAGTGAAACTCTGGACTGAGCTACCTGAGACCAGTCCAAGAAAGGGAAGAGTGATAATATGAGCAAAGCGGGCAAGACCATGATGGTGATACCCACAGGAATATCTGACCTGAGCTAATGCGAGCTCACGGACTCTGATCTGATAGCGGGGGCGGGGGGGGGGGAACCTGCATAGGACCAAACTAGGCCCTCTGAATGTGGGGGAGGGTTGTGAGGCTTGGACAGTCTGTGGGGCCACTGGCAGTGTGACCAGGATTTATCTCTAGTGTTTGTACTGGCATCTAGGAGCACATTCTTTTTGAGGAATACCTTGCTCAGTCTAGATATCGTGGGGAGGGCCTTTGTCTTGCCTTGAAGTGAAGTCTCAGATTTTGTTGACTCCCCATGGGAAGTCTTATTCTTTCTGAGGAGTGGATGGGAAGGTGGGGTGGAGGGGAAATGGGGGGAACAGGAGGAGGGGAGGGAGTGGGAATGGGAAATGTATGTAAAATGAAAAATGATTGTATTAAAAAATTCTTAATAGAAAAACTTCATTAAAAAGGTCATACCTTAAATGAACACAGCTAATAGTTTCTGCGTATTCTTTCACTTATTTATTTATTAAATTGATGTATGTAATTGTTTTGCCTGAAGGTATGTCTATGCATCACATGTGCCTGGTGTCCATGGAGGCCAGAAGAGGGTGACAGATGCCTTGGAACTGGAGTTAGAGGTGCCTGTAAGTTGCCATGTGGGTGCTAGGAATCGAACCCAGGCCCTCTGCTAGAGCCATCTCTACAGCTCTTCTGTGTATTTTAAAAGCCGTGATTACTAAGTCTCCATGGAAAACTACTCAGCAACTTAACAGGCAGCTCAGTATACTTGCCAGCTTCATAATCTACACTACCAATGCACCTGGTCTCCTAGGTTACTGTTTAATTAGCATTGCACAGAGGGCACCTGGTGATGCTCACCAGGGTTCCTCCGGGCGAAGAGTGAGAGTTAATGGACACAGTTGCTGCTGGAGGGGGCAGTGGGTTTGAGTGAAGGGTTCTGGTGTGCCATGAGGTCCAGTTGTCTAATAGTCCTTGCTCGTTGTCTTTCCAAGTATGAGTTGAAACGGTGACTTGGTCCAGTCCAGCTTTAGCTCATGTTGGGGTGAATCTGGCAAAAGCATGGATTTCTACAGTTTCCAGGTATCCCAAGACTTGTAATATCTTAAGCAGCACATTTCCATAAACTGAAAGTGGAGTTAAGTGGAACAACTCACCTAGAAATGCTCGTCAAATGTTTAGTCTGCACCATTTACTCCACTGACATGTGATTTATTAATTTGGTTCTAGAGATTTGAGTTCAAGCTGTACAAGTCATGAATAAAGATTAGTTTAATAATCACACTGCCTCTTGGGACAGTACTTCAAGAAAAGAAAATTCAAAATTGTCTCAATGTAAAAATAATATGACAGTTGTATCAATATTTGCAAGTTGAAATGATATTCAATATCCTACGGAGGCAGTGGATACATCTTATTCCTTCTTATTTTATGCAAACTCTAAAACTTCCCCTTTTAATTTTATATTAATGCTTATTAATATATTCTCCATGAAAATGTTTAAAAAGTAAATCTAAGCTCTTCCTAATCTGCCTACAGCCATTGAAAACACTAGACCTCTTGTAACTGTTTTGATGACTTAAATTCTTCTGAAAAATAATATATTTCCAGAGCCCCAAGTCATTTACAGCAATATTATTTTGCTATTTTTCACAATTAAAAAAAGATAATTATGTGGCAATGAGGCAATACCATAGCTTTAATATTCAAAATTAAATCCCTTTGTGTTCATTGGCTTATTTTGCCTGACTCCTTAACTCTTAGGAACCTCTAATTTTTATATACTCATATGTGTAATTTAGAAAAATGACCAGACAATAAATACTCTGATTAGAAGCTAAGTATTCACAAGCATGGGTTAAAAATGGACAAGGAACCTTAATGTTTCTATTATTTATAATATTATTATGTAGCTATTGGTATGGGTGGTATAGATAATACCATGTGTTGGAGGCGATTCCAGCTATGATGTCATTTATTCAATGACATCTCTTGTAACCTTTATTTCAAATGTCTGAGTCTCCTATGTGCTAGATAAAGAAAACTGAAAAAGTTACAAGAGAACTTGATGATAGAGAACTGAAAAAGTCTACATCCTCCCTTCACACTAAATTCTTTCTTGTTCACTACTGATACTTTATCAGAAAGGTTCCAGCCATTCTCCTTGTCAAAAATGAGGAACACTGATCTACATGTAGGGCTTTCATAGAGGTTATCAAAGTAAAATTTTAGAGAGCTGGTAGGCAGATTTCAATGTATCAAACTCAGAGAGGCCAAAACAGAGACCCAGACATCTGTCTTTCAGAAGTGACCAAATAAAGCTGAGCAAGAAGAGTTCAAGTTAAGGTCAGAAAAAGTACCAACAGTTATACTTCCAAGTATAAAAGTATTTACGATATAACTGGATATCAACATGTAGAAGAATGAAAATAGACCCCTTATCTATCACCATGCACAAAACTCAAGTCCAAACGGATCAAAGGCCTCAACATAAAGCCAGCCACACTGAACCTTATAGAAAAGAAAGTGGGAAGTACACTTGAATGCATTGGTACAGGAGACCACTTCCTAAATATAACCCCAGCAGCACAGACACTGAGAGAAACAATTAATAAATGGGACCCCCTGAAACTGAAAAGCTTCTGTAAAGCAAAGGACATGGTCAACAAGACAAAACGACAGCCTACAGAATGGGAAAAGATCTTCACTAACCCCACATCAGACAGAGGTCTGATCTCCAAAATATACAAAGAACTCAAGAAATTTGTCACTAAAAGATCACATAATCCAATAAAAAAAAGGGAGTACAGACCTAAACAGAGAACTCTCAACACAGGAATCTAAAATGGCTGAAAGACACTTAAGGAAATGCTCAACATCCTTAGTCATCAGAGAAATGTAAATCAAAACAACTCTGAGATTCCATCTTACACCTGTAAAAATGGCCAAGATCAAACATACTGATGACAACTTCTGCTGGAGAGGTTGTGGGGGAAAGGGAACACTCCTGCATTGCTGGTGGGAATGCAAGCTGGTACAGCCCCTTTGGATGTCAGTATAGCAATTTCTCAGAAAATTAGGAAACAGTCTTCCTTAAGCCCCAGCAATACCACTTTTGGGTATATATCAATCATGCCACAAGGACATGTGCTCAACTGTGTTCATAAGCAACATTGTTTGTCATAGCCAGAACCTGAAAATAACCTAAATGCTCCTTGACCCCTTGAATGGATAGGGAAAATGTGGCACATTTACACAATGAAGTACTACACAGCAGAGAAAAATAACGACATCTTGAATTTTGCAGGCAAATGGATGGAGCTAGAAAACATCATTTTGAGTGAGGTAACCCAGACCTAGAAAGACAATTATCACATGTACTCACTCATAAGTGGTTTTAAACATAAAACAAAGAAAACCACCCCACAAATCACAATCCCAGAGAACCTAGACAACAAGGACCCTAAGAGAGACATACATAGATCTAATCTACATGTAAAGTATAAGAAGACAAGATTTCCTGAGTAAATTGGAAGCATGGGGACCTTGGGAGAGGGCTGAAGGGGAGGGGAGAGGCAAGGAGGGGAGCAGAGAAAAATATAGAACTCAATAAAAATCAATTAAAAATATTTATGATAAATGATATAATTTTTTCTTTTTGGCCTTATGTTGTTCTCTATTCAGTTATGTGACTATAGTACTGAATCTGTTTATTAGCTCACATTTGGGAATGAACAAAACTTGATTAAAATTCAAATTATATTTCTATCATGATGTTGTCTTTACTAGCTTTCTCAATATCTAATAAGAAATTGTGCCTCATCAAACGTATATGGTTTGGCTTGAGGTGAGTAAGAGTGGGAAGCTTAATTTATAGTCATAATAAAGTTGTCTAGGCTAGATATTTTCATTCCAGAGTGCAATAGCATTGGGTAACCTGTCCCCAGGCAATCATTGAGTCATTTACGCACTCTCTGGGAGGGGTTTGCTTACATCCTATAATCACATCGTTAATAGTCACTGCTAAATAGAAAAACAAAGGAGAATATTACTGGGTATTTTGCAACCCTAGTGAAACCACAACACAACTTCATGGACGTGCTTGTGACCAAATGATGGGGAAGTAACTAGGACACCCAATCACAATGTCAATCAACAGGTACCTGCAAAACATGAATGTGTGATACGTTTCCTTGACCTACAAAGGGTGGGGAGCAATACCATGTGAAGAAACAAGTACGGAACTATGGCATTAGCATGTGGTTTTGCAATGTGGGAATAAGAGAAGGAAGTTTTGGACATGCTGCCAGTACTCAGGGAACGTATGTTCACAGGAAGCACATGAATGCTATATGTCTGCTGATTGATTCTGGACGTCAATTAGCTGGCTGTGTCCCCAGAGGCAAATCATCTCACTCCCGTGGTCCTTAATTTTGTTTGGGAAATGAGAGTAGTAGATGTTTCATGGCACCTGCCTTCCAGTCTAAGATTATGTAATAATAACCATGGTGTTTATGCATACACACACATAAACTATACGCTTTTACTAAGATCAACAACCATAAAACTAATATGTACCCATGATGCTATAACTTAGTACTGAGTTCACTTTATTATTTTCTAATAATAAGGGGATTTTTCTGCTTTCTGTCAATGTAATTATAAGAAAGTTGCTGCTATGTTAGTTTCTTTAATAGCTTTAAGTAATAATGCCCCAGCATTATTTATGGCATGTTATGAGCAATAACTAGGTAATGTATAGCTTAGTGCATGGTACCTAGCAAGTAGTCAGTAGTATTTTTCTACTCCTTTCTTATCCTGTAACTAGTGAACAAAGCCTGAATGGTCCTGTGAGTATCTACTTCCGAGAAAACCTGTTTGAATTATTGCAATTTTGGTAAATTATAGTGGCAGAAGAAACACTTGAATTTTGGCAATATATTTTTTCAGCAAAGAGAAAGAACCCTAAAATAATGTAAGATTATGTAAGTTTTCTTTAAAACATAAACTAAAATTATATCTCATATTTATTTATGGGATAATTTTTTTATTTACTCTAAAATTTTAAGATGTAAGCCCAGAATTTCCTCCGTCCCTTTGTCATACTCTGGTTGTTTCTTAAGAGAAAAACAAGATTCCATAGCTTCACTAATCTGGGGTCTATATGGCAGATACATCCTAATTCCTCACCCATACATTTTATAGGTCTCTCAATGGGGTATAAAATGTTGAGACTATTTGGGAAGAGAGTTTGGCAGTTTCTTAAGAAGCTTAGCATCTATTTAACATAAGCATGTGAGAAGTCAGAAGCAGCTTCTGAGAAAGAAGATGCTTCAGTGTGAGAGTAGCTGAAACAGCTGAGACAGACAGCATCATCATGGGTCAGCCGGGATCCAAGGTCTGAGTAGGAAATGAGAAGTCTCTTGCCCCCATCTCAAGTGTAGAGCAAGGAAGAGATAGCCTGGGAGGAGGTGGTGCTCATGAGAAGCTAATAGAGTGGGAGCATCTGAATGCCCAGGAGAGGGGAAATGGTCCAGGTCAGTGCAAAGGGAGACAGAATTTATATTCTAGAACACATCCCCATGTTTCTTATGATGACCTTGCTTTAATCATATTGTAGCACGTCTGTTTTAGTTTCCATTGGCTGAGCAATAAATATGATTAACAACACTGCCAAAAGTTTTACATCAATGAGATCACTGTCATCGTAATAACCGTATGAGATATTTGTAATTATCACCCCTACTCTTCAGATTGTAGATGAGGAAAGCACTCTACATGTTGGTCAATGGAAAGAAGCTGAGATTCTCACACTGGTCTGAGCACCTCTTCCAGCTCCAGCACCTTATCACTGGTCCGTACCACCCCTCTTTCATGAGCCAAGGGCTGCCAGGAGCGGTGGCATATGACTTTCACACCAGCACCTAGGAGACAAGGCAGGTGAATCTCTGGGAATTCAAGGCCAGACTGGTTTATGTAGTGAGTTACAGACTAACCAGGGCTACATAGTGAGACTCTGTTAAAACAAAACAAAACAAAACAAAACAAATCAAATCAAAACAAAACAAAACAAAACAAATCACCCTGAAGAGCTGACTTTCACAGAAAGGCAACGTCAACGTGAAAAAAATGTAAGCTACAAAAATAGCTAAGATGGGAACGGCCAAGGACTCACATCCCTCCATTGCTTACAGGCCAGAGATTGACATAAATAAACACAGTGTTAGAAACCATTTTAAACATTATTGTTCAGGAAAAATTGTGTTTAAAACTTTTCCTGAGATATTAGCAGCACGCCATTAATATTAATGCTGGACTGAGGCTTAGGAATGTTTATAACTCTATCGGGGGAGGTTTACATAACTACAAGGTGAAGTTTCTAAAGCAGTAGGCAAAACAGCAAATGAGTAAGAGAAAAACTAGAGGAGAAGCTGGGGAAGCCAAGGTCATGGGATGTAACTGACACTTTCTTGCATGGCTAATGGAGTCTAAAATGTTGAAACTACTGGCAGTTTCTTAAGAAGCTAAACATCTATTTAACATGAGCATTGTGTGTTTATCAAGGAGAAATCAAAACATAGATCCCTAAAAAGACCCATAAATCTTATTTACACAATCAGAAACAACAGGTGAAGAGATAAATCATTTGTGGTATATTCATACAGTGACTGATTGTCAAGAGTAAATGGAATGCCCACTAATAACATGCAAGGACATGGGTACAACTCAGAAATATACAGAAACAGAGACTCCAGACACAATAAAATACACAGCTTAAGTCTTCTCCTGTACTATTTATGTGTCAAAACTAATGGCTGGCTCTGCTTAGTCTGAACATTTCTTTACATTTGTGCACTCATGTTATCACACATGTAGTCATGGTGACGAAATCATACCAGCAGCTTCCTGGGGAAGAATAGTACTGGGACAGGGGCCTGACTATAAAGGGGCACAGGAACCCTAGGAAGGTAGGAATAGTCTATATACTAGTTGTATATACTATAAAAGTGTACATTTATCAAAAGCCTTCCACCAATATGCTTAAACTATTTCATTTCATTTAATTTTATCCCAGTACTGTTGGTTTGAAGACACATTGCGCCTTAAAAGAAAGTGCATTAACAGCCAACAATAGAACCCCTTTCTTCTCTGTCTGCTTTCTTAAAATGTTTAGTGCGTCCACTTCTCGTTTCAGAGAGGCAGTTTATTCCTGTGGTTTGTTCTCAGTTGCAAGGTAGATTTTTGTTTACAAAAGTCAAGCAGAGGAGCTGGAGAGATGGCTCAGCAGTTAAAAACACTTGTTCTTCAGAAGGGTCTGGGCTCGATTCTCAGTAACATGTGATGGCTCCCAACTGCCCATTACTTCAGTTCCAGGGAACCCAATGCCCTCTTCTGACCTCCAGCACCAGGCACAGGCATGTGATGTGAGTAAAACACCCATACACATATAATAAAGTAATCTTTAAAACATTTTAAAAGTCAAGCAGAAAATTTAGAAGACTTAAAGCTATTAAGGACTTATAAGTCAAATTACCTGGCTAATCAGATTTCCTAGGTATTTGAGTTTGCTATTTTGTAAAGCAATTGTTTGCCTCCATTTGCCTTAAGTAACATCTCCCGAACATAATTTAACCCTTTCTAAATGTTTCCAGGTCATCATTATGGATAAAAAAATAACACCATTCTGTGAAAGGTGATGGTTTCCTAGCTTGTTACAGTGCACAGAGCTGTCTGCTTTTAAATTAAGTGGCCCCAAAATAATGATCTTTTAATGTTCTTTTATTTGCATCTTACTTCTTTCTGCTGTATCTCTCATTGAGCTGCCAGGGTTTTCTGCTTTTCCTATTTATCTACTTGTTCCCTTAGTAGAGTGGCTTTCTTCTTTTCAAAGCTGCTAAGGGAATGATGTTTACAGAAGTGCATACACAACAGTAGTCCCCGGGGATTAGTTTTCAAACTAGCAATTGATTGATTTCAAAAGAATAAACTGGAAGCTGGATGTGGTGGTGTAACTTCAGCACTCGAGCTGGAGGTCAGTCGGGCTGCAGAGTGAGTTCCAGGTCTGACTGAGCTAAATGTCAAGGACTTGTTTTCAGCCACACCGTTACCAATACCAACACCGCCGCCATTGGAAACAAGTTGTTAGCAAACGAGATGATAGATGTCCAGGTTCTATCCTTGGAAATTTAATATCCAACTCAGTAAGCCTCACGCATGTTTAAATTAGAGAGGCATGCTTACATAAAACAAAAGTAGAGAAAACAGTATAACGAAGCACCAGTGCACCATATAGCTTCAAGAATATTAACCTTTTGCCAATCCTTTGCCATCAGGGGTAGAGTGAGAAAAACCATGACTTTAAAGAACTCAGATATAATTTACAAACCACAAATTTCACCTCCTTAAAGTGTACAGTTCAGTGTTTTTAACCTTTCATAGTATTGTGAAATCATCACCAACAAATTCCAAGATATTATCATCCCTCCAGAGAAAACCATGTGTTCACTAGCAGTTACTTTCCCCCTATTTTCCAGGCCCTGGCAACCACTAATTAACTTTGCTTCTATGGCTCTGCCTAGTCTGAGCATTACATGTGCCTGCAGCCATGAATAGGTAGCTTTTTCTGTGTGGCTTCTTTCCCTTAGCTTAATGGCTTCCTACTTCTTCCATGTTTGGGGGACTGTGAGACAAGTTCTCATTAGCATACACTACCACAGAACTCAGTATGAATGCCTCATCCACCTGCTCCCACCTCCCAAACACTTTGCCACTGTATGCCAGGCTTTGTTATATATGCTTTATAATTCAAGCATTTGGAGGCAGACATAGGAGGATTGCTGTAAGTTCAAGGCCAGTATGGTCCAGGCCAGCTAGGATTACATAGGAAGTTCCTGGGGTTTTTTTTGTTGTTATTTTTTGTTTGTTTTTAAAGCTTTGCCAGATTTTATATATATATATATATATATATATATATATATATATAATTTTTTTGAGACATAGTTTCTGTGTAGCCTCGGCTGCCTCTAACTCCCAAGAGCTGGGAGGTATGTGCCACACTGCCTGGTAGTTTTTTAAAATTGTAAATTACAAATGCTGTGTGTGTGTGTGTGTGTGTGTGTGTGTGTGCGCGCGCGCGCGCATGTGTACTCTGGATATTAGACTATTTTCAAATATACAAATGTTTTCTTTCTCCCCACAGGCTCTGTTTTTACTTTTATCTTGATAGTGTCTATTGAAGCACAAAGGTTTCAAATTTTGTTCTTTTTTTCCCATGGCTTGTACTTCAGGGGATATATCTAAGAAATCACTGCCCAACCCAAGATAACAAAGCTTTGCATCCGAATTCTTCAAGGGTTTTATACTTTTAGCTTTTATACTTACATCTTGTGCATCTAAAATTTTAGAAAAAATTCTCATGTACTTCTCAGCAAAAGGTCTTTAGAAAATGAGTGAAGGTGTTTTGACAAGAGGTTTTTAAAAAAACAAGTATGAACTTTGATGCAGTTTCAATATACATGTTGAATGATAGGAGGCTTTTTTGCTCTTCTTTTGGTTTCTGTTTTTGTTTTGTTTTTCTCTCTTGCAGATGGCTGAAGTATTCACAGAGGCCCACAGCTAATTCTGTAACCATATAATAAATATATGAATGCTTTACTCAGTTCTTCATAACCAATAAGGTATCAAACATGGTTAGGAGATGCTCATTACAGTTCCAAGTCTAAAAATACTTTTAGCACACTGTTATCCTAAGGCAGGTTGAGAAATGAGGAGAAAAGAAAGCAAAAGTCAATGGTTAAGACCTAGTTTTCTGCCAAGGGATGATGGCACAGATGGCTACACTTTGTCATTGGCAGAAAGAAATAAAGACATCTAAGCACAACCCCTAATCATCAACTGTTGGACACTTTGTTCCAGGGATGCAGAGGTCAGGATCTCAGACTGCAGTGAGAATCACAATCATCTTGAGTTTGTAGACCAGAATCCTTCAGAGATTCCACTACAGAGGGCTGGAATAGGACCAAGAATTGGCATTATCAATGGGCATCCAGAGGCTTCTGCTGCCAGTGGTCACGCGTAGAGCAGCACCACTTTAAATACAGTGATCCTCCGGTCCTTATGCTCCCTGAATCTTGACCAAGTGGGCATGGGGCTGGCGATCTTGCTAAGCTGGCCAAAAGGCTGTTAAGTATATTTTCCCAATTTGCTTCAAATTCCAAATCACTAACAGTCTCATTTCAGTGCAGAGATGAAGTTTTTTTTCTTCCTCAAAGTCATTTGGACATGTATGAAAGTATCTTGATTTCAAGAATTATGAATTATGAAAATGATATTTTACTTTTTCAGTGTTTTTATTTACTCTTGCTCAAGCTATGTGAACATCAGCTGTGGTTAGAGCCTCTAAAGCTGCAGAGAAACCCTGTCTCGAAAAACCAAAAAAAAAAAAAAAAAAAAAAAAAAAGAATGCTATTCAGGAGAGGGTGGAGTTGAAGGTATGGGAAATGAGTGGGATCAGGATGCATGATGTGAGATCCACAAAGAATCAATAAGAAGTTTTTTTTTTAAAGCTATTCAAGAACATCTTCTGTTTTTGAGATAATGTATTTGACCTGTGGCCAAATGAGATTCTGGAGAGATGCGGTTGTGACTTTGACAGACTGAGCCAAAGTGATATTCTGATGATCTGCAAAGGGATTTTTATCAGTCCCACTGTGGCTGCCAGCTGAACTGGGTACAAGAGTGACTTTCCAAAAATGTCCAGAACAATGTACATTTATTCTGCCACCTTTACTTTCTAGTAACTTAGAAGATGGATGAGAACTTCATTTTCTGGTCTCTGTCATTTCTAAGATTATAGCTTAAACCTGAAAATCAAATATTAAGCCATGCTCCTGCCTCTTACAAACTGACCATAACAGAAATCAGCAAGCAGTGGGGCCTTCATAGCCTACTGATGTCACACAATGCAGATTACTTTAGTAAAGAAAGATATGCAGAAAATTAGCTTCATTGGTAAACTGAGTTATTTCAGGAACAGAGAGAAAGTCTAAGAAAAAGAATAATGTTTGAAGGCATTATGATTCCTGATTTTAATAACGAAACAGTATGGCACTGGCACAAAAACGGACGTGCAGATCAGTGGAATGGTACAGAGGATGCAGGATTAAACCCACACTGCTGTAGCCACCTGATTTTTGACAAAGAATCCAAAAACATACGCTGGAAAAGTACAGCCATTCAAACAAATTATGATGGGGAAAAACTGGATATTCTCATGTAGAAGAATGGATCTCCAAATCTCATGATTGGTATAAAAACCAACTCAAAATGGATCAAAGGCCTTACTGCAAGACCAGCAACTCGGAACCTGTCACGGGAAAACACTCAGAGACTCAAGTGTCCGCGAGGACTTTCTGCAAAGGACCCAGCAACTCAGGGAATAATCCCAAGAACTGACAGGGGACTTCAGGAAGTTACAAGGTTGCATTCCAGTGGGAACAAACACATGAGGAGGAGTCCAATGAAAGGAGGTCGTTGTGATGTATTTGACAGAGGATTAATACTAGGAAACAAAAAGAACTGAAGAAAATCTAAACACCAAAGAACCAACCAACATGGAATGAACAGACAGTCCTCAAAATGCAAGATACAAAAGGCCAATAAACACAGCAAAGAAAGTCCAATATTCTCAGCCATCACAAAATGCAAATTAAAACTATACTGAGCTTCCATCGTGCTGCCCCCCCCTCCCCGCCCCCAGGCAGAATGTCTTTCATAAAGAAAACAAGTAAGGACGAATGCTGGGCAGAATGTGGGAAATGGGAAGTTTTATAACCTGCTATGGAATGTAAATTAGCTCAGCCACTATGAAAATTTATTTGGAGGTTCCTAAAACACTGGACACAGAGCTACCATGTGACCTAGTTATACCGCTTCTGTGTGCACACCATAGACGTACCTGCACATGCGTGTTTATTGCAGCACCATCACAACAGACAAGTTGTGTCCATCTTGGATACACAAAGAAAATCGGATACATAAACAAATGGGGTTTTGTTTAGCCATAAAGAACAATGAGATGATGCCATTTGTTGGAAAATGGATACAACCAGAGAACACCGGATTAAGTAAAACAGGCCAGACTGGAGGAAGACAGATATTTTCTCTTATTTGTGGATACTAGGTTTTCATATAGAAACATAAAACCATAGGGTTATGAAAGTGTTTGTCTGTTTGTATGGAAGAAAGGAAGGGTACAGAGGAATGAAAATGGGAAACACAAGAACCACCCGCGCTAAAAAAAAAAACCCTCATGATATTCTTTTTTTTTTTTTTTTTTTTTTTTTTTTTTTTTTTGGTTTTTTGAGACAGGGTTTCTCTGCAGCTTTAGAGCCTGTCCTGGAGCTAGCTCTTGTAGACCAGGCTGGTCTCGAACTCACAGAGATCAGCCTGACTCTGCCTCCTGAGTGCTGGGATTAAAGGCGTGCGCCACCACTGCCCAGCCCTCATGATATTCTTGAAAGAAATTGTCTTTATGTAACTAGCCACTATGCACAATGAACACACATAAATAAGAAAAAGGGAGTAGAGAGAATACAACAACAGGCTGGCCACAAGAAGACAATTACACATTTACACTCTTAGAGTTAGCTTTAGCTCTACTTTAAGATAACTAATTACGTTTGGAGAGAAGTTGATCGTTTGTTTAAGAAGAAAGCCCTTCCTATATTTTCCTCAGCATGTCTGACTGGACTCTTGACTATGCTCTTTATTTGTGGACTCTATTCCTCTGCCGACTGTATCACCCATGGGAGGGCTTCCATGTGATAAATGGAAGCCCTTATAATGATCCAAGGAGGATGGAAGGTTTTCTTTCAAATAGGCTGTAACCCAACCCAAAGGCAAGCCAGTTATCTCAGGGGCCATATGGCCACCAGAGGAAGACACGTGTAGCATTCTAATCCCAGAGAGTGTTATTAGTCACCGGGCTTCTCAGAAACTGACCTTGTCATCCCTCCCCCAGTTTTCTAAATTACAAAGGCAGTAACCCCTTTGCATGGAAATCACCCTCACTGGCTAGCAACTTCATTAAATTACCATATGATTCCTATTTTATGGGCAGAAAATAGTTGATCTCAGTGAACTGGCAACTTAGAAACTTAGGAGGCAAATTAGAGCAATTACTAATAAATTACACATGTGGTAACTAACAATTTGTCTATCACTGTGAACTCTGAGGGAGAACTGCCAGACTCCCTGGCTCTGCAATTCTGAACAGGTCTTTCAGTTTCCTAGACCAGAAGCTTTCATTATCCACACTGGTTACACCATTACTGTTGCGGCTTTCGTGGAGCCCAACATTTCTCCTTCGAGTTAGAATACAACGGGTAGGTATGCACTCCGTTTGGAACTGAGAGTTTTAATACTTAAAAAAATTTTTTTTTGTTAATACAATCACCTCCCTCATAAAAACCCCAGTAAGAAGCAAGTACCACGTCAGCTCCCCTTAGGTAAGTTTATAGGAGAAATAGCAAGAGATAGAAGCACAATGTTTCTGCATTCATAATTGCTACCGCACTCCTGACTGAGTTACTATGATGAAATTAAAGCAAGTTCTGGGCTAAGGTGTGTCGTTGCTGGGCAGGAGTGGGATGAGGTCAGTTGAAGATAGGATCTTTCTCTTCCTGTCCGGCTCGTCTCACCTAGGCCTTGGGTGTGCCGTGCAGGATGAAAGGTGTGGATGCCATTCATTAATTGAGGGCCAGATTCCTCCGGCTGATATCCTCCCAGGTGGCAGTGCTTCTCCTCTCTCCATACCCCAGCCCTGAGCTTTGTGGCTGCTCTGAGAGCTGGGGGAAGGAAACAGGGCTTTCTCACTGCGTGTGTGAATTTATCGCCCTCCTGTTCAAATGGGAACTAAGAGTATCCGCTCATACTCCTTTAAACAACCCCTCAGCGCGATCATGTAAGCAACCCTAGTTAAACTTCATAGCCACAAGAATAGAAGATGTGGAAATAGTGGGGGCTAGCTGGAAAGAGGAAAAGGGTCAGTGGGAATGGGATGGGACAGGACAAGGGGATCGGGGTGAATATGATCGAGATAATTTATACCCATGGTTGAGAATGTCACAATTCAACTTATTGTCTAGACTCTAGATGTTAAGATAGGGGGATAAAAAACTATAAAACCTGACAATAACAACAAAAAACTTGTTTTTAAAAAATAAAACAACAAACGGGGTCTCAATCTATAGCCCAGGCTAGCTAAAACTCACAGCAATCCTCTTGTCTCAGTCTCCCAAGGGCTGAGATTCAAGTATGAGCCATAACAGTTCACAGTTGAGAGTTTGGTATCAATCCCAAATATCCTCAAGTAACAGAAAACATTATTTTTCTTTGTAATTGATGTGTGGCATTCCTCCATAACCAGCCAAAATTATGTACCTCTTTCTCTGCATGACATGGTGAATTATCAGGTTTAAAGCATTCTCTCTCTATCTGCATTGAATACAGATGATCCATCCCTTTGTTCAGCCCTCCCATGTCTGCCTTTACTTAGGATTGAAATTTCAGTATTTCTTCCCTAGATCCTTGGTTATTTTTGTCATATACTTGGTTACAGGACCTACTTTCAAGCTGGCACGTTTCCCTGGGGGACCATGTGGCAGGTATCTCCCCTGAGAAGCACTAAAGTTCGAGAGAATACAAATGTAATCAACATGTTTTCTACTAGTGCGACAAGGAGAGCTCACAACAAAAGCAGTCTTCCCACGACACCCAAATGCCTTCTGAATAACTTAAGGTGCTTTCAAAACTCGATTGGCATAGCTCCTTTGGGCTGCCGCAGGACATATGTCTAGCCCTTGTCCACACATGTGCTAACTTGGTCACACTAACCCAGCAAACATATTCCGAATCAGCGTGGGCTTGTGGGGATCGAAGCAACTGTCTGTGTAATCAATTCCTTCTTTGGGTCTTTGAACAACCACTGGGGGCTATCCTCAAAGCCCTGAGGCTACCTGCTCTTGATCATGTCAGATCGGCTTCTTGCCTAGAGAGGTGGCAACAAACAATTACAGAAGTATAGAAGTGGGCAGAGAGTCCAGGGTTGTATTTCTCAATTCTCACATCCTTTTTGCCTAACAAGAAGCATAATGAGTATTCCTTGTCTTCCACACTAGAGAAAAAAAGAGTTTGTATAGATCATTGCTCTGAGGGATTACAAGGGAGTGAATTATCTGTGCGAGAACACAGATAATATATCTCATATAGTTTATCATCAAACAAACTACCTATGTGATGGCACAAAAGAACATTATTTTAAAGCATTAATTCTAATTTGGGGACAGAGGATGATTTAGAACAATACTTGGTATCTGTGATACTAAGCAAAAGCTATTTGTCACAGCAAGGAGCCCAGAAAGAGAAGCAGATGGAGGGAAACCATCCCTTCCTTACGAGGGATCTGATTGATAGGAATGATGCCACAGGAACCTGGTTGCTACTTTCTCCTGTCAAGCTTCCATCATTTGATTACAAGGGGAAAATCCTGAAGAACACAGCACAGGAGAAAGAAGTCTCCCCAGTCTGCACGACTTGAGAGTTCTGTGCTTGCCAAAGAGCTCCTGCTCTCCTCCTCCATGTTTTGGCATCATTCTCTGGGTAATCAGAGGCAGATGGGAAAAACAAACCACCTTTGCCTGATAGTCTTGCCCTTGCATTTTTGTGTGAGACTCTCTGTTACCAGGGAAATGATTAAGAACCTAAGCTGCAGTTTTTGAAATTAAAATCAGTATGCTGATCAAAGGTAGGACCTTGAAGCACTGTTCTTCTGATAAACTCATCTTCAAACCCAACTCAGGAATCTTGGCCAAGATTTCGGACCACCACATTACAGTTATGAAGACAGGGATTATGTAAACAATAAGAAAATGGAGTTCTTTTATAAGCTAAGTTTTTTTTATAAATCCAATCATGTTTATTTCTTTATTCCATTAAATTAATTTTGCCTATGACTTAAAAGTCTTAATGAAAAGCTGTATAAGACACACACAACAGCTGAAGTCATCTGCCTACCATTCACTCTTAAACCTATTTTAAGGTAGAATGTGAATCTGGTGTTGAGATTTTATGATTACATTTTCATGTTTTCCATATATAAATTCGAATTATTTTTAACTCGCATAATATTTTGGTAAAACAGCCTATGCTGCTCTATATGCTGTGTAAGCCAGATGCCCCAGGAAGCTCCTCGTTGCCATCTGGAGGAATGCTGAAGGCAAGATGAGGAAGCTGTTCCTCCAGGCCAAGCACCAGCAGAATCCTGTGGCAGCTGACCTGTGTGGGGGGCTGCAGGCTTTTATGTAGTAGGTATACCAGGTTTATTTTGAGGTGCAAACACCCGGCACTATTTTGGCCTGACTTGTGAGGAGGATTCAAAACTTAAACCTTCACCTGGATGTAACCAAAGGAACCAGGCACATTTAAAGCAATTTAAACACATCCACTTCCCTCCTGGGGAAACGTGCCTCCCCTGAGTCACATCATTACCCCCCCTCCCCGCACAGGCCTGCCTTGGTGCCGCTTTTGATTCCTCTTACTCCCGCTGCAGCTGCCTGCAGTCTCTTTGTCCTTCTCTTGTGGCTTCCCCCGGGTGACACTCTCAAACAGCTCCTTGGATCAGATTCCGCTGTCATTTTCCTCTCCTACTCCCCCCAGAGAACGACCAAGGAGGAAGCTATTTCTCCTGCACTCGTGGGGCGGAAGCGTACACTCCTCACTCTTTTTCTCCTTGCTCAGAATGCATTCCTGGTGTCGTGTGTTCTGTGGTTCACACCTGTGTGTCTACACAGTCTGAGTACATTGACAGCTGTGGACTCCTGTGACCCAGTCACCTTAGCCCTGCATTTGCTAGCCTTGAGCCTGGTTGTTTTCAACCCCGGGTTCTACTCAATAGAGGTCTCTCCAGCTCTACTGCCTGTGTTTAGGGCCACCTGGTTTCTTTGTAGTCACCTGGTCCTCCGCAGGGACATGTAGGTCCTTCGCAAAGCTAGGCTCCTTTCTACTTCCTTTCTATCTGACTAGGCCTACGACATCCTCAATCTCAACCCTGTCCACCCCACCAGGGCAGCTAATGAACTCAGTCTCCCCAATGGTTCACCTCACTCTGCTTCCGCCTCTCTCCATGTTCTGAGGTTCCTTGCTCTTTAAGCAGACACTCCTTAAGCATCTCCAGTTCCATGGGAAGCTTCCCTGGGCCACCAGGAGAGCATACTCCTCTGGCACTCTGCCCTCTCCCCTGGCAGGCCGTCCACATACCAGCTAGGAAGTACTGCCCTGATCTGGTTTCCATCTACTGACCCAAGATTTGCTGTTCCTCCCAACTCTGAGGGTAGCTCCTAGAGGCAGTTAGGAGCAGGAAGGCCTAAGGGCACGAGTGGCATCGCCCACCCTACCCACCCTGCTATCTAGTCACATTTGAAAGGCAGGGGTAGGCTTATCAGGCTTGGCCAGACTGCTCTCCACCCAAAAGAAGCAGGTTGTACGTGACTGGACGCAGGGCTCTGTTACTCAGGCAACTTGTTTCAGGTTTAAGTTAAAGAGCAGATACGGGGGTGTGGTGGGGATCACACTGGGGTGGCTTTGTTTTCAGTAGTGTATTCTGTAGTTAATCAGTTTCTCCTGCTTGCGTGGTCTTTAGAAAACTTAGTACTTCAGAAAATAAAAAAGATGAATGCACGTGAATTAAAAAGAAGTCTTAATCATCAGTCCACTTTGTGCACTTATTTATGCTTCCTATTTTTCTGCTCATCTACTGATGATTTTTACTTCCTTGCCAGCCACCTGGTACCTTCCTAATCAAGTCAGGGTGTGAATGAACAATCACACAAAAGTAAGTTACAGAAAATGGGACTGGTGTCTCTTTTGCAAAGTAGGCTGGGATACAAGCTTCTACAGAACAGTATTGCTAAAGGTTGCAGTACACAATCATGACATAGACATATCAATTCCAGAAATTTATCCTATACTTGTGCTCATATAAGTGTGCAATATCTGTTTGATCACAGTATTGTCTGTGATATAAAAGAAAAGAAAACAAGATAAATATATAATAATGGCTATACGTGTAGTGCTGTATGTATCTAAGGGGAAATTATGCAGCTATTCAAAACTGGAGAAGAATCTGTGGGTCTTAAGATAAAGGAAGCCATCAGAGGGTTCAGCAAGGAACAAAGAAGCTTGTGGCTACGAGTGAGAAGGAGGAGTGTTGTTTGTCATTTAAACTTCCTCCACACATCACCACGAACATGGGTATTTCAAGCAGGGCTTACTGTGTGGTATCATGAAATTGTCATCCTCAGTAAGGCTTTCTCATAATTCAAGGCACTGTTAAATAATGGGCATGATGAAGAAACTTTTGCAGGGAACCCAAGGGAGCCACATCCATGGAATTAGAGAACACTAGCTACACAGTGTGGGCAGGATGGTAGGTACGGGAGAGAAGGGACAGCTCCTGACAGCCAATGGAAATTCTGTTAGGGTTTCTGTCTCATGCAGTGAATTTTTCCATTTTGTGTGCGCTAGCACAGCAAAACATATCTATTTGCCAATACGTTTGCAGGTGGCTTGGTTCTGAAGGGACTGTGGTAAAGTGCCTCATTTGAACTGAAGGTCTGAGATGGTCACCAGCCCCATTTGTGTCGCCATAGATAATCTGAAGGCTATGGTATTGGCATAAAAACAGACAGAAGGACCAATGAAACCGAATGGAAGGCCCGTATATTAATCCACATACCTTCGAACACCTGATTTTTGACAAAGAAGCAAAAAATACCAAATGGAAAAAAGAAAGCATATTTAACAAGTGGTGCTGGCATAACTGGATATCAACATGTAGAAGAATGAAGATAGACCCTTATCTATCACCATGCACAAAACTCAAGTCCAAATGGATCAAAGAACTCAACATAAAGCCAGCCACACTGAGCCTTATAGAAGAGAAAGTGGGAAGTACACTTGAACACATTGGCACAGGAGACCACTTCCTAAATATAACCCCAGCAGCACAGACACTGAGAGAAACAATTAATAAATGGGACCTCCTGAAACTGAAAAGCTTCTGTAAAGCAAAGGACACGGTCAACAAGACAAAACGACAGCCTACAGAATGGGAAAAGATCTTCACTAACCCCACATCAGACAGAGGTCTGATCTCCAAAATATACAAAGAACTCAAGAAATTTGTCACTAAAAGAATAAATAATTAATTAAAAAAAATGGAGTACAGACCTAAACAGAGAACTCTCAACACAGGAATCTAAAATGGCTGAAAGACACTTAAGGAAATGCTCAACATCCTTAGTCATCAGAGAAATGTAAATCAAAACAACTCTGAGATTCCATCTTACACCTGTAAGAATGGTAAGGATCAAAAACACTGATGACAACTTCTGCTGGATAGGTTGTGGGGGAAAGGGAACACTTCTGCATTGCTGGTGGGAATGCAAGCTGGTACAGCCCCTTTGGATGTCAGTATAGCAATTTCTCAGAAAATTAGGAAACAGCCAGGCGGTGGTGGTGCACGCCTTTAATCCCAGCACTTGGGAGGCAGAGGCAGGCGGATCTCTGTGAGTTTGAGACCAGCCTGGTCTACAAGAGCTAGTTCCAGGACAGGCTCCAAAGCCACAGAGAAACTCTGTCTCGAAAAAACCAAAAAAAAAAAAGAAAATTAGGAAACAGTCTTCCTCAAGACCCAGCAATACCACTTTTGGGTATATACCCAAAGGATGCTCAATCGTGTCACAAGGACATGTGCTCAACTATGTTCATAGCAGCATTGTTTGTCATAGCCAGAACCTGCAAACAACCTAAATGCCCCTCGACCAAAGGATGGATAAGAAAAATGTGGCACATTTACACAATGGAGTACTACACAGTAGAAAAAAATAACGACATCTTGAATTTTGCAGGCAAATGGATGGAGCTAGAAAACATCATTTTGAGTGAGGTAACCCAGACCCAGAAAGACAATTATCACATGTACTCACTCATAAGTGTTTTTTAAACATAAAGCAAAGAAAACCACCCCACAAATCACAATCCCAGAGAACCTAGACAACAATGAGGACCCTAAGAGAGACATACATAGATCTAATCTAAATGGGTAGTAGAAAAAGACAAGATTTCTTGAGTAAATTGGGAGCATGGGGACCTTGGGAGAGGGTTGAAGGGGAGGGGAGAGGCAGGGAGGGAAGCAGAGAAAAATGTAGAACTCAATAAAAATCAATTAAAAAAAGAATCTTGTTGCAAACTATTGTTACCTCTGTCATAATTGTTATGTATGTGCATTATGTATTTCTGAAGGTTGGGGTCATACATGAAACATACTTTAATTTAATATAATGTTCATAGGCTGTGACTTTACCAGTCTATTTATGCTTCAGTAACAGCACAGTCATCTTGAGAAGTGTTCTGTATGTTACTGATTCCGTTTGTTAGTCTAGAATTTTCTTCTTTAGTAAGAATAAATCTTTTTTTAAAAAATCTTTATTATTAGTGTGTGGGGGTAAGAGATAGAGAGGGGTTTATGTACACACATAAAGGTCAGAAGACAACTTGGGAAGTCAGTTCTCTCTCCACCTTTCCACAGCTTCTGAGGATGCAGTCAGGTCATTAGACTTGCACAGCAGGTCCCTCTTCCTGCTGAGTCATCTCACCAGCCCAGGACTTCACCTCTTCAGGACATGGACCACATGTTGTTGCATTTTCTATTTCTAAGGCCTAGCACAAAGCCTGGCAGATAGTTGACATTTAATAAATAATAAAAGCCCACAGTGAGTATTCAGAGTATACGAGACTCTGAGGTCGTAGTTAATATGATCTTATTTTGTAGATGACGAAAATACAAGTATAGACTCACACTTGGAAAACTCTAAAACCATTCAGTGCTCACTACTTTCTATAAATTCTGTTGAATAAATGCTGCAGAATGAGATGGCGTGTCATGGTGTTTACCTGTCGTCATTCAGGTGGAGAACGGGGCTGGAGATGTGTGTATTGGAATCTGAAGGGAGAGACTGGGGTACATACGGGTGTGTGGTTGGGGTAACAACAAGGCAAAGTAGTCCTGTGCAAACATAATGGTTTGGGTTTGAAAGTACTAGGATCTACCATGTGAGACTGTATATATCCATCATTCAGGTGAACAAATGGGCTGAAGATGTAGCTCAGTGAAAGAGCAATGGTCTAGCCTGCACCATAGCCTGATCTCATTCCCTACTACTGAGCAAACAAAAATAAAACACCCTGTAAGAAACTTGCTATCACTTAGGAGAAAGGGCTACATCAGAAGCTAAGACACATGTCTTCCATCTATGTGTTCCTTATATGTTTCAAATAGTCTTCATTCCTTATTAAATGTCACAGAGTTCAGTAGATACTGTAATTGACACACAAAGTTTTGTTCGGAACCAGGCCAGTCAGGAAGCAAAGCTTGCACTCACACTGTAGGAATCACTACCTACTGGCCGCATAGGCCCAGAGACTGGTCTTCTGAATTCTAAGAGAAGCCAGAAACACAGATGGTATGTGGAATGCCCAAGTTTTAGATGATCACAGCTTACATAAATGTATTTGAAAACTCATTACAGTCAAATAAAATAAACCATCAATGGCTGAGTGGGCCTAGGGGGTTCCAGCTTGCAAACTGGGTTTCATCTGGGGAGTAGCCAGAACCACCTTTTGCCTACTCCGACAGATTAAGGGGCTGGAGGAGGGGCTGAAACGAATGCTTTCAGTTTTACTGCTTGTTAGGGTGCTTGGCGAGGAAAGGGGTTGGACGATGGGCTAAATTTTATTTTAGACTATCTGTGGGTTTGGAATATGCTGTTGATGGCCCAGATCCCAAGTCGAGAGCGGCTGGTAATAGTTGTGGATTATTTTCTCCCTCCCAACCAGTCAGGCTTTCTGCTGTACAATGAACTGACATGTCTTCAGCATTCTTCCAGCCGAGTGTGAGCGTGCAGAACTCTGCTGAGCATGCAGAAAAGCTCACAACTCCAGTGCAAGCCTTCCTTACACTGCACATGCTTCTGAGGGGCAACAACCACCCTCCAGCAACATACAGTGCCTTCCTCCAGGGTGTCTTGGTTAGATTTTTGTTGACTTGACATAAGCCATGCTCAACTGGGAAGAGAGAACTTCAATTAAGAAAATGCCTCCAGCCGGGTAGTAGTGGGAGGCAGAGGCAGGTGGATCTCTGAGTTTGAGACTCTGCCAGCCTCATCTACAGAATGAGTTGTTGGACAGCCAGGGCTATACAGAGGAATCCTGTCTTAAAAATAAAAAAACCAAAACCAAAACCAAAACAACAAAACCAGAACAACAACAACAACAACTCAAAAGAAAAAAGAAAAAAAATGCCTCCATTAGATGTGGATTGGACTACAGGTAAATCTGTGGGTCAATTTCTTGATTGATGATTAATGTGGGAGGGTCTAGCCCACTATGGGTGGGGTCAACCTGGGCAGGTAGTCCTGGGTTGTATAAGGCAAGCTTAGTGAGTCATGGAAAGCAAGCCAGTAAGCACTGTCCCTTCACGGTCTCTGCTTCAGTTCCTGCCCTGCGTGTGTGCCTGCTGTGACTTCCTTTCTTTGTGGACTGTAAGTCATAAGAAGAAATGATTTATTTTGTTCCCCAAAGTTGCTTTTGACCCTGGAGTTTGTCACAGCAAGAGAACCCTCTCTAGGACACAGGGCATCTTTGGACAGTTGGTGTCCTATGAGGGGAAGAAGCTTTTCTGAAAAATGGAAGTTTCCTGACAATGATCCGACTTCCCTACTTACTCAAGCAAAGCTGCAAAAAACACCAAACAAACCTGTCTCTTTGGGGACCTGCTTTTCTGTCATGCGCATCTTGGGCTTGCTGCCTACTGTGTGGACAGCACAATCTCTGGTTTTGATGGCGGAAGCCATATAAACTCAACAAGAGGAGACTTGGGAGACCTTTAAAGATTAATTCCTGATGTAGATATAAGAGCCATATTTAGACATAGTTTCCCAGAGCCTCACTTACTGTAAATGCAACAGTGAACAGTGTGGAATATTAATGGACTCGGTAAGGCTTGGGGAATTAACAGTTTCTCTCGAAACTAGAGGTGTCACATGCAGTGCTAGTGGAAGACAGCGTTTGTTTGTGCCTATATAAAATTTCCCTCCCTCATACAGTGCTGGTGGAGGACCCATTCAAGCCAACACTACCAAGAGTCTGCAGTGTGGGCCACATCAAACCTTGTGATTACATTGACATGTGTCTGATCACTGATTGCCAGGTGAATACCTTTCCATTTTGTAAGGACCACGTACTTCTTCCTCAACTGCCATGACATTCAAAAGCTATGAACTGTCTGAGGCTGTTTCTAGAAAGCACATGACTTCTGTTAATACCTTCCTCATCACATTCGCTTGGTAGATAGCTCTACTCCAAAGGACTGCCAAGTGATCACAAAACTGGTTTGACTGTCCATTCAGGGTGAAAGCAGCTGTAGGCCTGGTTCAATTCATCTATTAGTGTAAACCCATCTTCCCTCACCAACGAACCACATCCCAGCTCTTCTAGTTCACCTTTCCAACTCCTGGAAACAGAAGAACTTACGATTTGGGCAGTGGGAAGTGAAAGGGTCAATGGACCAAACAGTGTAACCGTTTTTTAAATTACCACAAACAAATGAGGAACATTTAACTTTTCCTTAGGCTGTTCTCCACCTCCTGACCAAAGTCAAGGTGATTTGTTTTGCATCTCTGTGTGTTTCCTCTGTATGAGGGGCTTAGCTACCCACATATACACTCAAGAGCTAAAGCTTGAGGGTGAGTTGCACAGTTTACCTGAGCTTATTTTCAGTTAAGTAAATAGCTACAGTTGTAGAAGATATATGCATGTGTTTTTACTTTAAAAATAGAGAGGTAAGTTATGAACTCCATAACTCACTTAAAGTGGATTGTAGTATATTCATAGAGCTGTGCAGCATCACAGAAATCAGTTTGGAACACACCACTCTAAGGAGAAACTCAATAATCCTCAGTCGCCCTCTTTACTCTCTTGTTCCCCAGCCCCTGGCATCCCCATGAATCTACTTCCTGTCTTTACAGACTTGCTTATTCAGGACATTTTATATAATTGCCATCAACAATATGTGGTCCTTTGGGAATGCTTTCTGTTTTCAGTACACAATAAGTTCTCAAGACTCGACCACGTCCACAAATTCAGATTAAGTGCTCCTGACACACAGGGCACTGGCTGTTCCCCAAGGACCTGTAAGCACTGCTCTTGCTATTCATGTTTGTGCCATCACTGGGCCGTGTGCACCCCGCTTTGATGCACTTAGGCCACCGAGGAAGCCCTGTGTGTCTCCGTATTTCACACACCAGCCGCCATCTCCAGGTTCCATCCCACTGCACCTCAGACGCACATACAAAATAACCTTACCCTTTCCCCTCTTGACACAATATTCCCCACCATCTACTCATCTTGGTTAACAACAGGACCGTCTGCCCGAAGTAATTTTAAAGCCAAGAAGTTCTGACATCATTCAAGCCCAATTTATTCAATATTGTGCTAGAATAACTCTCTCCATTGCTTCTTTGTCATCTCCTTTCTGCCTGCCTACTACAAACCACAGGCTCAGGAATGCCCTTGGTCCATTTCTCACCCTGCTCCAGCCTCCTCTGTCACGACTGAGGCATATACTGGGTGAATGTAGCAGATGGCTCTATTTGGAAGGCAAAGATGGGGAGGAAAAAGAGGGCAGCTCACGGTTTTCTTCAATTTCCACCAGCGCCTGAGATGACTGATGTGCCAGGTATCCCTCCAGTGATGAAGAGAAAGCCGACCTGCGTCAGGCTCTTCAGGTAGCCTGGGCCCCACCTGCACCGGTTCTGACAATTATTTTTAGAATATCCCACCTACGTGATTCTAAGGGCCAGCCTTCAGGTTGCCCAGTCTGCCATGGCAGGATGGTACACAGGGTAAGTGAGGGTCCATCAGTGGCCAGGTGGGGTCCTGGAGGCACCTTAGCTCTTCACCCTCTCTGGTGGTTTGAATGAGAATGCCCCACATAGGCTCATATATTTGAATGTCTGGTTCCTAGTTGGTGAACTGTTTAGGAGGTGTGACCTTGTTAGGTTTTGCTTTGAGTTTTCAAAAGCCCATGCCATACCCACTGACTGTCTGTCTGTCTGTCTGTCTGTCTCTCACTGCCTGCTGCCTGTGCATCGGGGTATAAAGCTCTCAGCTACTGCTCCAGCACCATGCCTATTACTTTTCCACCATGAGGATAATGGACTAACCCTCTTAAACAGTAGGCAAGTACCCAATTAAATGTTTTATTCTATATACTGCCTTGGTTATGGTGTCTCTCTTTAGCAACAGAATATTAACTAATATTAAGATACCCTCTACTTCCTGGCACATAAAGACACTTTGGAATGGAGGGTTCAGTTGGAGTACAGATACCTTGTCCTGGATTTTCTGTTATATATGCTGCTAATATGACTGAGACGACAATCATGAACTAAGTTGCCTGTCTCCCATAAGGACTCACATGAAGGTGACTCTTTGATGCATGAGAAGAGACTCATGTGTCTGAGCATACGGGGGCCCAACAACTAATCTGTCACAGGCACAACCATCAATTTCTTTGACGGGAAGGAGAGCAGGGCATGGGAATAGTGAGGGGTTGTCCATCTCCTCCTCCTTCACTATGTCTGCTTCCTCTGCAGAAGCTCTGGTTTAGGAAGCAGGGAAGAACTCCATGTATACCACCACTGTGGCTCCCCCTACGACTCCAATGGGGAGCTCACTTTGGCTTCACAAGAATGTTGTTTGCTTTTCAGTTAACGAAGACATGGATGATCTGTTCTGAAAAGTCAGTTTCAGGAGAGGTGGCAGAGGTGGAATAGGCGAGGAGAAATGGAATGGACGAGAGACCTGTGTGTGGGGTCTCCATCTTTTCCTGGGATAGGAACTAGCTAGCTGTCTGCCTGTGACTGGGCTTTGCTGCAGTCTGAGGCCACAGGCTGGTCACTTCCTCAGTGCAGGATCATGTGTCAGACAGCTAGGGAGCCCCTCAGAATTCTGGCTTATGAGGCGAGGATCTAAAAATGGCAGGGCTCAAAGTCCCTCCTTTAAGTACCAGAATAAGCGATCGGAAGTGTCAGCAGGTTCAGAATGCAAACCTGTGGGGAACTAACTTGGGCCTGGAATGGCAGTTTATATGGGGTTTCAAATCCATCCTCAATGCTAATTTATGATTTATGATGCTGGGCTCGTCCATGGAGGCTCATAAACAAGGAGGTAAGATCCACAACTTACTTTCCGATTGGCTTGCTTTCTGCTCAGTACTCTCCTTGGGAGGTGAAGCAGAGGAAGTACAGGACTCAAAGGGTTCTCTTAGAAAGGCCCAAAGCAAACTCTCAAACCAAAAGAGAGTCTCTAATCCTTTATTGTTTCCTCATCTGAAGTTCTCCTGACCTTTTCATATTTTATTTCATATAATACTTTATATTATAGACAGTATTGTCTATTATTTTCCTAATTCTAACACTGAGAAGTTAGCTAGAATATGTAAAAACAACTATAGAAGAACTAAGTAGGAGACAAATTTAGTTCGGGTTGTTGGAAGGAAAAGACTTAGCTTTTAGTTATGCAGCTAACTCCAGGTAGGAAGAGAAGGGTTAGCCTAGAAGACTGATAAAGGATATTGAGATTTAAGGTCAGTAGGAGAATGGGCGGCTGGTGGCAAGGACTATGGATGGATTTCCCAGGACAGGGCTGTGCTACCACTCTTCTGAGGTTCACTGTTCTCTAAGAAAGCAATGCACTGACCTACAGGTCGCTCTGGGCTGGAGGAGGCAGGGAAGAGGTGGGCAAAGAAGGATTAGGAAAGTTTCTGGTGATAGTCTATATTCAGAAAAGAACCTCGGGATGGTGGCGAGCTGTGGGAATAGACGTTTTCTACAGGGATGTGAGAAGGAGTAAGGGCAACCAATCAGGTCAGGTCTAGTTGAGGCAGAGTACCCTGAAGAAAGAGGGTAGGAGGCACAGCACAGTGGTCAGGCGAGAAGCGCTGCACAGAGGAATCACAAGGCAACAGGCTGCAGCCCCAAGGGCCTATAGGGTCAGTGCCTAAGATGCGCCTAGGATCAAGCAGAAACTGAAGGAGCTGGCTTGCCAGGGTTCCCAGGGTGGGGACCTCTGGGAACCAGCCATGTTTCAACATTCTTGGGTCATGGATTCCTTTTAGGAGATGAGGACTACGGAGCCACTTCATGAAAATGTACTAATGTCCGCATAATTCTTCCTTTCACTTCTGGGGATCGCAGGTCCCCAAAGTCAACGCACAGACCCAAGGTTGTAAATCTCAGGCCCAGAGGGTGCTGCTGTGCCCTGGAAGAAGAGGAGTGATGCCAGGAGATACCTGATGGATTGTTTAATTCTTTAAACCTCTGCCAAAGTGAGATAATATGAGACCTGGCCTGAATAATAAATCATTTACCCCAAAGATGAGCTTGACACTTAAGCTGACAGTGTCGGACTGACTCTAGGGGAAAGGTGGGGCTTGTAAGACAGTAGGGAAGTCTCAGAAACAGTCCTGAATGAAAAAGAGAATAAAGAAAAGTTAGGGAACCAGAGGTAAGGCATGAGGTCACCAAAATGACCCTCTATTTAGTGCCAATATTCACAGAGAAAGCCAATTCAGAACCATGATGCATAGAATAGATGATGGGACTTTGTTTTGGGGGCCTACATCTCATACTAGACTAAGACACATGAAGAAAAAATCACACACACACACACACACACACACACACACACACACACACAGCACCTATATTTGTAGTAAAAGGATGCCCATCCCCTTTCTGAACTGAGGCATGATCTAGATATTTTCTTTTATACAAGATATATACTTTTGATCTAGATATTTACTAAAACCATAATGTGATTCTAAAAAGATGTATCTTGGGAAGTATAGGCAGAAAGGAATACAGCTCCATGTACTATTATTGGATTACACAATGGGTTTAATTTGATATTTTATACTAATACTAGAGCTATATCTTTTATATAGAAGAATTTTCAGGGGATGGTGGGGAAGCTTAGGTTCTGAAAATATACAGTGATTTTTTTATATTATTATTAAACCTTCTTTTGCTGGGAAACTGACCTTGGAAGGGTTTTTTCATGCCTGACTCATTTTGGTCCCTGGGTACGCAGCAGTAGGGTAGATTGATTGTCCAAAGAAATTTAGCTTCTTACAAAAGAAAGTTTAAATCATTAGCAGAACCATGCCCTGCATGAGCCCACAGCAAGCATATCCAGCAGTACTAGCATTTATAGAAATATGCTCATTGTCAAATGTTCCCCAAGGATATGTAGAGCATACTGTAACCTATGCAAAAAAAAAAAAAAGCACAATATCAGGGGTCTGAAGGCCCCGTCTATAGCAAGCTTGAAACTAAGGTATATGATCTTAGGCAAATTATTATACATTTCAGACAGAACCCAAGTGTCCAAGATGAGATTAAATACATCTGCCACCACCCTATCTCAGAAGCAGCATCAACTGTGAGTAGATAATGGAATATCAGAAATTAAAACACTTGAAATCGCCAAAGTAGCATAAAATCATGCAATTATTATATAAAGCTATTAGTTTTAGAAAACGTTAAATTTTTTGAGTGCCTACTTTGGATAAAGCATTTCTCGAGATGTTGTGAATTCCAGGGAAGAATAAGCCTTTAAGAGATATTGGTCTATTTTAAAAATTGAACTCACGTTATGAAGAAATATCACAATATTTCAAATTGGATGGGATCATAAACAAATAAATAGGCTAATAAATAGAACCATCTAGACACATGGCAAATAGAATGAATATGTGAAAAATTTGAAATAGCACAATACAAAGGGACAGCTAAGGATGCATACTGGCAAATCTGCAAACCTATAAAATTTGAGCTGAATCATGGGATACCTTTCTTTGTTTCTTTTTCCAATGTTGAAAGGACTTGTGGCTTGTTCTGGAAGAGATATTTGTGGGGCTGAGGATACAGCTCAACAGTAGTTACGTGCCTAGCACGCACAAGGCCATAGGATGGGGTTAAAGGGATTATGTACATGAACTTTGGTTTCTAGTAGACAATGGTGGGAATGAGTACACAGCTTAGATCCTAACCCTAATGCAATGACATTAGGGCTGAAGAAGATGGCTTAGTTTGTAAAGTGCTCACTGGGCAAGCCTAAGAGCCTGGGTCCGGATCCCCAGGACCCACATAAAAAGCCAAGTGCTAAGCTATCAGTGCTAATCCTAGCTCTGGGGCTTCAGAGAAAGGAGAAGCCCTGGGACTTACTAAGCATCTGTCTAGTCTAACCAACCTGTGAGTTATAGTTTTAGTGACAGATCTTGTCCCAAATAATAAGGTGGAGAAGTATTTCATGAAGACATAGACATATGCATAGGCCTCATATGCATGTGTACACACACAGCACATATATGTATATAAAGAATGTCTTAGTTAGGATTACTATCGCTGTGATGAAGCGATATCTTTCATGACTGAGACAACCTGGGGTGGAAAGGGTGGCAGAGAAGGAAGTCAGGACAGGAACTCAAGCAGAGCAGAAACCGGAGGCAGGAGCTGATGTCAGAGGCCATGGAGGGTTGCTGCTTTTTTATGACTTGCTTAGCCTGCTTTCTTCTAGAACCCAGGACCACCAGTCCAAGGAAGGCACCACTTACAATGGGTTGGGCCCTCCTCCATCAATCACTAATTAAGAAAATGCTCTATAGGCTTGCCTATACCACAACCTTGTGGAGGTATTATTTTCTTAATTAAGGTTCCCTCCTCTCATATTACTTTAGCTTGTGTCAAATGTGTGCATGCATGTGTGTATGTGTGTGTGTGTGTATGTGTGTGTGTATGCGTGTGTATGCTAAACATTTAAATAAGATGAAGTGGAAAGAATGTCAGGAAAAGAACAAGTTCAAAGTTTGGGAGGTCAGAAAGACTTCCTAACAGACTAGTAGAGGAAGAGCACACGACAAATCAAATTAGCTGGGCTACGGCACTCAGTTGTTCTACCAAACACTACTCCAGATGGTGTTGTGATGTGATTGACACTTGGAAGCAGATTATCCCTTATAATCTAGATGGGCCACCTTCAACCAGCTGATGGTTTTATTAGTAAACCTGAGGTTTCCTGGAGACAGAATTCTCCTACAAGATTCTAGCACAGAGAAATTATTCATCAATGGGCAGAACTTTTAGTTAAATAAAATAAATATTCCCTAGAGATTTGCAGTGCAAATTTGTACGCATAGTCAGCAGTGACACACGGTACATTTAACAACTTGTCAAGAGGGTAGCTAATGTGTAGTTACCACCACAACAACAACAGAGATAATGAAGAGGAACTTTAGCATCTACAGCCTTGCCGAGTTTTCTGCTTGCTGTGCCCTGTAGATCTGAATCTCAAGACTGCAAGATTAATTCTTACTTGAGTCTGTTTACCCTATGAATTTGGGGCTTCCCAGCCCACATAACTAGTGAGCTATAAATAAACAAACAAAGTCGGGCAGTGGTGGCACACACTTCTAATCCCAGCATTTGGGAGACAGAGGCAGACGGATCTCTGAATTCGAGACCAACCTGGTCCACAGAGTGAGGTTCAGGACAGGCTCCCTAACGACAGAAAAACTTTGTCTCAAAAAACAAAAACAAACAAAAAACCCCACAAAAACAACACAAACAAACCAATAAATCAACATCTCTCACCCCTCTTCCTTTCCCTCTCTGTTTGGGCTCTATTATTCAGCCTTTTATTTTGACTTTCTCTGGAGCAAACTGACTGAGATGGACAAACTCTAGTAAAAGTCTAGAATATATAGGAGACAAATGGGATGCTGGGAAGGGAGGAGTGAGCTGCCTAGTCAGTCACCCGCCCCAAGCATTCCAAGCTCACCGGGCAGCTGCAGTAGAGACTGCAGGTATGCATTGGGGTGGAAAGAGAAATGGGAGCTGATGTCTGCCCAAGGTCTACGAGGCCTGTGGACGTTCCTCACTCTTCCTCTGTCCCATCACCTGACTTAGGTACATGCATTGTTTTGGAAATTAGGATTGATTTGAGGAAAAAAAATCAGAAAATTATATTTATAAAGAAACTTTAAAAAAATGCCTGGAAGTTATATTGTAGGTAAGGCAATAATATTAAGGAAAGTCGAGTGAGGGATGAATAGAAAATTAAAATTTTTTTGTAACTTTGTTTTTAAGTCTAAAATTAGACCAAAACACAAAGCTCTTTAAAAACTGGAAAGAATTAGGTGGGCCAGGGGATGTGTAAACTCCGTTACCCTAATATTTGGACCATCTAAAACCCAGCCCACTCTCAGTTGATCCTACAGAGAAATTGCTAAGATCAAAGTTCCCCACAGACTTCCTATTCACGGGCAGCAATAACAGGAAATGAGATCTACATATAGAACAGCAGGGGAAATCCACACCATCTATAAAGAAAAATAACCCAGACCCTTGTTCTTAAACATGAATGGGGGGCTAAAGCTCACTGCTCCTATTAGAAAACAAAACAGAAGCGTTAAAGAGAAAAAACAAGTAAGTCATGAAGCAGGGTGCCCCAAACAGGAGAAACTGAAGAAAACACACGCTCCGTTTTAAATCTGCACACTAATGTGCAGACTAATGCTTTATCTAACAGACTGGAGAATCAAGGTAGACCACGTAAGTGGACAGAACAAGATTCTAAGGCTTGAAACTCTTTTTTAAGACATAAAGGTGACCAGTAGAATATTTAAAACAATAATTACCAGCTTAGGAAGGGTGAAACAAAACATAAGGAAACAAATGGCAAAATGACACATGCATTATTAATATTATTATTATTATTAATTATTATTATTACTAACTACATCAGATCACCTGCACATGTCTATAGCAGAGACAAATGTCCTGGGAAAGGGGACTTTGGCTTATATGTTAGGGGGTCAGAAGACAACCCTTGGGAGTTGGTACTCTCCTTCTGCCCAGGGACTGAGTGAGGTCATCAGGCTTGGCAGCAAGCAATCTTACCTACAAGCTTCTCACAGACCCTCAATGGAAGACTTTTTTTAAAAGCTTAACCTTGTTTTAATTAAGTAATGTAGCTGCTTGAAACAGAAAACTTTAAGGCAATTCAATAGAGCAGTAAAGGATGACTCCATGAATACCCTCTATGATTAATTCATACAAACCCAGACTGTATGAATTTCATTCCCATTGGTTTAGTACCCAAGCGCTCTGTGCAGTATTGAGAAGGCCAGGCTGTTCTCTTTGAACTCTAAAGTTTAGAGTAACAGCAATAGCACTAAGAAAAAAAAATCTTACTGGCTTGATTCTGAATATGAGGAACTACTAGAGAATCTCAGAAAATAGTAATGAACGGGCCAGGCATGCAGCAAAGAGTTTGAAACCCAGGGAACATGTGAGTTTGCAAACCTCTCTGGAGTGACACACACGCCCCTCTGGGTATGTGACTCCTATCCCAGTTCAAGCTCACTAGAGTGTTACTGAGGTTTAATTTTTATCAAATGCTTGTATAATTTCAATGTGAAAAGTTTTACAAATAAATTACAATCTTATCATTGAAGAGATGGATGAAACCAAGAATAAGATACAAAGGATATGAGCTAGGATGCCACACAAATTAACCACACGAGCTCTTAATTCTCGGAATGCCTGTCTGTGGAAATGAATAGATGCAGTGTTCCTGTGTTGAAGACATGTATTCAACTATAGTTAGCAACACAGAAGGAGTTTACATCAGCTGGTAAGGAATTCTCTCGTGTCTGAAGTCCAAAAGCCTGAATGAGCTGGTCAGGCTTTAGTTAACTGCACCCACTATCCATCATTCAGACTTCTCAGGTGCCCAGATAGACGCAACAGGAAGTAAAAAAAAAAATCCCAAGTCTTATACCAAAATATGGACTCTGACTCAGAAGTATAATTTTTAGCTTTCTCTTTAAATAAGACAATTTGAGAGAAAGAGAGAGGGAGAGAGATTAAAAATCAAGCTTGAAATACAATAACTCTTACTTTTGGCAAGATAGCAACTAAAATCTAGTGTACAAGCTATATGTCTGAATGTTAAAGGCATTGAAGAACAAACCACAACATTGTAGGGGAGCACACCAAACACAAGATACTTAAATTATAATTTAAAGTTTTCCTGGTTAGGCTTTTGTAAACTTGATACAAGCTAGGGTCATTTACGAGGACTCTCAATTAAGAAAATGTCTTCATCAGATTGTCTTTAGGCAAGTCTGCAGGGAATTTTCCTGATTCACTATCGATGTGGGAGAGAGCCTAACTAACTACCAGTGCCACCTCTGGTCCTGGGTGGTATAAGAATACAGGCTGAGCAAGCCATGGGGAGCAAGTCAGTAAGCAGAGTTCCTCCCTGAAATCTGCTTCAGTTCTTGCCTGTCCTGTGTGGCTTTCCTCAATGATGGGCCAGGATGGTGAGTTGTAAGATGATGAAATAAACCCTTTCCTCACCAAGTTGCTTTTGGTTATACTCTATATCACTGCAGCAGAAGGAAAACTAAGAATTAGAATAAGCTATTGAAAAAACTATGCTCAGTTTTAGCTAGAGGTTAAGTGTATCTTTCCCTATTTTTCCCAAATAAAGTCATAGTTTACTACTTAATCTCAACTCAGAGCTCTTCTCTGAGAGCAAAGCAACTGCTATAAGCACATCGAACACTCTCTGGTTAAGTGTACTCATTTCCTTGGCTCATTCAACATTCAATGCACGTTACTCCAAGGGCTATAATCTGGGACAAGCGTACACAGACTGAAAAATTACAAGTTTCAAACCTTGTTCTTAAAATTGCAGGACATCCAGGTCATTTTTACTTCTCATGAGGATGTCACACTGTCATTTGATCATCAGAATACCTTAGTATGATAGGAATTACCTGTTGCCAGTTTGAAGGGACTGGAGATAAAACTTTTAAAAGAACTCTATTTCTGAATGGCTGAATAAGGTCACAGCACTAGTCTGTTTACATTCTGCTATAGTTTCAGCACCAAACAGTCTAGTAGGCTCAAGGACTTTATCAAGCTAACTGATGGTGCAGCATCCTCAAAAGTAGAAAATTACTTCATCATAAGCCATTCACAACTCAAAGTCTGAAGAATAACCAAAATCAAATCGTTGTTATTATAACCGCATACATGTGATCCAAATTCATCAATAATTTAGTCACCTTCTTCCTCCTGATGACAAGGATTTCATTAGTGAATGAGTGCCAATGCACTGGAAATCTACGTGCCAAATCGGACCCATAGCTGTGTAAGATGGGGCACAAAATTCATCTCATTGCCTCTCTCTGGCTGAGAAAGGGGTGAGATCTGAGGAGTGTTTTAGTGAATATTCCTATGATCCAGCAAACTAAAAACTGTAACACATTTCAAAGAAAGGAACATCTCATTGGTACTACCAGTATGAACATTTTAATTATAGGCCTTATGGCTCATCAGTGATAATTAAGACTCATTTTCCTATTGTATTATGGCTACCCCTTGGTGTCGTCTACAGTCATATCAACTTGTGTTTACTAAAATGAAGTGGTACCTCAGCTTCTTTAATCAATGCCTTTCTCTCCCTGTACCCATTATCACTGCATTCTTCTCTTGGCAAATGAATTTCTTTATGAACGTTCCCCATGCCTCACAACTGTGCCCAAAGACATTTCCATTCTCTTGTTTCCGTTCTGAACTGATCTCTAGTTCAGTTGCCATTCAGCGGGTCTTCTTCAGGCCATGTAGAAAATACAAAGCTGGAGAATTCACTTGATCTACAAACACTAATAGTCTGAGAAAACTACTTACTAGACAATGAAAGGACACAATATTGTGCGGGCTTAGGTGATGCTAGGTCAACAGTTGCAAAACTCCTGGGCGTTTGGTACAATCAAAACCTGTGATTGTTTTTTCCAACTTCCCTTAGTGCTTATATTCTGACAGCTCAGCTCTGAAACATCCACCCGCAGCGAGAACATGAGCTGAAAACAAAAACAGGCCTCTTCATCTTGATAGAACAGGGCATCGCACTTCTCGGTCTTTACCACCCTGTCCAAAATGACATTTATAAGAATATTACATTAGCCCACAGCAAAAAAGTCTACCAAGGATGCCTGGGAATGGTCTCTGCCATGGCACCTCTGGAGAAGTGGGCAGGAAGAGCGCATGTAGCACTGTGGCTGGCAGGCAGGGGTTTGAAGGGGCAAATTCCTGAAGCAAAAATCACAGAAAACAAGAAGTTTCCATTTGTGGTCTCCACTCCTTTCAATTTGGCTAAAGTAGAGGAGTGAGAAAGCTACAAAAACCCCGCAGAGTCTTGTGACCTGGGTTGTACATTTTCCTTAGTCAGGATCCCTCATTAATTCTGGTATAAGTGCTGCACCTTAGTTAACTACTCTTGGGGTTACTGCCCAAATTTCCCGGTCAGGGTGCTGATTTGGTTACTGTAGTACTCTGAAAGTTATGAAGGGACGTGGAGGGTCCACAAGTTTTTATCTTTTTCCTTCTTGTCTTTGACAACCATCTGACTAGATTGATCGGGTCACTATGACCTCACAACAAACCACAGGAAGATAAGATCTTCCACTCAAACAATTTTTGAGCTGATTTCTCTGTTCACTATAGCAGATGCTGACTACAGCAACAGCCAGACCGCACACAGACACATCCTTCTTGAATTAAGGCCAAATTTCCTAGACCAGGTAGAGAAGCTAAATTCCAAGATTGGGTGTAGCAGACATGCCCATAATTGCATATTTCAACCATGTGCTGGTTAGTACTTTTCTAGTTTTGTCCACTTGACACACCTGGAAAAAGAGAACCTCAATTGGGGAATTGCCTCCATTAGAGTGACCTGCAGCAAGTCTTTAGGGTTCTTTCTTTCTTTCTTTCTTTCTTTCTTTCTTTCTTTCTTTCTTTCTTTCTTTCCTTCCTTCCTTCCTTCCATTCTTCTCCCTTTCTCCCCCTACCTTCTTTCCTTCCTTATTAGTTATTGGTGGGGGAGGGCTCATCTCACTGTGGGAATGTAATACCTGGGCAGGTGGTGGTTCTGGGTTATATGCAAAAGCAGGCTGAGCAAAAAACAGAAGGAGCAAGTCAGTAAGCAGCATTCCTCCATGATTTCTGCTTCAGTTCTTGCGCCAGGTTCCTGTCTTGGCTCCCTCGGTAATGGACTGTGATAAGGAACTACCATCTGAATAAACCTTTTCCTCCCCAAGTTGGTTTCGGTCAGTGTTTTATCACAGTAACCAAAAAAGCACACTAGAATAAACAACAACAACATATTGAATATGAAAGAGGAGGTGCCCTACACGCAAAACATCGCCAGTACTCAGAATCTGAAAATCTTCAGACGAGAAGCTAAAAGAATGAGTTCTCAGGTAACTGAGAATTTGAATACGTCTTAGAAATATCACTCTGAGCCGGGCGGTGGTGGCGCACACCTTTAATCCCAGCACTCGGGAGGCAGAGGCAGGCGGATCTCTGTGAGTTCGAGACCAGCCTGGTCTACAAGAGCTAGTTCCAGGACAGGCTCCAAAGCCAGATAAATCCTGTCTTGAAAAACCAAAAAAAAAAAAAAAAGAAATATCATTCTGTTAAGAAATATTCATCTTTAAGTTCTGATACATGACATCTTTAGAGGCCATGAACACCACAACTTTGGTGATCATCTGAAGGGCCTGGGAAATCCTTATGTAGTCTAATAGATTCTCCAATATTTCCTGAATATCAGGGCACAGTCTTACCACACAGTCAAACACTCTCTTTAAACATTTCTAGGGAATTAGACAGGCGGTAGTGGTGCATGCCTTTAACCCCATCACTTGCGAGGTAGAGGCAGGCGATCTCTCTGAGTTCAAGGCCATCATCCTGGTCTACAAGAGCTAATTCCAGGACAGCTAGGGCTGTTACACAGAGAAACTCTATCTCGAAAAAAAAAAAAACAAAAAAACAAAAAAACAACAATAACAAAAAACATTTCTGGGAAAAAGAAGTTCTGTGTATAAATAAAAAACTCAGGCTATTGAGATGGGGCCTACAACCCTACTCTACATCTCTCTTCCTCTCAAAGTACCTGCTGCTGAGGCAACACAACCCAACTGAAACTTCTAAGTGCCCTTTAATCTGCCTAAAACATGTAGTCTTGCTGAAATGGGCTAAAATAGTGTAGATGGTTATATACATCTTAATTATAGACCTTTTGAAGTCTCATGAATATTATAGAAATGCAAAATACTTCAGCCTCTTTAGAGGAGTCAGTAGTTTCTCCCCACCCTACCCCCATCCCTTTATTTATAGAATCACTTGATCCTGCTGTTCAGATTCCCCAGTATTGATTATAGGTGTGTGATAACAAGCCTGGCTTTCACTGTTTTTTGTTTTTTTTAAATAAGAGTTGAACTAACCAAGGGTAGTAGCACCTGTAAACCATGGCTATTGAGAACACCGAGGTAGGAAAGCTGTGTGTCTGAGGCTAACTAGCACCTTAGACCTTGTTTTCAAAATAAAATTTATAAAAAGAGCTGGGAATCTCAGTGGTAAAACTTTGCATCTAATCCCCACTACTGAAAATAAGCAAGTTGATATTTATCTGCTAGCCTACCCAGTAAGCTCATAGGCTTGTGGTTTACTGCTAAGGTTCTCCAGTGTGTCTCCTTTGGTAGCTACATGGCATTTCCCTAACTCCGCCTTCTTTTCTCCTCTATCTCTGCTTGGAATTCCCGCCTTGCTCTATTCTGCACTGCAATAGGCCCAAAGCAGCTTGTTAATTAACCAATGGTAATAAAACATATTCACAGCACACAGAGGGGAATCCGACATCAACTATCCACCACCACCACCACCAAACAAAAGAACTAGGTCAGAGTGATAGAGATCGGTTTTAGAGGAGGAACAGACTCCAAAGGGCATGAGAAAATTGGGGGTTGTGGTGATAGCTACACAACTATATGCATTTATCAAAGGGCATAGCATCATACACTTAAAAGACTGAATTTTATGAAGGTAAGCTGTGTCTCAATCAACCAAAGTGAAATCTCTGTGTGAAGGATTCAGCGTGACAGACACAAACTTTTAAACAACAGGTTAGCTTCCCACTGTCGCCAGGATCTGCAGGCCTCATCTTGAGAACTGGACACTGAGAGCTGGTGGTGGTAGCATCTCAGAGACAGACACCTCGTCCCTCTCAGACACCATCACCTCCCAAAGCACTAATATGTAAACCTCTCAGTCAGTGGTTCTGAGGGTATTTAGCCTTCTTCATGAGGCCCTGGCATTCTGATGCCGAGGTACTGTTTATCTTGCAGGTTGCCGCACATGATCCTTTGTATAGAATCTGCTTGGATGCCGATGCTTTCACAATCATGGGAGTCAAGAGATTATTTCAGGCTAAGAATTTGAGCTTACTCCATGTGTTTTTTTATGAAGAGGCAAATTAATCTTTATTATTTTGTCTGGACATAACGCAGGGAAAAACCTAATTTTTGACATTCTCATAGAATATTTCCACAGAATTAATATTTTAGCAGAAAAATATGCCAACATCATCATATATTGTCTCCATTTTGAATGGTTATGATTTGAATTTAAGTCTTATTTTTTTTTCTCAACCTTCCCCCAACCAAAAAAAATCAGTCAAGCATAAATGGAGAACCCTTATACAGAAATAAATACTAAGGGAAGACAACATGAGCAACTCTAAGGCTAGGCCTTCAGCAGCTGCCAGGGCTACTCAGATTCTGCCAATGGGAGTGTGGTGTGATATGTCAGAAGCAGGGGCCTACATAAACTGCCAAGACAGCAAGGGGAAGCCACTGGAGCAGCCTCAGAAAGTAGAGTCTACTCTGGGTCCTTAGAGGATGGATAAGGTGTGAAACTCCAGACATTTCGGGCTGAAGGACTAGCTTTGCATACCTTAAGTTCATGTTTAGTTAAGCAATCTGTTATGTGCTGGGTTTGTGGAACCTGGAAGTTAGGGGTATTTAATTTTTTTCTCCCAAATTCAAAGTCTTCAGGCCTCAGGCCTCTCCATTTCTTCACAAGTCCCCGAGAGTCTATAATTAATGGAGACGAGAAGAACTAGAGATGGGATCATAAATAATTCTGGATTTTGCAGCAACGTCAAAATGGTGGCATTTGATTCAGCAATTAAGAAACCTGATTTGGCAATTAAGAAATCATTAAGCAGCTGTAATAGGGAAACTTAGCAGACAATTGGTGAGGGGTCCGGATGGGTCATTCTTGTGACAGTTCCACCTTTTGAGTCCCCCACATCTTTCATTAGGTATTCCGGCAGGGACTCAGATGGGTGTGTACTGCTTGTGGCCAAGCATAGGGATAGGCAGAGCTGAGCACGATAAAAGCAGGAAAGGGGAAAGAGAACACGCTGGTGGCACACTCTGAGAGACACTGGGGCACTTGCTCGCACTAGAGACTATGCATCTAGGATCTAGGGACATCAACAATATAGCACTGATATGGAATTCATGAGGATCTTCACTACAGCATTACCACTGCCAACGAAAATGGATATTACCTACATGTTCAACAGAGAGCTGCTAAAATCAATAATTGACTATTTATATATGGTGAATTCAACAAAATCAGAAAGAGAAAAAATAGTGTGAAGAGAGAGAAAGTAGTCCAGTATAAATTAGTTAAAAGCCAGAGTCCAGAAGAAGAAGAGTGACAGGCTCCTACTGCATATGCATGCACATTCAGAGTAGAACAGATAAAAATGCTATATTGATTATTGGTTATAGCTGGGAAGGAAAAACTGAGAGACAGGAGAGGAAACTTTACTACTCAATTTACATCCTTCTGTAGTTGTTTATTACTAAGATCAATCCCAGAGCATTTTATCATCATCTGTTAATAAAACGAGGGTAATTGAAACAACATGAGCAACTGTCTTAGAACTAGCCTCCCAACAAAGGGCACCTAAAAAACTGGACTGCCTTCTCAACAGTTCCCCACTCAACGTTCATTGGGCATCTCTGGAGACAGTCGCAGAATCAAAATATCTCCTCTGAGCATAATCTGACCAGTTGTTTTCTTTACTATCTTGAATATCTTCATCATCTTGTATGAGCTTCAAGTTCCTATCCAAACCAATAGTACAGCCATCTCTCTGCATATTCATGCGTTCGCAGAGCCACACGTACACCCAGGATCTGTTTTGCAAGCATCTGAAGATGAAGTTAATAGGATACACTGTGGTCTTCTGCTGGTTTTCCCTGCAACAGTGCGTGAAGGCAGAATCTCACATAGACCATACTGACTTGTGTCTATTTGAGTTTGCTTTTAAATCATACTTTATAATGAAGAATGCTAACAAACACCATCTGAAAACTAGGTGTAAGAGGGCTGTTATTAGGCAATAGACGTCAAACTTAACTTTAGCTTCGGGCTGTAGAGATGCCTCAATGCTGCCCCCAAAAAATTCCCAGTATCCACATACAAGCTGTGCATGGCTACCCAGAACTGTAATCTCAGTGCTGGGGTAGGGGTTACAGAGACCACAAGATCAAGGTCACTAAGGACTGATGGCTAGCTAGCCTAGCTGCAAAGCATTAGGTTTCCAGGTTCAATGAGAGACCCTATCTCAAGGAACAAGGTGAAAAAGGAATAAGAACATCTGGCATCCTCCTCTGGTCTCTGCATGCATGTCTATGGGCACACACACACACACACACACACAGGAATAAGAAGCTTCACTAAATATGTGATTACTGGTATGTTACTGTCCAATGCTTGAACAATTAGCGTTAGAGTATAGTGCAAAGTTTAGATCCAGAAAGGTAACAGACATGGCATGAATGCACAAGAGAGCCAGTCAGTCAGAGAGAACTTCCCTAGTAGAGCAGAGGCCAGGTTTGGATTGTCAAAGCAGAAGAAACACAGTAGACAGCAGAACGAGAAGACAGAAGAGGCACACGGTTAGCTTTTCACGTGACACGGAAAGGAAGTGCTAAAAACTCACTCCAGAAGGGCTGGAATGCATCCTTTGCTACACCAGGACTACACTAATATTTCTTGGCATAGGCATGATGGAACCACTGAACCAGAAAGGAGTTCTGGTGCTGGAGAACCGGATGGCTCAACGTTAAACAGTGTGATGAGCCAAAATGAGGCAAGAAATGGTGGGAGATTTCAGGTTGTGTGAGCAACTGGCCAGAGTCAGGGAACAGGCATAACTAAGGTAGAGGAAAGAGATTTGTTAACAGAGGCAGATGAAGCAGTGCAGAAGATCAGATGAATACCAGTTTATTATTTACTTGTTTGTTTAGACAGGGCTTTCTATGTAGCTCAGGCTAGCTTGAAATTTGCAATGCTTTTGCCTCAGCCTCTTGAAAGCTGTGATTATGGCCAGGTATGTGCCACTGTACCTGGCTTGTGATTGTCCTCATCCCCCTGAGTTTGGGGAATAAGGCATTTTTAGTGATTTGACCAAGAGTCAGTGAATCTGCTTGACATGATCCTTGAGAAAGATTCTGGATTCTTCCACCTCATCTGAGCATATGATTCCCAAACACACAGATATAAGCCCCTTCTCAATCTGTTTCAGATACAATTAGTACTGGAAGCAAGGAGGGCAAAGTCCCCAAATCTGAAAAATCCCGATCCCTTCCAGCCATAAGCATACACACCGCTGGAACACAGACTCTGAAGATAGAAATGAAGTGGCTCAAGACTCGTGATGAACTGGCCTTAGCGGCAAGCACTAATGAAGGCGTTGCCTCCCTGTCCTCTGCAGGCCTGAGTGTGCACTTAATGCAATTTCTGATCTTTTCTTTGCCACAGTTAGAGAGCTTCACCACGTTTTGAAGAGGATTTTGACTAAAGTTCCACCTTCTGTGCCTCCTTGAGAAATGACCTCATTTTTGCAAGTCAGAAGATGGAATATGCCTACATATCAGAGGGACGTTCTTCTCTAGCCAACAGGCATGTTGAGGCCCCCCCCCCAAAGCAGGAGGGTCTCTAGGGCAATCTGTCCTGTAACTTTAGACTCTCTTCTTTCCTTTAAGATTTTCTATTATTTTATTTTATGTGTACGAGTGCTTTCCCTGCAAGTATGAATGCATGTATGTAATGGATGTGCACAATGTGGGTACCTGGTGCCCTGGAGACTAGAAGAAGGGGTTGGATCCTCAGGAACTGGAGTTACAGGCTGTTGTTAGCTGTACCAGGTGGGTGCTGGGAAATGAACCTGTTTCCTTTAAAAGAGTAGCAAGTTCTCGTAACCACTGCACATCTCTCCAACCCTTCTATCCTGTTTCTATAGAAATAGTATAAGAACCTACTGAGGTTCAAATTGACTGGATATTTTTGGTTTTTTTTCTTTCCTTCCTTCTTCTTTTTAAAATAAGATTATCCATTCTCCCTCCATTCCCAATCTCTCTTCTCTTTCTCACTTGAGAAATTTTGTTAGGTTGGCCACAATGCCTTTGCCCATTGCTACATCAAGTTGACTAAAGTGACAGCGTAGACATGACTCTTGGAGAATTAACCGGATTCTGTCACTATCACTAAGAAAAACAAACACTTGTTCTGGAAAATGATCACAAAGAAAATCTGATTTTTTTTTCCTCAAGAGAAAGAAAATATTCATGCACATTGATTATAGAAACGATTGGAGGCTATAGATGGCCTAAGAGCAATTAAAAATATTAAGAGAGAGAGAAAAAAAAATCAAGATTAGTCTATTCTTTCCTCTTAAAGAGCAGAATGTCTTTATAACGTGGGAAACCTTAGGTCTTGGTGGGTCTTTCCCTTTAATTTTGTGTAGGCCACAGACTCAATAGCATGAGGGAAATGGGGATTGGTGAAACACAAGCCAGCAGCTTCCGTGTATCCGCGTAGTAGCCAGTGAGTTTCTAACCTGGAATCGACCAAGCCCATTTGATGATCAGGAAGTAGAAAGTGCTGACTTACAGTGCTCAGAATTCTGCTTCAGGAGCTCAGGATAAAGTGCTGAAGCCCTGGTCCCTTTGCAAACCAGTTTGGCTTATTCTAGCTTGGAGAATGTACCCCAGCCTGGAATGACAGTGAACTGGAGAAACTATACTAGGCAGGCATTTGGCTTATCTCCAACATGCTTGTTTCTTGACTTGGCTCCACATAAACTCCATGGAAGCATGCTGCATTCCATGGCTCAGGTCCCACACAGAAGCCATCAGGTGGAAATGAACCAATGTACTTTCTCACACTGGGCCGGGCAGACAGGGCATGAGGAGGGAGAAAGTCCAGAGCAGGCTGAAGAAGGGATCTGTAAGAATGCTTTAAAGCCCAACCCAGCGAAGGACAACCCAGATATTCCTCTTTCTCCCACAATCTCTCCTCTCTTTCTCTCTTGAAAAATTCTGTTAGGTCAGCCATATGCCTTTGGTATATCAAGCTAACTAAGCTGATAGTATAGGCTTGATTGGCTTGACTGGGGAGTCAATAAGACTCTACTATCATTACCACCAAGAAGCACAGCCAGTTGTTTTGGAAAATGATCACCATGATAATAATAATCTGCGTACGATTATCCATCATTTAAATGTCAGAACTCTCACTCATTCCTCTATACCACTCCCACCCTCCCTGTCAATCCTTAGAGACCGTAAAAACTCATCGGGAGAGAGGAAAGCCTTCAGATATCAATGGAGCTACCGGAAGGCACTCGAAGTGATAGGGTAGAATGAAAGCAGGCCAGCAGGATGGCTCAGGGGGTAAAAGCACTTGCTGCCACCAAGTCTGATGACTCCAGTTTGATCCCCAGACTCCACGGTAGGAGAGAAATGACTCCTGAAAGTTGCCCTCTGACCTCCACATGTGTGCTGTAGCCCATGCATGGATGCACACACATGCACACATGGACAACAACAATAACAATAAGTGAGTGAAAACCTTTGCTAGGGAACTGGAGGAATATCAGCAGAAGGCGTAAGGTATCAGGACTAAAGCATATGTGCCAAAGCCCCAGAGGCTCCTGGCAAGTTTCTCCTTCGAAGCCCTCAAGGAGACATGGCCTACTGTACTTTCACATAATTGCTTTTCAGGTCTGCCTCCCACACAATCCTTCAGTGAATACCTAAGTCAGCAAAACAACAGGAATTTTCATATTGATCCTGAAATACTGGCAAGTCTTTAAGCTATGGGACTCAGCTGGGGCAAAAACAAAATACTGCCAACTGCCTAGGAAGTTCTTATTTAATAAGATGACGCAGAAAACATGTCCATTTTCTTCCCCTTTCCAGATGGCAGATTACTTTTTCCTTACACAATGCCCATTTGTGTGGCAATTATGCCCCAACCAGCAGCTTTCAGTGAATCCATTAGAGCTATCTAGCCCAGCACAACTTCCTGAGTACCCTGCCCCTTGGAGACATGGAGTATGTTTACATGCAAAGTCCTGCATCCTGTGCTTCCGAGTTTCAAACTTCATCCTTGTTTCACAAGCCTACTCTCTCCCTGACATTCTGATTTGATCCACACTTATCTATTCCAAGCCACCAATTTACCCCCACAACAGTACCAGCATCCTGTCTAGTCACTACAGTAACGTCTCTCAAGCTGACCTGATCTTTGGTACTCTGGTACCTGGCCACCTCAAGGTGGCCTCAAAGAAAGAAAGTAATTTCAAAACATGTTATTTGTTTCCATATGGTAGGCTTTTCTAGAAGTCACATATTTGGTATAGCTTATTCATTCAGAAAACACACAGAGCAGCTAGTATTATAAGACGCTCAGTGCTGAAGCGACAACAAACAAGGCATTGTCCCTTTGGGCTTTCTTCCTAGAGCACTCGTCCACTACTGATGGACCACAGAGGGTAGCTAGCTGTCTGACCCATCAACACCCAATCATGGCAACAAAGCAAAATAGTAATAAAACCTTAAAGTCAGGCTTAAAGCTCAGTTTCCAAAGGGCTGTTATGTGTCTTTTAATATTTATGATCTTATGTTAAATTCTCACTAGTGAGTTGAAAGAGACCTTTAACATCATTTAAGCAACCTTGATTGTGCTATTTCTGTTCCCCTGTAGCACAACTTCCTCATCAATCTTCCTTTCTCTGTAACTTCAACAAGAATCTCTTAGACACATGGTTCCTAGGCTTCCCACTCCCAAATGCCTGCTCTCATATACGGCTTCTCACTGATAGGAGAATCAACTTTGGGGCTTAAAGGGGCATGACATTCAGCTCTAGGCTGCAGAGTCCATTGGTCTGGGTGAACTAAATGACTTAGCCACTGAGTTAAATGTCAAGAGAGCCAAAGGACCTCAGATCTCTCAATAATTCTAAACCCTCAGATTAACAGAACAGCTCTAGATCTCATAATGGACAGATCAGGAAGGATGCAGGAGAAGCAGATGCTGCTGCTGAGGCAATTCGGAGTGCCTTCACTAACAGGGCAGGACACAGGGATTTATAAGCATCCTTGAGTAAATGAGGTGCTGACTCATGTCTCTCAATTTGTCCTCTCTTAAAAAGTCCTACAGTATATGTAATTCAATTTCAATTAAAAACATATAAAAACAAAGTCAATCTTGTTATAAAAATACTAATACATGTTCATTGTTAAAACCATTGAAATAAAGAAAATACCATATATATATATATATATATATATATATATATATATATATCCCTACTGCCAGCCTTCTAGAGTCCTTTTGACATTGTTTGACAAGGAAAGTAGAAATTTGGCAATTCAGTTTTATTCTTGCCACCTTATCATAATGGGTCAGAAAGATGATGCTTCTTCCTGTTCAGAAATCGTAGCTAAAGTCTTCGGATATAAACTACGTATAAACTGAACTTTATTGCTGTTCATAAAGTACTACAACTTGCCAAAGTTCGAATGGCACTCACAAACCCTGCCTCTCCCACTCTGCCACCATATGCCTAACTGCTCAGGCCTAAACCTTGGGATCGTCTTTGCGTCCTTTCTATTCTTCACCTCACGTATCAAACCTACCCCCAAGTCTTCTTTGTTCTGCTCCACTGAAATCATTTCTCACCGCCCCTGCTGCTAATGCCTTACCCCAATCAGTATCAAGTCTGAACTACAGCAGTGATGATGATGGCTGCTTTGCCTCCACTTTTATCACTGTATTTCTTCTTCTTTATAGCAACCAGTGACCAGAGTGCCCAGAAAAATACAAATACATCATGGTGAATTTGGCCCCAGCAATACTGCACTAAACACGGAGGGTGAGGGGTCATTTGGATGTGTGAGATCTAGAGGTCTCACAGCACCACAGCACTTTGAAAAGGCAAGAATGAACCCTTTCATATGGGACTCAAGGAAGACAGCTCTAATCATTTGGATGTATGCCACTTAGAACACTAAGACACTGCACACAGCAACACATTCCAGAGGATACAGAGTAGGAACGGGAAGATAGAAGAGGAACTGAGTAGACTTTCTCAAGACTGACACGGCACATAAGAGTTTAGAGAGTGAAGCTGTGAGACCCACCCAGCACCAGGAGGACGTTAACTCCGTGGCAAGTGAGGAAACTGGTTAGGAATTCCAGCCACACCACGTGGCTGTAGGAGGAAAAAGTCTTGCACTATCTCAGTCCCAGTGCCACTTGTCTGCTGATTATCAGAAGACCAAGCAATGGAGATGAGAATTTACTGAAATGCTTGTTTTCAAGTTCCTTCCTCACCACCTAAACCTGGCTTAGTGACTACGGAAAACACACCTGCCTGCCTCTTTCCTTGGTGGCGCTCTCGCTGAAAGAAGCATGATGTTCATTACATTTGTATGGGCAAGGAAACCTGTATACATAAAGTATCTCAACAAAAGAGATGGGTGTAGACAAGAAGCCAGCTGTTAACGATGGCCAGGCAGGGTTTGTTTTCTGTAATGAACGTAAAGATGATTAGAGAGCTCAGCACGCTACTCACTGCTGCACGGGCACTAAGAGGGAACTGTCAAGAAACCATTTTCCAGAGCCTGCACTTTTCCTCAGGTGAAACAGCATCATTCAGGTGTCCAGAGGTGACTGGACTGGGCCCATTAGTCTCCCTGTGGCATGCTTCATGAACACAGAATTCATGACTGCTCGGACTATTTATTTTTTCCAGGCTGGGTGAGCTTCTAAAACCCAGTTTGTAAATCAGACATTATCAGGAATTTAAGATGGAATTAATTTCTACTGGGCCCATGTTTAGCTGTTGCTACAATGGGACGTGTTGGAAGAAACTCCGCCTGGAGGGAGCAATCGATAATCAGAGTAGAGAAGAGGACAGAACCATGACAGCACTAGACGGAGCAACTGGGGAGCAGAGATCCCATCTCATTTATCTCCTTAGTCTTGGAACCTAGCAGGTGCCTTGCATTGACAAAAAAAAAAAAAAAAAAAAAAAAAAAAGAAAGCCGGGCGATGGTGGCGCACGCCTTTAATCCTAGCACTCGGGAGGCAGAGGCAGGTGGATCTCTGTGAGTTCGAGACCAGCCTGGTCTATAAGAGCTAGTTCCAGGACAGGCTCCAAAGCCACAGAGAAACCCTGTCTTGAAAAACCAAAAAAAAAAAAAAAAAAAAAAAACAAAAAAACACTTGCTGAATTGAATGGACAATTGGACTGAAAGGGAAAAAAAGGCCCAGAGGGGGAAAGTTAGTGACTGGGGTGGAAATCTAGAAGAATAGTTAGGGGTACTGGAGAAAGGGGAAAAAAAAACACTAGTAGCAAAGGTGTGGAGAGAAAAATTATAACTATTTGTAAAAAATGGATGGAGAGTTAAATGTCAAAGAAAGATCTAGCAAAACATTACATTTACACAAAGGTTTTCACAAATGTAACATGCACACATTTATACACACATGTGCATAGAAACGTAGTAACTACTACCAGAGTTAGCATTTGTTACAAAGATGAAAGAGCAGAGAATTCTTGGAGGTACCCATGTTGGTTTTAGCCCCTGTTCATGGGACAGGGGTCGTTGGGGGAAGCTGACTTATAGCCATTAAGGGCAAATGACAAGGAGATGGCACATACTGTGGAGGGGAATCATGTCCACCACTAAGGTCTTCAAGTAGGCTCTTAGTGCCACAGAAATGTCATGGATATACCCTTTACACTTATTCTAAAGGCGATCCCTTCTAATTCTTCTTCCTAATATAACCTCAGATCTACCTGAGGACCCACCTTGTTTTTACCATCTATATATAGCAGCGAGTATCTGCTCTCTATAAATAGGTTGCCAAGCTGTGCTGTGCTTTTGCAAACATTAAAGCAGAAACAGTCCTAACACAGATCAATAATGTTTGCCCATTTCTTCATGCTTCCCTGCTTATTTTTAGCCCCTATGCAGAGCCCAATATTTATAGAAAGAAAACTTCATATCACCTTTTGGAATACTACCAACTGATGACCAGGACAGCAAAAAAATTTAATTTACTTTAATTTTGTCATGTCTTTAAAAATAGTAATAAATTCGGACTCGGTAGGCATTTGTTCTACTACCTCACCACATGGATTAGGGCCTTTGGGGAAGAAGATCATGAAGCTTATAAAATCCTATCCTTAGTTTAGTACCCCCTGTGTTCTTCCCTCTGCCAATTTATCTAAGGTTCGATTCTTTATCCCACAGGCTCATAATCCAAAGAGGGAGCTCTGTGTTGTTTGGAAATGGGAAGAGCTATAACCCTCAGCTTTACCTTCCTTTACTAAAACATCACTTAGTGCACAGACAAATCACAGCCGCAGAACCCCAGTGAGAGGGACCACAATGCTCAGCAATATAAAAGGCGTATTAGAAACAGCATTGGACGCCCAAGCGAGTAATTGGGATCTGACTTTCTCTAGGGGAACTTTATGTCTGTGTTTCCTATGGAATTTCCAGCATAAAATTCACATACATTTGGTGTCAGCTGATACTGGTCAAGATAAAAATAAGTTTCTTTTAAATACAAATTGTATTAATGAATACTTGAGTCCCCAGAAGACCTGGGAACTTCAGGGGTAGAGTCTTACAGAGTCCCACCACGTAAGTGGATCTTGGGGAAACAGACCAAAGCCTGTAAAAGCACACATACTTGAAAGATTAGTTTATGTCACTCTGTGACCCTATGCAAGTCACATAAGTCCTTAGGGCATCCATGTCCTCATTATGTCACTTTCTGACCCTTTATAAGTCACGTAAGTCCTGAGGACATCCCTGTCCTCATATGGGGTATTAAGGGGGGGGGGGAATCCATGACAACAGTCATCAGTGGGTATGTGAACAGCCTGAAATTCTGGGTATTTGGTTTCTCATAATCTGTATGTACTTTTAATGAGAAGAGCATGTGCATCTTTTATTGTCCTAGAGCAATCTATGACTCTTCCCTGTCCCTGAAAGTTTAAGAACCTTTAGCAGCTTGGAAAATGATTGAATCATGAATTTCAATGCCGAGAACCTTTGGACTATGTGTGGTGTGTCTACATACAGATATATATGCTGTGCTACACATCAGAATCACAAAGTTTGAGGTGAATGCAGAATGAACAATGGCCCACTGATGTTTGGTTTAACTTGAGGACCATGCCATGAGAGGATCCTATGCCCTACATTGCCTGGATGGCCAGGAACCGGAGACTGGACAGCCCAAGGATATAGGATCGATGCCTTTTCCAGTCATCATCAGAGAGGCTTCTTCCAGCAGCAGACAGAAGTGGGTACAGAGATCCACAGTCAGACATTATGCAGAGAGAGAGCCTAAACTGAAGGTCTCCACTGGGTCCCTCACCTCAGAAAAGGAGGAGGAAAGACTGAATCAGAGGGGATGGAAAACACCAGGAGATCATGGCCTACTGGCTCAACTAAGCAGGGCTCACATGGGTTTATAGTGACGGAAACGGCAAGCACAGGGCCTGTATGGGTCTGCACTTGGTCCAATGGCTGTTAGCTTGGTGTTCTTGAGACTCCTAAGTGGCTGTCATCTCTTAGAGACTTTCTCTTTTCTGAAGAAGAAATGGAAGGAGAGTGTGAAGCACCATTAATAAAAACTCAGAGAGAAACTGGGGTTCAACTTGAAGATCTGAAAAGCAAAGCAGCCAGTCACCGGCTCTTACCTGGACCTCAGTCCAAAAATGGAGATCCTGCCTCCAGGAATCTTAGAATAAGTTTGTGACTGAAGCTGTCTCCTCCCATTTTATAATCCTCTCAAGGGCTGGATTAAAGGCATGCGCCACCCAGTTTCTATGGCAACTATGTGGCTACTGGGATTAAAGGTGTGTACCACTGGGTGGTGTGCAAGGCTGACCAGTGGGTCTGTTTTACTCTCTGGTCTTCAGGTAAGGTTTATTTATTAAAATACAAATGAAATGCCGCTACAGAAGTGGATCTGGGAAAGGGGAGGAGAGGGGAGGTGGTGGTTGGGGAGGGCAGGAGGAGTGGAGGGAGGGGAAACTGGTTGGAATGTATTATATAAAAGAATCTATTTTTAATATAAAAGAAAAATATTTATTTTAATATAGCTGAACATAAAACTTTTTAATCATCCTAAAGGATCATTTTACCAAGAGGAATATGACTGAATGTGCTTTGGTACCTTTGAAATCCACACTTAAGTATTCATGACATTAATTTGGAAGTATAGCTCTAAGTTCAATTTTTTTTTATTCTAATGTGTAGGCTTTAATGTTTACCATAGTTCTAGGCAATAAAACCACACATAAGATAAACATTTCCAGACACTGTTTTCATATATCTGTCTAGAATAGTGTTTATTTTCTTGGCTAGTCTGAGAACGCACACTTATCTTGAAAGGACAGATTTGCTGCCGCGCCCCTCCCCCATCTCTCTGCTAGGTAGCATGGTAGCAGCAAAGTGGTGTTATGATCACAAGAATGTAGGGCACTTTCTTCACTTCTCAAGAAAACAATAAGTACAACTTGTCTGTAAGTCTGACCACTCTTACAGCTGCTTCAAGAAGGCAATCAGCAAATCTCCATGAGGTACAAGAGAGTTTCATGAACTGGTCCACATTGTATGGCTTTCCCTACACAGTGGAGGAAGTCTTGTTTTTAGAAAACCAGCCATATCAGTAACGTCCTATGACATTCTGAGTACTTTCACTCTCAGCCCTGGGTCGCCCTGGCTGCTCATCGTGCTGCCATCTTTTCTCCCTTCACACTGGGATCTCCCTCAAAGCGGCGGCTGATTAAGAGGAAACACGACGCAATTGTTTTTCATCAAACATTTTCTTTGACTGTGAGGGAACCTGTTTGTCAACAGGAATCTTTCAGCATATTTCATCCAGGGGACAGAAAACAGCCAGAGAGGGAGGTTAGACCACACACCTTCCACATGTCTTTGCCCATGTTCTCCTGTAGAGTGTGTTTCCTTGGATTTCAGTGCCATCTTCTCTAAGTCCTTCAATAGCATCTTCTGACAAAGAAACACTCATTTTAGATGACATTTTTTTTTCTTTCAACATCTTACTTTATCTTCTGTTAGGACAGGGGCAAGGAGGCAACAAGTGTGTCCACAAGATAAACAGTCTCTCTACTTCTACAAATGAAAGAAGGACCACAGTAGAGGAGTCAAAAACCGTATCATTTAGTTTGAGGAAATTTTATTAAAATTCACTGTGATGGACTAAAGATTCGGCTCATGAGAAAACATGTGCTAACATTTTCAAGGCCCAGGATCAACTCACAGTACTAACATCAAATGACAACAAGAAGCCCCCTCAAATTGTTAATATTATCATCAGTAAGTTCATCAAAGCAAAGTATACATTTAATTCTCATAAGTTCATTCTTAATGACAGTGGATACAGATCTATATTTCAATTAGTCTTATCAGTTTTGAGATGTGAAAATCAATATATAAAATATGATTGGATTGTTATTTTTAGCTAATAATTTGAATAAAATCAGTTTATCTTAGAATAAGTATCATTTCCATTTTTTTGTGTTGCTTATTGGTGCCTGCATAAAACATAACTTTTCAGTTATATTTTGTATTGGTTCGCCCTTCCTTCCTTCCTTCCTTCCTTCCTTCCTTCCTTTCTTCCTTCCTTCCTTCCTTTCTTCCTTCCTTTCTTCCTTCCTTCCTTCGAGACAAGGTTCTATTAGGTCGTCTTGGCTAGTCTGGAACTGGCTATATAGACCAGGTTGGCCTAGAACTTGGAAAGATCTACCTGTTTCTACCTCCTGACTGCTGAGATTAAAGGTGTGTACCACCTCACCTGGCTTTGGTTTTCATTTTTTTTAATAATATTTTTTGATACAATAAAACTACTTGACCTGTTCTACTGCTATTGCTGTTTCCTACAATTGGAGATACTTAATATTCTACAAGTTAACTTAGGGATACTGCATATATTCAGCACAACTTCCTGCCAGCAGATGAGGGAATAACTTCACGCTCTATATGTCCGGGGAAAGTCCTCCCTTAACACTCTTCCCCCTCACTTAACATATTATGGGAAAGGGCAATAGTCAATTCATCTACATAATACTTTAATTGCCATTATTTTGGTGGGCTAAAAATGAATTAGGGGACTATCAGATAGCTCACTGGATAAAGGTGCCAGTCACCATTTTTAAAGAAGGTTTTGTATATAAGCTTGGTGACTTGAATTTGAGTCCCCAGAACCCACATGGTAGAAAAGAGAGAATGGACTCCTACAAGCTGTCCTCTGACATCTATACACACATTACAGCATTGACACACACATACACAGTATTTCTTTGGAAAAGGTTTTTGTTAGCAGAAAGAAATGTAATCAAATCTAAGTTGTGTTTTCTGTTAGAGATCCCACTGATATTGCCTATTCAAAAGACTACAATAAATCATATGAAAGAGCTGCATCTCATTCAGAACTATAATAACTGTTCCCTTGGTCCTCTAGGGTAGTGATAGGGTGGATCTATGACTTTTATGTTTGAGCTACTTCTTGTCCAGTGCTGGTTTACAAGTGCTGGTGTTGTATTTCATACGTGAAGTGACAGAAGTAGCTATGTGAATCCTCCCTGGGTTCTGGTTACATGTTTGCATATTGAGTTTCCCCTCTTCATTTTCCTATGAAACTAAACCCACCACACCCCACCAACTCCAGTCACCCAGCTCAGGTGACAAATGGTCTTGCTTCTTCTCGTATTAAAGAATGAAACTTAACCGGCTATTCTTTGGTGATCAGACACATTTAATTGAGTTCTTCAGTGTAACATGGGTTAAATAATGAGCCTAAATGCTAATTTAAGCAACCACCTAGTAACCTAGTGAGCACTGCCCTTACAATTAAAAGTTACCAACCAGATACTGATTTGACACCTTCCTCACTGCAGAAAGGAAGCCAGTCAGTAAGCTTACAAGATGAACAGTATCACATTGTTAGCACCAGAACATGTCCATAGAAATGAACTAGGTTTTTGTTCCTTTCCCAAAAAGGAAACGTTAAGGCCCTGAAAGGAGTCTGGTGGCTTCTATATCACCTCCAGCCAGAGACAGAGGCAGAGCCAGAACTATGGGTCAGGATTTTGACTATGGTCAAAGCAGAATAGAAGACCTGACCATCCGGTTATTTATGTTGACTTTAGAAAAAAATCTTATAGTAGAAACCCAAAACAGATAACTAATTTTTTAACATGGTAAGTGGTTGTTCAAAACGCATAAGGATTTAAATATTTATTATTCATACAGTCTTGAAACTAGAAAGAGCAGCCAAAATCTACCCTTCCATTTAAAAGCAAAACTGTCTTTCAGACACTCCTAGATCTTTTCTAGGATGTTTCCACAAATCTGTCACCTCACGTTCTCTGAACCAGGTCTAGACAAGGAGCTGAGCCTACAGCTCACGACCAGCTCACACTGTGATTACTGAGAACAGACACGTAGAGAGAGAAAGGGCTAGCCGTCACATCAGCTGTCATGCTTCCCGGGTTCTCTCCAATCAAAATCCTACTATCTTTTCACTGCTGACAGGAAACAGCTCCCAGGACTTTCATCCTCGAGGGCTGTATTTCTAACATGTTCTCCAGTATACTCTTGTTGGATCAGGCCTGAAGATCTAGGTTCTGTGTTTAAGCTGGAGAAGGAATACAAACTAAAATACTGTGGACATTTTTCTCGCTTATGGATATTATTCAACTGTAAGAGGAAAAGTCTGGTGCATAGAATAGTATGCATGACTGCTGAGATCATTATACCAAGTGACGTCACTCCGACAAACAAAAAGACAAATACTTCACGGTCCCTCTTAAAATGGGATGAAGCCATCAAAAACACAGAGACAAAAGTAGGGAACGGTGCTTGTCAGGGTGTTGTGGAGGAAAGAATAGGTGGTTACTGTTAAATGGATACAGATTTCTAGTTGAATGAGGTCTGGATATAGATGGCGTTAACAGTTGCACATCATGAAGGTATTTAATACCACTGAACCGCATGCTTTAAAAGCTGATATGGTAAATGCTATGCTTGTATTCTACCCCATTAAAATAATAAATTTTAAAAATATTTATTTCACTGAGATTTCCTTCTACATCTCTGCCCTCTTCAAAGTTACAACCTACATGAAATAATCCTTGTACAAAATAGAGTGTTTTAATCTGCATTAAGAACCTTTGAAAACACAAGCCTAGGGAGACCTCTGAGATTCAAGCAATAAAGCTCTCCACTCAAAGTACAGTGAGTCTGTAAGCCAGGGTATTCTTGTGAAGGACTCTGTGCTGGAAGTGGATGAATAAGGCTCTAATGACAGATCCGAATTCAGTCATCACGGCATGTCTCTATGTCCTCGTCCAAATAACCACAGGCTCTTTGGGCATGTATTCAACTGCTCAGTGTAGCACGAAGGAGTGGCAATGCTCAGAATCTAAGGCTCCATTTTGGTTTGAGTCCTCAAAATGTAGTATTATCTCTCATCAAAACAAAGGCTGGATATTACTGCTCCCTCCCCCCTCAGTCGTTTGCCTAACATCTAGAATATCCAAGTGTCTTTGTAAAACTCAGTATCTTAAGTGGTGGAAATTACCTCTTATAAAATACTAAATGTTCCTCGTATTGCCCCCAAAGAATTGATAGTTAGATTTCCTAAAGGCACCCTCTGTCATGTGCCTACATTACCACATTTTCAAATATGAAGACAAGGGAAACTTTTAAGAGAACTCGTGAGAACTGTTTTCAATCTATTATCCTTGTTAACAATTTCAAATATCAAGTGAACCCATCCATGTAAGTGTATACAGCTCATTATGGCTTTCTGTGTACACTTACAGAATGTAATGGCTATCATTTTAATTGACATTCTCAAGTCTGTAACTGTGCAAACCTAAGCAGCTCAATTATTTTGCCCAACAGGAGAATTACACTATCTAGAAACAAATGAGAAAAAGACATTAAAAGGCTATCCTTGCTAATGCTTTCAAATTGGGCTAAAGTTAGTTATATCCTGTTGAGCCTTCTAGTTCTTTGGACGACCAATGCAAGCATGGCGAGACATACTGCTTGGGTCTCTAATCTTAACTGTGACATTTCCTGTCTCATGTTTTACCATCAATAGTGACCTACTTGTTAGACCATGTGGTTTTCCAACCAGAGCTTTTGATGCTAACACATGGGAAACACAATTATTTTTATATTTAGCACAAAGTGTAGCCATGGAACATTTAAGATGATTTCCAGCTTAAACTATCTGTACTAATCCTATTTTGCAGTAATTTTTTTCCTTTGTCATTTAGAAATACAGTAGTTTTGGTCTGCTAAAAGCAAAGCATTCATCCTTTGTTTTCTAAGAAACCCATGAAGATGTTAAGGTATGTTAGTATTTAATAAATAGAAAACTAGCAAAGAGTCAAAGAATCATGTCCTAATTACTCAAGAGGAGAACTGGTAGCAAGTGACTTGTTGAAGATGAAAATAAATAATGCTAGTAGTATCATTTAGAGCTGAAATTCTTAGAAAGGTGAAGCTAGTTCACTAAAATCATTAAGAAGAGTAGACAAAAATCTCATATTAGAAACACAAAAAAGAACCCTGAGTTTCATAAGGTAAAACTGGGCAAAACCTAAAATCTCATTGAGAAACAGTGCATTAGAGGGTACAAATCCCTGGGAAGAAAGTCTGTCCATACAAAGAAATAAACTTAAAGGTAAGCCATTGTTTTACTAGGCAAAGTAATACTGCTGTCCATAGCTTTCAAAATTAAGAAGAAAGTTATCATTGCAAATTTCCATTTGTATGTAACATTGCAAACACTGCTTAGAATGTAGTTTTGATATAAAAAGCCCAATGGAATGAACAAAGTGCCCCACAATCTAACAAAGAATACTTGCTCAGTGTCACTTGTGAATAAGTAAATTCCCAACATGCAACCAAATCTCCAAATGAATGTCAGGAGTTTGCAGTATTTAAGTGAATTTTCAAAGCTGTGGCTACCATACCAGCTCAAACGCAGCTGCTTTTGTGAACCATAAAGGAACTTTCAAATCACAGTGCTCACACATGGAAAAGCACACGCTCCACTTTGCCTCAGCCAAAGAAACCTCACTTCCACCCTGCAAAGTACTTGGGAAATACTCCAGCAATGTGTGTACCCATTATGAATTCTTTCTCGTCGCTACTGCATTTGCTATGCATTTTCTATAACCCCATGCTGCTTCTCACCTACACAGCCTTGACAGGGGAAAAAAAGGAGAAAAAGAAAAAGAAAAAATTCATTTGGTACATAAAAGGGCCAGTCTATTATACATGGAAACCACCTGGCCAAAAGCAGGCCCCCAAGAGCCATAGACCATATGCCTATAAAACTTAAATAATAATAATATTTAAATAATAATGACACATTAGCCCAGCCATTTAATTCCTGGTCTCATTTTCACTAGGATCCCGGTGAATGCCAACAAATTTATATCTCCAACCTTACTCAGATTAAAAAGTGCAAATGATACAAGAAGAGAGGGCTCTCCACCAAGACACATGAGGAATGAAGAAAGTGTGATGTCAACATTAAAACGTCCTTCTTTCATTTCTTCTGACTTGTTTCTAAGGCTTAATAAAAAAAGAATCTGCAAGAACTTGACTACAAATTGGTCTCAAAAGCAAACACATTTTACTCACTATAAAGTTTAAATCTGTTTTTGGAAATCAGATGCTGGAAGTTTAGCCTGAAATATATTTCATAGTAAGTGACTAGCAGGTTTTCCTGACAAGGGAACATCTGGTGACAAGAGAAAAAACAAAACAATAAACTCATATTGCGGGCTAAGGGCTAAGATATCTTAGCTTGTGGGGTCCCCTGCGGGGAGGGCCTAGGGGAAAATGAACAGGGATGAAGGGAATGCAAAGTTTTTGTCCAACTTAAATATGGCTTATTTAACTGCATGCCAATATCACACTCCAAGCCTCAGAAAAATAATGCCTTGCACTGTAATTAGCATGACACAACCCACAGAACAACAATAAAATTAAAAACTGCAGATACTTACAAAAGCACTCACTTTGATGAAGAAGGCAAAGCCAGAGAAAAAGGACATTGGAAGAAAACACTGCTTCGTGTATGCCAATTGCTTATGAATTAACATGTGCCGTAAAGCTATCTTTCAATTTGCACCTCCATAATTACTTTGGAACAAATAAGAACACAGTTCCGAGAAAGGAGTCATTTAAGTACATATATGAGTTGAAAAATTAAGTGCATGCAAAGAAATCAATTTTAAGTGAATTTACCATTATATAATTCTCCCACTTTAAAATTCAGTCTTATAATTAATTTCCTTTTTAAACAGTTGAAACCAAATTAAAAGTGTTGGTGTCAATAAACTATTCTAAATAAGAAATCCAGAATTTATTATTCAAATGCCCCTCTTGCATTAGGCTTTCTTAAAACTCACATGTATATAACTATAGTAAGTGTATTTTTTTGCCAAAGAACTCTGATATATGTTTCCTTTTCCCTCGAACAGAACACTATAGATTTAATTAGTTTTAAAATTTTACAAGAAAAAATTCTGAGCTTGATATATTCAGACTTAAATGACAACTGGCATCTTACCTTATGGTGGGAGATAAAGGCAGATTTTGGGTTACTAGAAATCAAGATTTGTAAGCACTCATTCATTAATTGACTTATTCATTTGTTTGCTCATTCATTTTAAAATATAGGTGGAAGGCAACAGATCAAAAACTAGATAACTGAGTAAAAATTATATGAGAATATTACAAGTACTATAAAGCAAACAAAAGTGGGTAGGAAACAGTCAGGGCTGGGGAGGACGCCTAAACAGATAGATTGGGCTAGTCCTTGGATATAGTTAGAAAGAAGAGCTATTTCAAAGCCTGGTTAGAAAGAATGTAGCCATAGGAACGGAGGCTGTGTGATCCAAGCAGAAGGAATCACAAATGCGAAGGGTCACAGGTGGGGAAGAGACTGGCTTATTACACCAACAATAAGAAAGCCATATGGTTAGAAAATTGATCAAGGGCCACGGGATAAATAACGAGGCCATGGAGATGGGCAGGGTCCAGTCATTTAAAGCTCTGCTGACTGTGATAGTCCTAGGACTATCTTCCAAGGAAACAGGCAGTCATGTTGAGTAGGGAGGGACACGGGCAGGTGAATGCATGTCTGAATCCTAGCTTAGCCACTTATTACTTGTGTGATCTCAGCAAATTACTAAGTCCTCTTGGATGCTAAATTCTTACTTTACAAAAGCATGCATAAGAAATCATGTCCAGTTATAAACATCCATAATTATCATTCTTGTTAGCAGAATGATATGTCAAGTTAATACAATTGTTTACATTCATATAAACCTATAGTATAAAATATGCCAGAGAGAATTATTGAGAAATAAGCAAATTATTTTAATTTTTTTACTAATCAAAAGAGCATCTACCTCTTGAGTACAAGAAGACATAAATTAGTACATTCAAACTCATTAGGGTTTATTGTGGCTGTAATCAGAATAATTATTGATCTTAGCTCACTTCTCTGTCCCTAATTAGTTTGCATTGTATCTTTCTTGCTTCTATCCATCAGTGGTACCTACCAACCGCATAGCAGCCATGACAAGGAAATGTTCGAAGTCATAACATGCAGTAGACATTTACATATGCCTCCAGGGCTTATACTGTACCCCACCTCTCCCAATACCTGTATACCTTCCTATTCTTCCTTGTTAACAGAATGCCAATTGTGTTTACCCTTCCCCCTTGGGCACTGATGCATGGTTAGTGACTCAGAGGTAGGTGGGCATGTGAGCCACTTCTTCAAGGGAATGTTCTCATCTTCAGGAAGAAACTTTGAAATAATGGCAGTGGTTCCATTTTTCTATGTTCTAGTTGTTGTCACGTTTTCAAGTGACATCTGAACTGCTACAACCAAGTCAGAAATACAAAGAGAACTAGTCTTAGGAGGAAATGGTCCATGGCAACAAGAGCAGGGAAGATGAGAGGGACTCTACCTTGAGAATGTCATTGCACCACTTAGTCAGCCACTCTTGCTATATGCCCTATTTCCACTTGAGATTTACATTTCTTTACCACGTATATCAATTTGAATTGGATGCAGATGATCTTCTAGGGAAAAAGACCCTATCCATTTCTCTTTCTCTGGGAAGGTCCAGGGTTAGAAGCTAGGACTCCAACTCTAGTTCAATGAGTTTTAAGAATCTTAGAACACAGGGTAATACAGCATTTTCCTCGGCATCACTGAGACATCATACAGGCAAACACATGGGTAGTCAGTACCAATGCTCTCTCGGTTGCTTTCCCTACCTGTTTCAAAAGTTTTACTTTTGTTTCCCACCTATCTGGGACATTTGTTCTCCTGAGACATAAATGGAATATAGTTTTCATGGATCTTTTGTTCCATAAGGTTGCCAACTAAGCCTTTATCCAATTATAAGATTTTCAACAGAGATCACACAAGGATATTGCAGATCTCAGTCACAGGCCAGATGTTAAGGAGCAAAAAACTGCTTCATATTCTACTTAGATCAGAGGACTAACTTGGGAGAAAAAACACTCCAGAGAAGATAAGGATTTCAAGTTAGAAGGCAGATTTGCCTGCAAAGGAAAATATCTGACAGTTTGCTGTTTTTTTCTCCCTTTGTGTAAGATTTCATTAAATGTTTTTACAGGACAAAGACAACATCCAGCCTCCACGCAGCTGCCAAGACCTTGTTATGTTGGAGCCACTAGCTAGGGCATGGGAGGTGGCTCTAGCTTCCTACTCTTCTGTTCTGAGATGGGCGTGGTGGGCAGGATCTCATCTTTTGGTTCCACAATGCTCGCATGATCAGGCAGAGGCTTCTTAGGGCTGATTTTACCATTTGGGTCCCAGGGCAGCATGGTCTTTACTTTGGTGCCCAGCACATCCTGTCTGGGGAGAACCTGGAGCAGGTCGGCGTAAACATAGTAGTTAACAGGGTCTCCATTGTGGACCATCAGCCCATCCACAAACTTCATGGACACCACAACCTTGCAACCCTGGGCCCCACTCTCTTTGCCCAGCAAGCTCTCCTGGAGTTTGTAATGCAGAGACTGCCTGAACAATGGCACACAAACCTCTTGTGACCACCTTTTCTGTATAAAGTTCTACACTAATCTCAGGGAAGCCGAACCTCTTCTGGAATGCTGCTGTCAACTCTCTGATCCAACGAGCCTTCTCACCAAGATTCATCTGCTTTATTAGATTACAGTGAAAAGCTCCAACTATGAGGAAGCAGGCCAACACCAGACACCAAAGATGATGTCACTTGATCTTGGAACTCCCGAGCTCTAGACCTGTGAGCAATATGTTTTAGTTGCTTATAAGTCACCCAAACTCAGGTACTTTGCTATGGCAGCCTGAAGAAACTAAGATACCATCAAAGAACAGTATTTACTTTTCCCACCTATGTGGAGTTTCTTCTTCTTCTTTTTAAGATAAATAAGTAGTGGGGGTAGGAAATATACTCTTTTTTTTTTTCAAAATAATACATATGCCAGAGGAATTGGAACAGGATTACTGTGTGGGGGAGCTGATGACAGGGACTGGGAATACGTTAAGAGGCAGCATAATGTCTAATGATTCCCAATATGCCAAAGCCACTATGGCTTGAAACCAAATTAGCCATTTTAATCTAATATGTATTTTCCTACAAGAAAATTGTAGAATTATAAATTTAGAACATAATGGCAAGCATAAATGTAAGAAATACAGATTTTTATAATTTCATATAGTATTTAAGAAACACTACTTGGAAAATGGGATAAGCATCATAATGGGTAAAAATTGGCTAAGAGACCACAATTAAGACCGGAATACTAAATGATGCCTCAGCTCGTGAAAGGAGCACTATCAGAATCCCACTTAATGTCTTCATTACTAATATGCAGCAAAGGTGGAAACTCATTCAGTGTGTGAATGGTCTCTAAACGTGTAGATGTGGCCGGGGCAGGAACGCCGTAGAAAAATAGATGGATGGGTTAGAAACAATACAACCTAATTAGGCAGATCAGGGAGAGCAAATGGAAACATCAAAAAAGAGAAAAATGAAGTAAGACAAATGAGGAAAATTGAAAGTTACTGTCAATATTTTTTAAGGGAAAAAAAATCCAACAGATAAAGGGGAATGTCACCAGCACAAGTAGGAATGATGAAGACTGAGGATGTAGGAAGCTAATTACTCTATAAGTAAGCGGTATATGGTTCTCAGAATATTCAATACCCCATCAGAAAAATGCATGGAATGCTCGCACCAAGTCTTTTGAGAATGATCATAATCACAGTTACTCACAGGGAAGAGATTACTGGTAACACTGGCTGTGAAGGAGCTTTTATCAAGTAAGAGTTTTACCTGAAAATAGCAGAAAATAATACATAGGAAAGAAAATACTAGAGGGTGGATGGAGACTGAATTATGGAGAAAGGTTGAAGTTGGGGGCATCTAAAAGTTTAAGGGACAGCAGCTTTCTGACCAAGAACATCTTGTTTGTGAGCCCTGTACACCAAGTGGAAGAAGAGTAAGTTTCTTTAAAAAAATCCATAATACTTTGAATATATTCTTCAAGAATTTCATATTGTATACAATGTATTTGATTCTATCTACCCTACCCCTCCCAGACCTCCAACACCATTACATCCCCACCACCTACCACTGTATACTGTGACCACCCCCTCCTACAGCCACCCCATCACCTATATCCCCTCACAGCTTTTTTTTTTTTTTTTTGTTTTTCGAGACAGGGTTTCCCTGTAGTTTCTAGAGCCTGTCCTGGAGCTAGCTCTTGTAGACCAGGCTGGCCTCGAACTCAGAGATCCACCTGCCTTTGCCTCCCGAGTGCTGGGATTAAAGGCGTGCGCCACCACCGCCCGGCCCCCCTCACAGCTTTGAGGAGAGGAAGAGATTTCCTATCTAAGATACAGGAAAAGGACCTGAGAAACTACAAAGCAAAATACCACTGGGAGGATGCTTATCTGTTGCAGGGAAGAAGGTGAACTTAAATGTACCACTTGGCCTCTGCACTTTATCTGGAGATCCCCTTAAGTCTTCCAGGCACCTAGATCCAAAGGTGAACATGTAGGCTCTCCTATATGCTGAGAGAAATATTCCTGGTTTAGAAGATCCCAAATATTGGGGCTGTGGACCCAGACCCTGAATTTCCTGTAAATAACCTTTTATGCTTACAGCTGCTCTGAGCAAAACAACTGTTCTTCCTGGGTCTGAGCACAAGACCCTCAGGAGGTCCTGATGGCAGGGGAGTGGTTTCTGGTGGGTTTGGCTAGAGCATGGCTATCAGTTAAGGATCCATATATAAGCTTCTCCGGTACACAATAAAGGTGGCATTTTTGTTTCAAGGATGACCTGTGTCTCTGTCTCTGTGTGTTTGTGTGTTTAAATCTCCAGGCCCTTTGCCCGGCTAGCGGATGGTCCTGTAGTGCAGACCCTGCACTACAGGTGAAGTACCATAGTACCGTAGTAGTAGTAGTACGGACAGTACACCCAAACCAGTATCTGAGCTCACGTTGCTCATCTTGGTGGCCCTTAGATATCTAAATTCCTTTGGATTTAGACTGTTCAACTTTCTTATGTCTTCTTGGCAGATACAAGAAGAAAGCACATAAATTAAGTGAGACTCAATCTCTCAGATAAGACAAGATAATTCTGGTCCATGATCCCTTGAATCCTCTAAGGCCCCATGAGATCAACATGAAAGAGATGTATTAATGGCTTTATTTCAGAAAGTTAAGTTTAATTCAATTGAACTATAAGCTACTTGAATGCATGATCTATACATGACTGTAGTAACGCAACTCCTGGCACTAGCTTACCTAAGCCACTAAACCATAATGACCATGTTGAAGGTACTTCTTAAAGAAAGAGAATTTACAAATGGAAACTACTTTGAAACTTAATCTCTAAGCTAAAAATATACTTCAATTATTATTTTTGAAAGCTTCCCTATCACAGTGACCGGATGACAGCCGCCTCTCTGCTCAGCAGGATCTTGCTCTTCAGAGGGCCCTTACATCTCCCCACCCATACGACCTGGCCATTTACACTGGACAGAGAGGGGAACCAAGCCATCAGTGACTTCAGAAGACATGAGTGAGGCAATGCCACATGTCAAAGAGGAGCTGCCTTTCAGGATATAACATGGAGTGTGAGAACAAGAAGGGTCATGGGAGATGGCCTCGAGAGGGAGAGAACTGGAGGTGTTCTTGAAGAAGTCACACCAGCAGGCAGTAAGAGGAGGAGGTAAGGCAGGAATGAAGTAAAGGGGCTTTGAGGGTGGAGTAGGAATGGATAAACGTTCTATGATGTGCCGACGCTGGTTCTACGGTTCAGTAATGGCGACACTTGTGCTTTAGATGGATGGTTTTACGTAGATCCCTTGGAGCCCAAGAACCTCCATCTGTAGCATCTAGCATAGCTCGCCATTATTTAAACAACGCTTTCTTGAGATATTAAAGGATGAAAAACAGGTCGCCAACTTTAAATAAGTCCAGGCTTCCAGACTGGAGAGGAGAATGCAGGAGGTTAAGATGAGAGCGTGAGTCCAAATGGGGCATGGAGAGAAAACTTTCCCCAAAGTGTCAATGATTGAAGTGAATTTTGAACTAGCTAAGCAGACAAGAGCTAATAGTCAACTACAATTCTTTTGAAAAAGAATAATGTTTGCCTATGACAGGTACTCAATTCAGATTTGTTAAGTATGTTTAGCTTATTTTGATTTCTAGACTGGGAGCTACTTCTTACCATATTTGTTTTGTCAACTAAAAAGATAAATCTATCCATATTAGGATACAAGGGCATAATCTTTAGAAAAATATTGTATAGGGCTGGAGAGATGGCTGCTCTTCCAGAGATCCTGAGTTCAATTCCCAGCAACCAATGGTGGCTCATGACCATCTCTAATGAGATCTGGTACCCTCCTCTTCTGGCTTGCAGGCATATGTGCAAACAACATTTTATACATAATAAATAAATCTTTAAAAAATATTGTATCTTGGGGACTGGAGATACGGATCAATGGTTAATGTTGCTCTTGCAGAGGACTCAGATTAACTCCCAGCAACCAAATAATGACTCACAACTGTCTATATTTCCAGTTCCAGGGGATCTGATGTCTTCTTCTGGCCTCATTGGGCACAAGGAAAGCATGTGGTGCACACACACACACAAACACACACACACACATATGCAGGCAGAACACTTACACACATAAACTAAAAGAAAAAAAATTGAATATCAGAACGAGACATGGTTGTAATCCTTGTATTTAAGAGGCAGAAGCAGGTAGATCTCTGAGTTTGAGGCCAGGCTGGTCTATACAGAGCATTCAGTTCAGTCAGGGCTCCACAGTGAGACCTTGTCTCAAAAGAAAAGTCTTAGGGTATACACTCATAATTTTTCCAATTATGTGGCATCTTCTCGCTCTATTTATTTCCATAGCCAAAGTTTTAAGAACCTTCAAAAAGAGTTTATTCTGCTCACTTGAAATATGTATGTATTTTAGCATAAAATATACTTGGCATATCCTAACATAATTGGATAGCTACGCCTTGCAAAAACTTGATTTCTTTTTAATCAAATTTTTAGAACCATACTGGGTTTCTTGCCAGGGCTGCAATAGTGTGCAATAAATACATCATTAGATCAATGGTGGTCTGATGATAGATTACTCGAAAGACATTTCCAGCCAAGAAGAATAAGATCAGACGTCTCATTGTGCAAAGATTAATAAAATATTGTTTAAAACATAGATACCAAGTTAATATAACAGGGAAGGAAACATTGCAAAACAGAACGAGAACAGCCAGGGGTTTATGATGTAGTGGTATTGATCATGGATTTTCCTGAGCACTTGAGACCAGCCACACTATTATATATGCCTCGGATTAGACCTTGAGATGAGAAGGGGAAAAAGTTATAAAAAGAAGAAACCAGGGGAAGGCCTGCTGCTACAATAAATTATTAAAAGCAAGCAGGGTGAGTGGGTTGTGAAGACAACAAGGAACAGAATCAATGCCCGCAAGAAACCCCAAACCATGCCCACTTCTACACACTTCTCACCACTCTGTCTGGCATTTCACTAGAGGTATTTCTTTCCCACACAGTCCCCGCCCCACCCCCACCCTGACCCTTCACTCTCGGCCTAGTTCCTTTTTCAGAGCTAAGCATTTGTTTTCCTCATGTAACCCAGGCTCTGCTGTCTGTAGTCATGTTTTCAGCTTGTATTAGCGGTGTCTGTGAGGACACAGATGAGTGCATCTGTCACTCCATTCGTCTGGACCTTAAATATAACACGGATGCTGTAAGCCGGGGATACTGAGTAGGAAACACATATCAGTATCACTTCAGCATCCTCCTCCACCATTTTCCTTTCTCCTCATTGCTGAAGCCACAAAGCCAATGCCACACTAAGACTTTTTCTAGCTCAGTAACTACTTTCTACAGGAAAATACTACTAGACTGGCAAACAGAGGGACTCAAAGGAGGACTTGGGGAGAACAGTGAAGATGGTTAAAATTTCTCTGTTAGGAGATGTTAGGAGAACAGATTGACTTGAAAAGTGAACATTTTCTTTCCTTTAAATGATTTCACTATGGGAATAAGGGTAAAGAAAAAAGGGTCAAACACTTGAAAAGAATTTATCAAATGAAAGTTAGATGCCAAAAGGCAGCCATGGTTAAAAAAAAAAAAAAAAAGAATTGTTGCATTGAAGCTTGTAATGACCTATGGCCCAGTTCCAAAAAAAGGCAGCATTCTACTGTGGCTGCCTGCTTTTTCTTTCCTTTTCCTTCCTTCCTTCCTTCCTTCCTTCCTTCCTTCCTTCCTTCCTTCCTTCCTGCCTTCCTTCCTTCCTTTCTCTCTTTCTGTCTGCCTGTCTGTCCAACTTCTGTCCAGAAGTCAATGCCATTGTGTGTCCGGGGCTGTGGTATACCTCAGGTTGGATAGCCACTCTAAATCCATCAACTCATGTGGAACCTGGGAAAACGGAATGTAAGTAATAATTTTGTTAGCGTGAAGACAGTAGTATTAGTGTAACATGACAACAGACAAAAATAGTGCAAGGCTAAAACGCAAGTCCAAAGAATTCCTCATGTAGGCTTTGTCCCCAATTGTGCTCCGTGACCTTTAGCAAACATTAGTCTCTCCATGTCAAGGTTGACTAATTAAGCTCAGGGTCACCCAAACAATTATCATATGTGCTGGCTGACTTTATAAGTTTTCCTTATAAAGTCAAATCCAATAAAAGGAAAAATGTAAAGACAATGGTTAAAACAAATAAAAAAGCATTATGACAAACTAAACAAAGGCAGCTCACAGTATTAGGCCAACATATCACTTATGGGTATTATCTTCAAACATGAAAGACAGAATCCAAGTATTATCCTTTTGTGGCTGCTGTTTGCTCATCTGTCACTAAGTGGGAAAAAAAATCATTGTCCTCCAAAGATTAAGTGACCTATCAAATGCCAAGTGTTCTCCTATACAGAAATCGCTCTGTAAAGGTCTCTGTGATAATCCAATAGTCTGGAACTATATAATTTCAGTGTCTCAATCTATCTATATCCTTTTCTCATCTAGGAAGTAAATATTCTCAACATTTCTGACCTCCAAGAATTCTTTTTTTTTTTAACTTGAACAGTAGAGAGGGCAACTTCTGATAGAGATCCATTCTCTTTCAAATATTACCTAAGAGTCTAATGTAGAGAATTTTATCAGTATAAAATAGAACAGAGCACACACACTGGGATCAGAAGGTAAATTAACAAAACCTAACCAGTAATAATTTATAAATAAAAACTAACACTGATTTCAGTAAGAATGCAGGTAGCAATCAAATTTCAACCCATTTCTGTGGTGATGAGAAATTTTACCCAATTCACGGGACAGCGGTAACTTTCAGAACGTGAGTATTGTGGCGAGTGGAGCTCATGGCTGGTCATTCAAGTCACTACAGTTTGCCAAGAAAACACTTGAGTTTGGTTAGGTCTGTACAATCCCTGACTATATGCACGCTTCCGTCCTATCACCAAGAGATATGATAGGCCTCCCCTTTCATCCTTCAGGGGAAATGATCGACAACGTGTTTTAGGACTGCCCAAATCATCCCAGAGCATCCCAGAATCAAATGGTCAGCAACGTGTATTAGGACTGCCCAAATCATCCCAGAGCATCCCAGAATCAAATGGTCAACAACGTGTATTAGGACTGGCCAAATCATCCGAGAACGTCCCAGAATCACAAGTACAGAAGCAGAGAGTGGATGAGAACCAAGGCCGAGGAGAGGAATTAAATTATTTTGCTTCTCCAGGAAGACTTCCTTAACACTGGGGCCAGTTTGGAATAGGAATGATTGAAGATAACAGGCTCAGGACAAAAGAGTCCCATAGTTGAGGAGAGAGTTAATAAACTAACAATTCCATAAGGCTAGCAAATACCAAATTTATGAATAATCAATTATTATCTTATATCATAAACACAATTCCACTATTTCTTGAAGTATGTTCTAGAGGTCCCTTATACCACAACTTGTCTTGAGTGCTTGGAAATGCAGATTCCTAAGCTACCCTGGGCCCCGGAACTGAATTCCTGGACAAGAACTGAATTTCCAAGAAGCCACTCAGTTCATTTGGATGATTCATGTGAAGCTAGGAGGTTCTGTATAGCCCTTCACAAATTTAGACATATATATTTGGGATTTACATATTTTCTCCCAAATGTTTATGTACCATAAAAATGAAAATACTTATGTTGAGTTTTTCAAACCAACTTCAATTTATAATGAACACCACTATTAAGATGTAATTAAGAACATAAAATTATTGTGAAAAAGATCAACGATGCTTCTTGAAAGTATTGACTTTATTGTCATTAAAAGTAACTATACTATTAAAGGAATTTATAGCTTTTTAAAGTATCAGTCACTTGCCTGCAGGAACTTATTAAGCTGTTGTAATAACACTCCTCCCATACCTTTTTAGTCATCAGAAATTTTATGATAAAGCCTTTTTATTATTTTTAAACTACAAATTGTGAACCATTGTTACTAGTGATTAGGGCAAATTTAAACTTATTTCCAGCATATAAATTCCTGAAGGCACGTTTCATTGGAATTACTAAGGCAATCTTGACTTCCACATTGGCAATAAAGTTCTATTTACTTCTGTTAAAGTGTGTGTGAGAATGTTTGCGTGTGTGTATGTGTGTGTGTTCAAAACAATTTATTTTCAGTGCATTCTCTGAAGCAAAAGAAAATAGTTTGTGATATACATGTCCCTGCAAGACTGTAAACCAGCCTTACTGGCGACATGACAACCACATTTCTTCTCAGGGAATTATTTTTTTCCCCTCTTGTAATTCCCCCTCCTCAAATTATGGCTACAACTATCTCAGAAAAGCCAGTTGCTCCTTTCTAGAGACATCATTCCTTTCATATCCCTCAATAAAACTGCAAGTCCAGGCCAAATAATGGACGAAAATAGAAGTCAGGAGGAAGGCTTTGTTTGTAGCGGTGCTGTTTTGCTAAGGGTTGCCCCCTACCCACGATCCACCCCGGTGCTCTGGCTGAAGGGTACATGCTATGTTTTAACAGATGGGCTGGCTGGCGGCTGCTGGGCTGTAAAACAGGAACGTGGAATCTGCACTGAGTAGCATTGAACTGAGTGCTTGTAAAGTTCACGGACACGTACTGACCCAGACAGACCCGACAGATGCTGACATGCTTACACACACACACACACACACACACACACACACACACACACACACACGATCACATACCTCCTAGCTAAGAGGGTTCATCTCTGTAATCCAGGGGAAGTTCAAGGCTGAGTTAATACTTCATTTATTTCTACCCCTATCAATCCTGCACATATATACAGACGCTTTGATATATGTATATGTATCTCACATCTACTACATAAATCAACGTTTTATATATTTTAAAATACCAAACTGCTCCTAACTCCTGATCCATCTCTCTCTAGTACTCTTAATAAGCTCTCACGCATATCAAATAAGAATAACAAGACAATACTGCCCTGAATTCTATTTAGTTCATACAGGATATAAGCGTTATCTATGCAGCTGCCCTCAGAAAAACAATCAGCTTTTACCACAAGAGAGGTAAGGAAGAAAAAAAAAAAATGCAACGCAGGCTTAATCACAAACGAAGTGTCAGGTTTAACCTTGAATCCTCTATTGTCAGTTCCTGCCACAACTTCAACACTTCAACACACAGGTGCTTAAACAAACACCACCAAACCAGACTGGCATACTCTCAGCCTGGCCTTAGCCTCTAAGCTCCCTGCTGGTCCTAACCAAGTTCCTCAGACACACCTTGTTGTGGATGTGGAGGTCTGCGCACCCCAGGAAGAGGGGCGCCCAGTCAAGGGTTGACAGGAAGCAAATACTTTCCAAACTTTAACGTTCAGTACGGCTGTCAATTTCTTCGGATCAGCAGAGTACGTAAGGGGCCTGCTGAGGTCCCCGGAGGGTCCTTCCAATTCTCTCTTGGAACGCGACCGTCGCTCGCAGCGCACGCCCGCTCGGGCGCCGGTTAATGTTTAGAAACCAGTCGCAGCCATCTAGGAACTGCTGTGTGCTCACCCAGGCGTCCCTGAGCTCCGTGTCGCCGCCGCAGAGGGGCAGGGGCGCGCCCGGGACCTAAGGGTGACTGCCACCAACGCCAAGTCGGTGCCGACGCACAGTCGCGTCCCGGGCCGAGTTGGGATGCTTTGAAAACCAGAAGTTCGGAAGCCGGGACGCTGGCAGCAAGTAAGTGTCCCCTGCTTTGCCCAGCCCTCCCACGGTCGCCACGCTCCCACCCACTAGCACCGACGCCGTCCCCTGCTCGCTGGCAAAGCGGCGCCGAGGAGCGGCTTGCACGACGCGGCCACTCACCCTCCTGGCCCAGTGCAGACGCCAAATCCACGCCCCTGCTGCAGATCCTCAATCCCAAGTTTCCACGAAACGCCTGCTGCTTGCGCCCCGCAAGACCTGGGCTCATTGGAGCTAGTGGGGCACCTGACGGGGATCGCCGCAAGCCCGGCGGCCGCCCGGCTCAGCAGTCGCCCAGAGCGCGCTGACAATTCACGGACCCGCTCAGCGAATGAGGCGGAACGCCGCGCAGAGCTGACTAGGCGCCTGGGGGGCGGGGCCGTGGGGCGTGGTCTTCCTCGGGCCAGCCCCCGTAAGGCGGGGCGTCCACTAGCATCTGACTGGCGTTGTCCATAGCCAATGGTCGGGAAAGCAGGACTCTTGAAGGCCGTGGGTGGTGCCTACCGCGTGGTCCCGCCCCTCGGTCACTGTCCTATCGCTTACGGCCGAGCGTTGGCGGTTGTGAAGTGCGGTGGTGGTCGTGGCCGCTGCTACTCCATCGTGGCCTGATGCGGTGGGGTCGCCCCGGGAACGAGGCTGCTGTCAGAGAAGGCCCTTGCTGCTGACAGACGGCTGGAGCTCCCAGAGCCGTCGCGAGTGGGCATGCCGCGGAGAACAACCCTAGTATCTGGAGGTGCGGGACTTGGCCCCAAAGATGCCGCAGCCGTCTGAGGACTCTGAGTACCCATGGGGGCGAGTCCCACCAGATTCAACCCTACTGGAAATGGCTCTAAGCTCCGAGAGGAAAACACTGTGGTCAACCTCCGGGAAAGTGCAAAGCAAGACTCTCTCTCCCTTTTCCTCGACGCAGCTAGGGACCCTTTGCAAAAGCCTGATTTTTCTCACGCCCCAAGGCGCCCCACGCACTTCCCATCCTCCCCAGTAGGTTCTGCTGCTGTCTGCTTGATCCTCCAGGAATATCGAGAGGCCAGAATCATCCATCTTTTTGGACAGAAAACCGCAGAGCAAGCTACATCTGTCGGATTCTGCGTTCTCCTTTCTCCCCTTCGGAAATCCTTGATTCCGGTGAAGAAATGAAGCAGCTTATAGTTGAAAGTGCGTTGGGAGCCTTTAGGTTGTTGTCAACTTACTTCCGCTGCTGCAGTCGTGCCAGAATGGTCTTTTTGGCCAGGTTTGAAGGCTGTACACACACACAGGACTGGGGATCTAAGGGAATGTACAGTCAGAAGCACATACTTGAGTATTGCTGTCTAATTAAGGCTTAAAATATAAGCATGTCCTAGACTGTCCTCTGATGTGAGGTACAGCCTATCCGGCCTAGACCTGTACCCATCACCTAACTCGTGTCAACAGAAATGCACAACAGAACAGAAAGAAGCCAACTTTGCTGCTGTTCTGCCATTCACAGGCCCCCACCGCACCCCACCTCTTTCTTGTGCTTGCAACCCAAGCGCTTCAGATCACTGTCTCCGTTCTGAGAAATCCTAAAGGGTCTCTGTAGTCACTCAGTACAGGTGAGAGCACTGCAGGTGTCATTTCAATGGCCACCTGGCTGCCACAAGTCCCTGCATCGCACAAGCTCATTGCAATATGATGTTTTACTCTTTTGGCTTTTTGAGGGGCTCACCACCCAGCTGCCAAATAAGTCACACAGAGAGGCTTATTCTTAGTTATGAAGGCCTGGCCTTAGCTTGGCTTGTTTCTAGCCTGCTTTTTTTAACTTATTCCATCTACCTTTCGCCTCTGGAAATTTATCTTTTCTTAGTTCGGTATATCTTACTTTTACGTTTATTCTGTGGCTGTCTGAGTGGCTGACCCCTAGTGTCCTCTCTCCTCCTCTTCTTGCTCCTCCCAGAGTTCTCCTTCTATTTATACTCTCTACCTGCTAGCCCCGCCTACCCTTTCTCCTGCCTCGCTATTGGCCGTTCAGCTCTTTATTAAAGCATCAGGTGTTTTAGACAGGCAAAGAATCACAGCTCCACAGAGTTAAACAAATGCAAGCATAAACAAAAGCAACAGAGCTTCACATCAGTAAACAAATGTCCCACAGCATAAACAAAAGGAACACACCTTAAAATAACATATTACTGAATAAAATAATATCAATAATAATACAACAGCTCATGTCTCTTGAGAAGGTTCTGATGACGTCACCAGGGAGAAGGACGGTAAAGGGCCAACTTCCCACTGGCAGGGAGTGGAAAGGCACCTGCAGCAGGCAAGGCTGCAGTTGTTAGGTGAGTTCTGGCATGGGTTGTTTTGAACTCTGTGGGAAGAGGTCCAGAGGCAGGTTGTCAGAGGGGGGAAAGTCCTTAGCAGGCTGTTAGGAATTAATGATGCCACGCCGGAACCAAAAGACTGGGGTTTAATGCCAGCAGAAACTGAGAAGCTGCAGAGTGACTAAGGAGAACGGCCTTTGCCTATAAAAACTTAGAGGTAGGGGCTGGAGAGATGGCTCGGTGGTTAAGAGCATTGCCTGCTCTTCCAAAGGTCCTGAGTTCAATTCCCGGCAACCACATAGTGGCTCACAACCATCTGTAATGGGGTCTGGTGCCCTCTTCTGGCCTGCAGACATGCACACAGACAGAATATTGTATACATAATAAATAAATATTTAAAAAAAAAACTTAGAGGTAGAGAAGATTAATAGACTATAGGAATCTCTGTTCCTGTTGGGGTGGAGTGGGATTGGGGTGGGGACAGGTCTGGGGATATCAGACAAGAGGAAAGCAGGCCCAGAAGACCACTCTTCGGTTGTAGTCACGTGTCAGTCGGGTTTTGTCGCTGTGACAAATGCCGAGAAAGTGTGCCGTATAAGGAGGAAGGGTTTACATTGGCTTACAGTTACGGTGGTACAAGTTCATGGTCTCTGGACCTCTTTGGGCCTGAGACAGCATGGTGCCTCATAGTAGAAGGACTAGATAGAACAACGCCACATACTTCAGTGGTGACCAAGAATGGGGGGTGGGCAGAGAAGGAAGATGGATTGACGTGCCCTAATGTCCTGACTTCCAGTGGGCCCTGCCTCAGTAAGGTTCTACCACTTTTCTATTGTGCTGCAGGCCGGACTCGCCCACCCCCACCCCCAGCCCTACCGTGGGTCTTTGATCCAAACTAGAGTTAGCAGGAGCACTCCGTTCTTTTGAAACCATGCTCTTCTGTCTGCTTTCAAGACCCTCTAGAAGCCTTTCCACTGAAGCTGCCATGAAGCAGCGTCTTTGACTGGGGTAATAGACTAGGAAGCTCCCAGGGAAGAAATGGATGTCTTTGGACCCTGTCCATTCACACTGTGAATGTAACTGGAGAAGCTTGCTTGCAGTACCCGTCACAATCACCCCTGGTAAGGGCTTTTCTCAGGTGCTAATTGTTAGTTTAAAAGTCATCTTTGGGCTGTTAGGATGGCTAAGACAGTAAGATACTTGCTACTAAGCCTGAATCTCTGAGTTCTATCCCTGGGCCCCACTTAGGGGAAGAGAACTTATGCCTCCTCAAATTGACCTCTGACCTCTACATGTGCACCATGGCACTGGCATGCACATGTGTACACATATACAAACAAATGTAATATTGAAGAAGTTAAAAGTCACGTTGGTCAATGGACTACTACACAGCAGAAAAAAATAACGATATATTGAATTTTGCAGGAAAAGGGATGGAGCTAGAAAACATCATTTTGAGTGAGGTAACCCAGACACAGAAAGACAATTATCACATATACTCACTCATAGGTGGTTTTTAAACATAAAGCAAAGAAAGCCAGCCCACAAACCACGATCCCTGAGAACTTAGACAACAATGCAGACACTAAGAGAGACTTACATAGATCTAATCTACATGGGAAGTAGACAAAGACAAGATCTCCTGAGTAAATTGGGAGCATGGGGACCTTGGGGGAAGGTTGAAAGGGGGAGGGGAAAGACAGGGAGGGGAGCAGAGAAAAATGTAGAGCTCAATAAAAATAAAAAAATACAAAATAAAAAACGATAATTTTTTTAAAAAGATAAAAGAATGGGTGGTATCTTTGTTAAGGTTTCTGTCGCTGTGATTTATAATCAAAATGACCAAAGCAGCTTGGGGAGGAAAAGTTTGTTTCATCTTAGAGTTTATATTTCACCATTCACAGAAGTCAGGGCAGGAACATGGAGGTAAGAACAGATGCAGGAGCCACAGACGTTTACTGGCTTGCTTTGCTCATGGCTTGCTCAGCTTGTTTTCTTAAACCATCCAAGTTTTCTTAAACCAATCCAGTAGAGGCACCACCCACGATGGGCTGAGCCCTGCTACATCAATCTCTCAGGAAAACCCCTCCCAGGCTTGCCTAGGAGCTGATCCTATCTAGGTGTACCAAAACTAGCCAACACAGATGACATGGAAAAAAACTTACTGAATTATTTTCACATTTATCCTTTTATAAAAAAAAATTGAGGCTAGAATGTATACATTTCCCCCTTCCCTTTCCTCCCTCCAGATGCTTCCATTTGCTCCACTTTGCTTTTCTTCAAACCCGTGGCCTCTGTTTCTCTAATTGTTATCACATACATATATTCATATACATATCTACTCCTAAATGTAATCTGTTGACGCCAGATAATGCTACTTGTATGTGTTTTTTTCAGAGCTGACCATTTGACACTGGACAACCAATTGGCTTCACACCATCTTTTATTGTTTGCAGTTTTCTACAAGAGCCGATCACTTAGACACAAGACGGAACATTCCTTTAGCTGCTGGCTCCCAAAACCCTACTGCGATTGGGTTACCCTGATATTCTAGGAAGGGAAACAAGATCTCTTCCTATTTCAGGAACTCAGGCTAACACTGCCTGTAGGAAACCAAAAGAAAACCCAAAAGTCTGGCTGCAAAAGTCATTTGTTTACCTCCAGCCTATTTCCTAAAATTGCTTTCGAAAATTTAAAGGGGTGAGAACGTTTGTGGAATGCCTTAAAGGTGAGAAAATGGTATAGCTGAGTTGGATGGCAGATCTGCTTTTAGACTTTTGAGAATTCTGTACTCTGATTTTATGTTGTCCTAGTTTGTAATCCCACTATAAGTGAATGAGGCTTCAAGTTTTCCACATTCTGGCCGGCATTTTTGTTACCTGCTTTATTGGTTTTAGCCATTCTGACTGGGGTGAGATAAAATCTCACATAGTTTTAATTTGCATTTTTCTAATTGCTAAGGATGTTGAACACTCTTAAAGGTAATTTCTCAGCCATTTTTCTTCTTTTGAGAACTCTAGATATGCAGCCCATTTTTAAATTAGGTTATTTGTTTTCTTATTTTTTTTTTCTTGCCAGGTGGTGGTGGCGCATGCTTTTAATCTCAGCACTCAGAAAACAGAGGCAGGCAGATCTCTGTGAGTTTGAGGCCAGCCTGGTCCACAAGAACTAGTTCCAGGACAGGCTCCAAAGCTACAAAGAAACCCTGTCTCGAAAAACAAACAAACAAACAAACACCCCCCCCCCCAAAATTTCTTTATGTATTCTGAATAGCAATCCTCTATCAGACGATTAGCTGCAAAGGCTCCCTCCCACTTTGCAGTCTTCCTCTTCACTTGCTTGTTTCTTCTGTTATATAGAACTCTTTCAGTTCCATGAAGTCTCCTTCATCCTAAGGGAACGGAGTCCTAGTCTGAGACTCCTTCCCCACATCTCTACCTTAGAGGTTACTGTTTATGTTTTCTTCCAGAAGTTTTAGCATTTCATGTTTCCCATTGTGATCTTTGACCCATTCGCAGTTGATTTCAGGGTAACAGGTGTAAATCTAACTTTATTCTTCTCTGTGTGGACCTGCAACTTCCCCAGCACCACTTGGTGAAGATACTACCTTCTCTCCAGTGTGCACTTTTGACACCTTTATCAAATTCAAACATCATATGGCAATAGTTATGTGCAGTTGTATTTGGGTCTTTTATTTTGTTCCATTGGTCTATAGGTCTGTTTGTGTGCCAGGTACCATGCTGCCTTTACCACTATGACTATGTAATATGACTATAGCCACTCCAGCGTTGTTCTTTTTGCTCAAGATGGCTTTGGTTATCTGTAGTAACCAAATATGAATTTTAGGAAATTTTCTCTTTCTGTGAAGAGCATTTTGGGGATTTTAGCTGGGATTGCAATGAGTCTATGAATTGCTTTTGATGAGATGGTTGTTCTCACAATGTTAATTCTACCCATCTATGAACTTGGGGTGTCTTTCCATCTTTAGGGTCTACAACCTCTTCAGAAATTTAAAGGACTTGACATTCTACTCCAGAGATACTTGCTCTGCCATATTCATTGCTGCTCAATTCATAATAACTAAGGAACAGAAAAACCCAAACATCCTTCAATTGTTGAATGGATATGAATGAAGATATGATGCACACACACAGTGGAATTCTCTTCAGATGTAAACAAAAACAAAATTATGGAATTTACAGTTAAATGGACGGAAGTAGAAAATATTATGCTGAGTGAGACAACTTAAACTCAGAAAGACAAATGTCATATGTCCATCCCAGATCCCAGCCTGGTCTACAAAGTGAGTTCCAGGACAGCCAGGCCTGTTACACAAAGAAACACTCTCTCGACAAAAACAAAAGCAAAGACTAAAACAACAAAAACCAGATCCAAATCTCTGAATAAGTATATAACTTGGAGTAATTCCAGAAACTAGGAAAATAAGGGGACCAGGGATGTAGGAAGAGGCGTTCTAGGGAGGGGGACTGTAGGACACAGGTGCTATGAATGGGGAAGTAGAAAAATGGAGATTTAAGAAGAGGAGAGGGAGGGCAGCATAGCAGGAGAAGGATGGAGAAGAGATAAATAACACTAACGATATTTGAAAATGCCATAGGGAAACATTATCTTATGTTTACTTTAAAATACATGTATAATATATATTAAGTTATAAAGGTAAAAATGCTCACCCTAAGAAATCCATACGCTAGCTAATTAAAGCTAATTGAAAATAAGGCCCACTGATTAGGAGGGAATTCATGTCTGGTACTGTAAACCTATCCAACTCCCTGTGATTAGTGAGTGTTATTGACCCTAAAAGGAACCCACTGTGCCATTTTCCCGAAGCAGTACAATTTCTAACTGCGTTCTGAATATACATCTTTATACCCACAGGTAAGTAGACTTCGGAGAGCTCTTTTGCAGTGGATGGAGACTATTATAGACACTGACAATTGGTCAAAACGTAGAGAAAAACCGGCCATTGGATACTCAACCCCAACTGATACATCTACATCATAAATTCCACATCCAAAGCCTGGGAAACATTGCAGAAGAGGGGGCAGAAAAGTTGGAAAACACAGGGACTAAAATGTCTGCAGTGAGAGTGTGTCTTTTCCATGACAGAGGGCTGTACCCATAAAACCTCAACAATATGACTGTCTAAACAAGACCTGAACAATGACAATGCCAGCTGGCATGCCAACATGGAGAGAGGAATCTTGTAAGGCCCTACACTTATGTGAAGAGTTACAGGCAATTAGTGGCCGCTTTGAGAACCAGGATCAGTCTTCAAATATGAGCCCCTCGTAGGTTATTCAATCCTAAGCAGTCAGCCTTTAACATATACACACATATGAGCAACTCTAAATGGACTTAACAGGAGACATACATACGTACATACATACATACATACATACATACATACCTTTAACAATAATTAAGAAGTCATGAATTTGAGAGGGACTGGAGAGGGCACAGGAGGAGTTGGCAGAGAGGTGGAAATGATATAAAGTACTCAAGTATACAATTCTTTTTTTTTTTTTTTTGGTTTTTCGAGACAGGGTTTCTCTGTAGTTTCTAGAGCCTGTCCTGGAACTAGCTCTTGTAGATCAGGCTGGCCTCGAACTCAGAGATCCGCCTGCCTCTGCCTCCCGAGTGCTGGGATTAAAGGCGTGCGCCACTCAAGTATACAATTCCAAAAACACATTTTAAAAATAATGAGAAAACCCAGAACCATGGATGCAGGATTTTTCCCTTGCGGATGATAGGCAAATTTGTTTTTAGGCAGTGTGGTCCCTCTCTGACAAGCTATACTTTAGAACCTTTCAACGGGCTGGGACTGGTAAGAGCCATGAGTTCCAATCCGAACAACTGCCATGGTGAGTGCTTCCGGCAGTTGCTTAACCTCGGTTTACCTTTCTTCCTTGGCTGTAAAACAGCTGGCAGAATTGTCCTGCTGCTTTTAGCTGCTCAGGGGGACCCCATGGCAGTGGTTACTATGCACTGTAAATACTTTGCGTTTATAGCGCACTGACTGCTGAAAAGGGGAAGAATGTGAGGCTTAAATGGGGAAATAGTGTGCTCTAGACACCTGCTTACACATGCAATTTCTATCTATTTAGATCTCATTGGACTCTTGTCCTGGAAATGGAAACGAGGGGAAAGGGCCCTTTAAATCAAAGAATGCTTCTTTGATTGCCAAGTATTTCAAAAGATGCTAAAGAGAATACATAATGACTGGCTAGTTTTTGTCGGCACAAGAGTCATCTGAGAAGAGAGATCCTCAGTTTAGAAAATGTCTCCATCAGACTGGCCTGTAGGCAAGCCCGTGGAACAATGTCTTGATTGATGATTGGTATTGAAAGACTCAGACCACTGTGGGCAGTGCCGTACCTAGACAGGTAGTTCTGGAGTGTATAAGAACAAAAACTGAGTAAGCCATGGGAAGCAGTCTACGGTCTCGGCTTCAGTTCCTGCCTTGACTTCCTTCCCTCAATGGACTGTGAGTTGAGTTGTGTAAGCCTGGCAAACTCTTTCCTCCCCAGGTTGCTTCAGGTTATAGTCCTTATCACTACGAGAAAAGCAAACTAAGACACACATTATAGGGACAGACAAGAGGGCTCCTCAGGTAAAACTCCTCGTTGCACGGCCTGATAATGAGTTTGATTCCCAGAAAAGTGGAGGGAGTGAATCCACTCCACACAGTTGGCACAAGTAAAATGGCCACCCATCCCACTCCTCCCCGACACACACGCTTTAAAAAGGAGAGACTGCATACAGAGAAGAGGGATAACTAATGATTAAGCAGTCTGAAATGCTAATTTCTGCATAGGCTACAGAATATCAGGGAGGCGTTTTTGGACAAGCGGAATGGTTTGTATACATCAACAGGAAGATACTTTTATAGGAGATTTCGATGACGCCGCATCTTCAGCCAGTGTCTCATCACCCACAAAACAATGCAGTCCTCTGGATGTCAAAGCAACTTCTCCCTTGGAGAGTTAGATCGGTGCAGATCCAACCGAGATGAAAAACGTGCTAACAGAAGTGGGTAGAGAAGGGCAGTTTTTGTTCCACAAAAGATTGGGATTTCAACATACATTCTCAGAAAAAAAAATACGTTGAATTCCTTAAAAATTTATACCACAGAGGGCAGATCTGATGGAAGACTCTAACGATCTTGAAAAATGCTGGCCTAGTATAAAACTGCACAAGGTGGTCAGGAGTCTACCAGGGTAAATTCAAAACAAACAAACCTAGTTTTAGTGAAGTCGGGCATAGTGGTGCGCGCCTCTGACCCCGGCACTCAGGAGACAGGCAAGTGGATCTCTGTGAGTTTGAGGCAGGCCTGGTCTACAGAGTGAGTTCCAGGACAGCCAGAGCTACTAATAAGAATGAGACCTTATCTTGTAAAAACAACCTGAGGGGTGGGGAAAGAACAAAAAACAAACAAACAGAACACTTTATAATGAAATGAGCAATCTCGAGGGATTAGGCAGTTCTTGTAAAAGGGAGGATTATATGCTCAGGGTGGACGAGGATGAGGGGCCCTCCAGAGCAATAGAACCAATGGGATCTATATAGGCATACACAGGAAGAGGCTCTCTATGAGAAACTGACTCACTCATGGAGGCCAAGAAGTCCTCTGATCCCTCTGATCTGTTTTTGTTTTTGTTTTTTTTGTAAGCTGGAGACCCTAGAAAATCAGTGATTTAACTCCCTGTTTAGACACTTGAAAAGCAGGAGAGTTGGTGGCCTTGACTGTTGAAAAGACGAGTGTTCCACCTCAAGCAGGCAGATAGGAGGTGGGATTTTCCTCCTTGTGTTTGCCAGTCCCGCACAGGTTGGAGGATGTTCACATTAGGGAGAGTGGTCTATTGAATGCACCTGTTCAAGTGCTACTCTACTCCAGAAACCGCTTTATTTCAGCGTACAGTTGTAGTCCACCTTGCAGGGAAGTCAGGGCAGGAACTCAAGGCAGGAACCCAGAGGCAGGAACTGAAGCAGAGACGGCAGAGGGATACTGCTTCCTGGCTTGTTCCCATGGCTTGCTTAGTCTGTTTCTTTTATAACTCAGGACCACTTGCCCAGGGGGTAGCACTATCCACAGTGGGCTGGGTCTCCTATATCAATCGTTAATCAAGAAAATCCCCTACAGCCTTGCGTATAGGAAACTGGATGGAAGTGTTTTTCTCAGCTGAGATTCCTATTCCCGGATAACTGTAGCTTGTGTCAAACCAAGACATCACCGCAGAAAGATCCAAAAATAATATTTAATCTAATTATTCTGTGGGTTGGTGAAACTGACACATAGAATTAACTGTCACAAAAGAATTTCTTGCTATCTGAAGAAATCCCGTTCTTTGGAAATCCTATTGCTGAGACTGGAGTACGGAGGTCATTAGATCCCCCCAGCCCCCGTTAGCTTGTTATGAAGTTTGAGTGAGAGTTAGCCCAGGACCAGGCCTACAGAAGGCCCTCCACTGATACACTTACAGAGTACTTGCTGAATATCAATTCTACCTTGACCCTTCCACATGGAAGGACTCCCTTGATCCCCGTGACAGCCTGTCGTCTCCCCTTCTTCAGAACTTCTAGGCTGAAGAACTATTACAGGAAAAAGAGAAGGCTGTGTACTTACAGGTCCAAAGCTCTTTGAATGAACTAGTGATACTATAGGGAAACTTATTTTTCTATTGGCCACCTCTTGAACACATTAAGGAAGAAAATAGCATCTTTAACTAGCACTGATCTGTTTCAATGTGGAGAGACCTAATCCTTACCTTTCAGGATTCTTAGGACATCACATTGCAGTGAGTGCTTGGTGACACTCAAATCAAAAGGGAGAAAAAGGCCATAGAAAACAAGCAATGTCTTAAAGCCCAAGCCATTTCCAGGTCTCATTGTAAAGGTGCTAGGCAATTTAGGCTTCAAAAAAAAAAATCTACATTTATCACCCAGATTTTAGACTTAATGGGAGCTAGTTCCCTGGAGGCAAGTTTATTGGAATAAAAACTGGCCAGTCAACTGAAAAAAAGAGGATTATCCCTTAGAAATGAATTGTATCATTAGTTATTATGAATACCCTAAATTATGACAGATTCACATGTAAGCCTGCCAAGGAAAAGTAGCCGTGATCTATAATACACAAAATTGTTTATTACCCAGGAGAATCTGGGTACTAATGTGAACGGTATTGCATCTGTGAAATCCTGAAACCCACAAAGGATTTGAAGATATAAAGCCAAATAAAACATAATACAGAAGGAAGAGGTTTTGATTATGTAACATTTATATATAGCATCTCATTTTACAATTTTAAATTGCTTTTCAGTCATTGGTTTATTCTTCTCACACACCTGGGGAGTATGCCTGCGCTGTTATCCTCTGTTCATAGCAGAGGCATCGAGACTGAAAGAGGCAAGGGGTTTTGTCCAAAAGCACAATAGGGGCAGGGTGAGAAATTGTTCATTCAATCAATACTATTCAGTACTACTCTTGGCAAGGCACCTAAGTCTGCGTAGAGGAGGCGGCGCACAAATGTGGCTACCTTATGTGTGGCCTCTGCCTCGCAGAAACTTGCATTCTGCTGGACCAGGAAGTGATTTGTTGATCGGGAGTGCCCTGTTGAGAAAGAATCACAGTTTAGAGGAGGAGGAAGTGAGAATTTGCTAAGATTCCTGGAGACAGTGGCATTCAAAGTCACTGAAGGGTGTGTCAATTTTGACAAACGAGGGCTGTGGGAATGGCACAGAAATGTGAAGATGGGCAAATATTTTAATACAGTCCAGGAGAATGACCAGCTGTTGCAGAGTAGCTGTGGGGAAGGGACCACAGGGTAGATAGGAACAGGTTTTCCAGGTCATTTAGATGCCCAGATAAAATATATGGACTTCAAGCCTGTGGGTAGGCCTAAGGGGCTAGACCCGACTCATCTGACTTCTCTTATTTTCTCATTATTCTAACAGTGACTATATTGAATGCTAATATATTCTTAGTCTGCAAGTATTTTTCTGCACATTAGCTTTCCATCACATCAGTTTAAAAAGATATGTTTTTTACTCCTTCTTGTGAATGTGTGTTTGTATGTGTGTGTGTGTGTGTGTGTGTGTGTGTGTGCGTGCACAGGTTTTCAGGTGCCCACAGAGGCCAGAGAGGCCCTGAATCCTCTGGAGCAGGGATTATAGGAAGTTGTGAGGGTCCCCCATGAGATTATCTACCTAGTAACTGGCAGACTTGGGGCTTGAAAACAGGACCCCTGACTTCCCACTTGGGAGGAACAGGTGCAGATGCTGGAGTGTGTGTGCACTCAGGATATCCAAAGAATAGCATACTCCCTTCCCTAGCCAAGTATCTTTCCAGAAATAAGATAAGGCCTTAACATTCAAGGTGTTTATGTCTACATCCAGCTCCAGGGCGAAAAGAAAGAGCATTTTGCTGTGTTATTTTTCTACTCTACAATTACAGCAAATATCGGCATTTTGATGACGTTCTTCTTGTGGTTGCTGCATACATTTTGATCTAGGCTTAGTCTTCAACTAAGTAGACTCTTTCTCAAAAACTGTCATTTCTCTCGCTAGTTCCTGCTCGTAGCACTGCAGTCTAATCCATTTAACCTCTGCCCGTCTGTTCTAAAGCTTTGCCTCTCAAAAACATCTCTCTCTCTCTCTCTCTCTCTCTCTCTCTCTCTCTCTCTCTCTCTCTCTCTCCCCTCTCCCTCCCACCCCCTCCCTTCTTCCCTTCAGATCTTCAGATACAGGCTGTTCTTTGGCATTTTTGCTGTCTAATCATCTAGATTAAACAAGAGGAGTATTATCATTAACCCCAAAAGATTTTTGAATGAAAATATTGCTTATTTAAATCTTTCTACAGGGAAGAGAAACTCTGAGGAGGCTACTTAGATAACATAAAACTTAAAACACAGAAACTTTTTATATTTGTCAAATAGGATGCTTCTTTTCACTGATCTGGTTTAGAGTTAAAAAAAATTCTTACCAATAATGAGCAAAAAATGTCTTTAGAAATAGGTACTGTATATGATGGGCCAGACATTTAGGAAAATATCTAAACAGGTCCTACTTCTTGCCTTTTAATCCTCCAGTGATGTGTTTGGTTCAGCTCAGACTTATGACCTGTTATCAGGAATAGTTAAGAGTTTCTCCATGTTTCCTGTAAAAAAAAAAAAAAAAAGAAGTTAAAAGAGAAAGCAAAGTTAAGGTGCAAAGATGATTAAATTTTCATACAGGAACTTAAGTTTCCCCTAAGAGATGTAGAGAGCATGCATAAGGCCGTAAACTTGTTGTCCAGTCTTAGAAGTGCCATGACCCTTTCTTTCAGTTTTAGAAACAGCAGGTAGAATATGGGGAGTCGACATGTCACCAAGGAAGGTGACGGAATGAGTACATGATGCTTAACCTTGTGGATCTGCAAAGAATACTTACCTTAAGATATTGGAAAAATAGAAATTAGAGAGACTCAGAGGAAATCACATAACCTTTTGTAATCATTTGCATCTCTTTACAAAGGGGAAAAAATCTACCATACACACTTCTGGGGATTTTCCATATTAGTGAAAGAAAGTGTTAAAGATACTTAAGTGAATCCCACTGAAGGCCTAGATTAGCATTAATATCTTCTGACTATTGCAATGAAGTCTACGTGGCTCTTTCTTCCCCTAAAATGCTCAGCAAAAAAATGCTGAGATCCTTAAAGATTCTTGAGGTCGAAACATACTTGAATTAACCTTATTTTAAAACAATGGCTGCACATACTCGATCGTCTCTCCAATCAATGAGGCTCAGTGTACCGAGGCTCCTTTTCACTGGGGTTTCTGAATTCTGATCAGGGTCTAAAAACTATCCCAGGGCGAAAAATAAAAAGTATGTTTCAACTGCCTGTTGCCAAAGGTTAGTCTAGCAGTCCCCATAAAACTGGCACATCAGCCAACCAAATCCTGGGGGATGGTGCGTTTTCTCTGTGGGAGGCTGTGTTCTTGTAAGTGAAGGTCACTGAATTGTAGAAACACTGAAGGATCTCAAAGAACTCAGGTAACCTCCACAGCAAGGGCTGTGGTATTATCCACACGTGTTAGGATTCAAAAATATTTATTACATAGAATTTAATTGTTACAAATCTTGAGATTAACCAAAGAAATCAACTGTCCTCAGGAATTCAACCTACCCTTCAAGGAACCAAAGAGATAAGCATGAGGCCTAGCTCATTTAGGCTTGTGGATCACATTAGCTAGTGTGAAGAGTCAGGAACCACTCCCCCGTGGATTAAAAAACATGCAAAGTGAACCTGGCCCTTTAAACATTGACCTTTTCAAAGCAAAATGTAGGAAAAAATTAAAATACAGGTTAAAAATCAGGCTCATTTTCTGCTCCTTCTTCTGAGAAGCTGAGGATGCCAAACTGAGCTCTTAGCTGTGGGTCAACATGTTTATAAAACCTAGCCGGATTGCCAGGCTACAGAGCCCTCTCTCCTCCTTCTCACCCACGTCCAACTGTGACATGGAGGTGAAGGTCTCATTTGACCACATATTTTTCCCATCACTTGGGAGAAATGAGGCTAAATGATGCAGAAGCTATCAGTGAAGAAAAATACAACTTCCAGGTTAACATCAGCAAGGGGTGAGAAGTGTTAGTTTAGCTAAGGGACCTGTATGAACATGCATATTTTTTGCATAAATATTTTTCTAAGAATTGTTTTTTTTAATGAGTGCATTTATAGGTATAATCTCTATTTGCCTCTTAAGTTGATAAGAGACAGCAAGCTGATTTCAGGACTTCTTTCTATATGTATTTACTGAGTTGTCTTCCTGTGACCACAGTTTGGGTCTGCTCATTAGCTTTTGGTAGTGAGACGGAATTGCTATATGTTCACGTTGGGAAAGGATCTTTCAAATGATGATAAAGGTTTCAGGAAGGCCTACTTAGGTGCTTCTTTTGGTATTTGTCTCACTTTAAAAGGCTGTGACTAGGACTTCATACCTGTCTAATAAGCACGCATGCAACACTCTCGTGTTTGGTGACTGCTTTATAGGCCTCTATTAGTCTCCATAGAATCCCTCAAGGGTGGGTCACTACTTCCACCTACAGTTTACACATGAGGAAATTTAAGACACAAAAGGATTATGGGATTTGTACAAGGTCACCCAGCATGTGAATCTCGCTAATAAACCATGACTGCAAACTCTTTCCACATAAAAAGGGCTTACAAATGGGAGGCAGCCTTAGTAGTAGCATAGTCTCAGGATGAGCGAAGAGCTGTCTAGGACTATGATGCTTGCATCATTCTACATAATGAAGTATTCGAACTGCAGGCTAGCTTTGAGACAGTCATTCTCAAACCGGAAATGTGAATACCTGGCCCTTTCTCAGCCTCTAGACTCAGGCTGGTGGGGGGTGGGCGCATAGGAGCTAGATTATCTGTACCTGGAAAAGCTCCTGGTTGGGGGTTTCGGAGAGAGGTCTGATGTCAGCCAGAATCAAGAACCACCACTCTAGAATTCAATCATAGGTTAAATCTAACCACAGAACACCGTGGTTCAATTCAGGGAAGGAAGTCCAGTGTCTCTAGGCCTCCATCCAACTAGATCACGATTATGATCAGCAAAGGAACCACACACATGAAATAACTATGACAACCACATGTTGTCCCAGGAAGTGATGCAGAGATTAAGGTTTATTTGAGAACCATCAGTCTTTGGAATTTATAATTTACTGGGTAATTATACCTTTGCAGTCTTTAGTTATTATTTGGTTCACTTTAATGTAAGTACCTTGTGTTTCTTCAGAAATCCACAGGAGGAGAACCGACAATACCTGCTCAGGCACCCTCCTGTCAAACATGTACTAAATGCTTGCATAGTTATAGGTAAGACCAAATTAAAAAAAACCACTCTAGAATACTAAGCCACCCATTAAATGTTAATAAAAAGTAAAGGTATGTGTTAGGTAGGCATTCTTTGTAACAGTTTAAAGTCGAAACAACTCAAATGTCCGTATTCTAGTAATAAATAAGTAAATATAATGAACTATCATTCAACAATAAAAAAGGGCTGCAGATATAAACTCATGGTCGAGTTACACATGCCTAGTTTGTGTAAGGTTTGATTCCAAGCACAAACCATCACCACCAAAAGCCACAATAAGGTGTAATGGAGTCAGTTTACATGCAAAAACACAGACAGATCTGGGAGACATTATGCTAAGTGAAAAACAGTCACAAGGAGTGTAAAAATCAGACACAAAGGGTACATACTATCAATGCCATTTATATAAAATGTTCAGAAGAAGCAAATACATGGTGGCCTCAGGCTGGCAAAGGAAAGGAAGAATGTGGGCTGGCATCTAATGGATGTGGGATTTGAAAGGTGATGGAAAAAAATCTTCAAAATTAATTCTAATAGTTGCACAAATGTTTTGATTATACTAAAGCTACTAAATTTGAAGCTTTAAATGAGTAAATCAGAAAGCTTTAGAATATCTCAATAAGGAGAGAGAGAGAGAGAGAGAGAGAGAGAGAGAGAGAGAGAGAGAACTCCCGAAGGAAGGAGTGGTTAATAAGGATTAGAAGAAGAGTAGCAGAGAACGCTGTGAAGGGAGCAGTATCCTGAGCTGGGTCAGGAGGTGACTCTGTAAGGTGTATTCACGCTCAGGACTGATACAAAAGTAGTAGGTGATGCTTTTACGCAAAGACAAATTACCTCGAATAAATGGAGTTTAGGACACAAGAAGTGGATGGTAGGTGGGCTCTGGACGACATCCCGAACCCCAGAATTTGGCTTTTCTCTTTCTTTTGTTTCTCTTTTGGCAAGGGAGTCATAAGCTTATCAGCAGCACCCGCGGCTTTGAAAGGATTACGGCAGACAGATATCGATGGGGCGAGAGAGCAGTGAGAAAGGGAAACCATTTAGGAAGAAAGGTTCTTGAATTGTGTGAGTGAGAGATGGGTCGAAGGAAGGAGACAGATGTGACAAGATGGTTAAGAAGTAGAATTATAAAACCCGCCGACACTGGGGAGCAGGCGGAAAGAAAAGCACATGTGTATACCTCGCCACCTCTGACTTCATAGAGGACTGGATCTGGTTTGATTTGTTATTTAAAATCATAGTATAAAAAATATTGTTCAGATATCAAACTGTAGCTGTTTAATGCCTTGCCAACAAAGGTTTGATTATAGAAACTTTGACATTTTTAAACAAAGGAACATGCCCTATGCATCTAGGGTGGACCCGCAAGGAAAATAGCATCCTGCCATTCTGTGAGCACTTTGAAAACAGACCTCTCCCCTTGCTGGTGAACTGGTCATTTACAGCCTGTCCCAAATGACTAAGTATTTACCACTTACTCAGATAGCGTCCCTAGAAACACTGCCTTTGGTGTGAGCAACTTGGATTTACTGCCCGGGCAACACCTCCCATCTACCACCCACACTGCTACTTGGCTCAGTCCTCATCAACAGGTGTTCTTAAGTAGCATTTTGTTTTGTTTCTAATAAAGGTACAGACTCTGAAAAGCATAGGCTGAATGTACCGCATATTTCAACTTTCCCTTACAAGTGTTCAATAGGGAAGATGGGAAATCGTGACGTCTCAAGGATGGGGAGACAAGGGCTGCTGTTGCTCTTAGTCACCTCAGGCCTTCTCTGTGTTTCCCATTAGGAGGAGAGGCAGCCAGATTCTGAGCTTTAGAAGTAGTTTCTTCCACTGACTGTTGCTATGCTCCCTGGGGACCTGTCAAGACATCCCTGGTGGGCTGTGGGAAGTGTCGCAAGGGCCCTGCCTGCTGTTTGCAGAATTTGAGAATTGTCCCAGAGAGATGCCTTACCGGAGTTTACCAAGCAGGTTGCACCATTTAGGAAACCACTCAGTGAGATGTGCTTACCTGAGCCTGTCAATGAACAATGATTGCAAGTCATTTTCAATGACACTTGACTCTGCTGGCTAATGACAGCATTTGCAGGTGAGAAGACTATATATATATATATATATATATATATATATATATATATATATATATATATACATATATATATATACACACATACACACACACACACACACACAAACACACACACACACACAGTCACCTTTGAGGGCTGGTATTACAGGCTCTGTGGAGGCCGGAATATGTGAGCTTATTTCCACTGTGACCAAAGGTCAGAGAGTTGGAACTTAACCTCTATTCCTTCAAGGTTATTGTGTTTCTACCTCAAACAAAGGTCTCACCTAGATCTAGAGCAGAGAGTTCTGTTCTCTCAAGGTGTGGCTAATAGCCAAACCTTGTATTTCAGGAATAGGGAAGTAGATATGTTTCTATCTCAAACAACAGTCTAAGGATCCAACTGTGGTTCCAGTTCCTTTAAGGAGATACCATTGGATTTCACCCAGGGAGTGGTTTGCCTGCAGAATGTTTTGGTCTAGGGTGTGAGCATGACTTGTTTTGTTCTAGCAACAGAATATTTAACTGTGGACTTAGCCTGCGACCTTCAACTGCTCTGTTGATTTCCTTGTATCGTGTTAATGCAGTTTTTTTTTTTTTTTTCTATCTTTTGGGATCAGGGGTACTTTAAGCAATTGAAAATTAAACGTGGGCAATTTCAGTATTCACTAGAACTCCCTCCCAATACTATTCTATGTTTTTCTGTCTTATTATTTTCATGTCTTCGCATTCTTTACTAATATTTCTAAATCCCCATGCCCCTACCCTGGCGAGTGGTATTTTTGTCAAACCCTGACAGGCTCATGCCAGGGAGTCTCAGGTAAGCAATGGGATCCTTCTGACCAAAGATTACTATAGAAACAAAGGGAAGAAAGACCAAAAGGGTCAGATAAAGGTTTAAATAACATGGCACTGGTATAGACATCTGGTATGAGTTAGTTAAAATGGCTGCCACTGGCTATGTGGGCAACCACGAGTAAGCAATTAACTTGACTGTCTTGCAATTTGTTATGTAACTAGTTTTGGCAAGAGGCCACTTTTGTATGATTTTTTTTTTTTTTGCATAAATGTCCTTGGTACCCAGGGCACATTCTTTTTCCAACTGTTACACTGGCCAGTGATTTGACCCATCTTCCTTAACTTCTCAGCTCTTTCAGCCCCTCAGACTCTGTCTCCTCCTAGTCCCAGGTAGAGTCATCATTAGGGAACCTCAAGCTTTGTTTTTGTTTTCCACTGACTCTGAATAGTTCTTTAACAATGTTAAAGGTTTGCTTCCTAGCTGGTAGTGTATTGGGAACTGATGGAACTTTTTAAAGGGTAGGAAGGGCCTAGTGGGAGGGAGTTAAGTCGGTGAGGGTGTGCTCTTGGGGAGGACATTGTGAACTTGGACTCCTGTGTGTTTGCTTCCTGGCCACTATGAGGTGAGAACTTTGCCATGCCCACCCTACTATTGTATAGTAGCACCTTGCCGTGGGCCAGCAGCAGAGTCCACAAATAATGCATTAAAAACTCCAAAATTATGAGCCCAAATTAACCTTTCTTCTTTTAAGCGCGTTATTTCAGATGTGCTAATACAGTAACAGAAAGCTGACCACCACAGTCATCTTTAGATTTGCCTCTCTTTCCCTAGTTAGTTACTTACTTACTTGAGACAGGATTTTTACCATGTAGCCTTGACTGGTTTGGAACACAGTGATCTACCTGCCTCTGCCTCCTGAGGGCTGGGATTAAAGGTGTGTATCACCACACAGGGCGAGAGCACCTTGTTTGATGCAAATTCATTTCCAGTATAAAGTGTGGAGGAAGTCCCTAGAAATCAGAAAAGGCTAAAACCCTGTGACACGGCTTGAGTGTGAAATGCCCCTCATAGGTGTGTGTGTGTGTGTGTGTGTGTGTGTGTGTTTGAACACTCAGTCCCCAGATGTTGGTGCTATTTTGGGAGGTTGTGGAAACTTTAGGGTAGATGGGGCCGAGCTAGGTATTATGTGGTAGAGCCTAGCCTCATTAGTCCTCTTCCTGAGCTACTGAAATAGTGTCTCTGTGGGTGGAGTCCCTCCACCATGTCTTCCTCACCATTAATTAACTCTTTCCTCATTGACTTGCTTTCTCCAGGTATTCGGACACGGATGGAGAGAGTAACCGATACCTCTGCAATCATCCATCCTGTCTCCTGTTTCTGTGTCTCTCCTCTGGAGGATCTCTCTTTCCTGTGGGACACCTGACTTGGCCACCAACAAAGCATCCCCTTTGTCACTCTGGGGTTTCAGAGGACACTTCCCAAACAGAATCAAAGAAAGTCTGTTCCAACCTATGCTGATCACATCTTAACTGAGGTCTACAACTATAGTCCTATTCCTGATGAAAATCACAGTGGGCTTCTCACTGGGCAAGGCATGTTCTCTTATCTGTCAGTGCCATGCCAGTGATAGGGAAAGATCATCTTATGGGTTTAGTTAAAAAAAAAAGATTTAGTTTCAAGGTTTGAAGATTTAACTTTTTGAGAGAGCAAAAAGGTCAGAGCATTTAAAAGATATCAGTGAAAAATGATCGTGCTCTGTGAACAGAAGGAACCAGTCTTGATTTCAAAATAATAATGAAGATTTAGAAGGCTTGCAGATCCTTGGTTTAAAGATGATGATTTGATAATAGCGTGCCAGTGGGAAGACCAGACCCTTAACTGCTCCCTCCCTGTAAAGCGATGTCTCTATTTAAACTCTATTTAAATGAACATCTTGTGTCGAGTGTTTAAAACTCCCTCCCCATTATTTAGTTTTTTTTCCTGATGTTCAGCATAACTAAAGAGTCTGAAGCAGGGAATTGCACATAATTACAGGTTCTGCACCAGTGGCAAAATGATGCTTCTTCTCAAGTGTTCGAAATCATCAGCTTTACTCTCCTTCCCTCAACTGGACAATTTAGTTAAAATGGCAATAGTGTCTTCTGCTACCATTGAAGGCATCATCTGGCCTTACTGTGTACATTACAAAACACATCAAGAACTATACAATGTACGTTCCGTGTATAAACAGACAATACCACTGTACATGAATAGGGTAAAGGGGAGGATATCTGAACTTTCATCTATTAATAAGGCAAGGAGATTTAAGACTGTCAAATTCAAAGACTGGTGGTGGCCTGCGTCTTCCAGCGGCCAGGTTGCAGGGCTGTGGGTAGAGTTCCACAGCCCCACTGCTCTCTCTGTCTTTCTGCCTTTCCTCCCACCCCCCCCTCTCTCTCTCCTCCTTTCCACTTTCCCTCTAGTCTCGGCTGTAAGAAACCAGCATCGCTAAAACCCCTCACTTGAAAATGCTTCACAGAGCAGGATTCTTGCCAAATTCAGGGATCTTACTAGTCTGCAAGGCAAGAGATGTCATGCAGAACAAAAGGCTGGTACTACAAGCCAGTCATCACAATGGGAATAAATCCTTCAATCTGTAGTTTCAGAATGTCTTAATTTCTCCAGCCTTCAGAGTGAGACTGGTTTTATTTTTGTTAAGTTTCAAACCCAGGACGAATGTGTGAGATGCCTATTTAACATATGAAAACGGACCTGGTCTTTTGGTTCTCCCAGCATCCCTTAGTCTCTACCTGCTACAGGTATGGCTGGCATACCTTGCCCCTACTCTAAACTCTCCAACCCAGGGGCTGATCTGCTCTTCCCCCAGAGGCTCTTCCCTATATAATTCAGACATTTTGGTTACCCTTCCCTTTTGGACCTTTGGGCTTTCATCTCCCCTCTTCTTTCCTCTTTCCCCTTTTCTCACATAGATAGCTAAGTCTGGTCACGCCCACCCTGGACTCCCCCAGATGTCCCTGTCCCCGCCTCTACCTATGTTCTCCCTTTTATCTACAACACACTCTCTCCTCCACCATACAGTCAAGACCTTTCCTTTCCTTTCGACTTCTTTTTTTTTTTTAAGTTCAATTTTGAGAATACATTTACAAAGTAATATTGGATGAGTTATAGTTAAGTCCTGAATCTCAGCTCCTCTGGCAGTTCTTTCTTAACCCCATCCCTGCCCTGCATCTCTGTCAGTATCTCTTTTCTTCTCTTGGCATTAAATTCATAACGAAGAACACAGAGCAATGCTTTACTGATCAAGCCAAGGAAGCTGTTCTCTGTAAGGGAGCTTTCCAAGTGATGGTTAGCTGAGTGCCATTATGTATTTGAACACGTTGACTCACTGTGTTCATTTATTTATTTCTGTGTGTCCACATGTGTCATGCCTATGGAGTCAAAAGACAACTTGTGGGAATTGGTTCTCTCCTACTGTGTGAACCCCAGATACTGAATTAAGAGTGTTAGGCTTGGCAGCAAGTACTTTTATCCCCAAGTCACCTCACTGGCCCCTTTATTCATTTTTTTGAGGAAGTTTTAAAAATAAAATTAGTTTATATTTATATTTTTATATTGTTATCATCAAATTTGTCTCAGTGGCCAGAGACCTTGTTGATCTTGTTGTGAGGACTTGGGATGATCTTCTGTAGGATCTTCTGGAGGAGGTTATAGTGTGTTGGTGCACGTGAGTAGCTTATTTTGGCGGACTCAACTTGCCTTTAGCTCGTATCATCCCCATATCCCGCTGTGACAGAATCACTCAAGAGTCTCTAGTGATATCAGCCTACTTTGCTCCTAAGGAAAGAAGGCTTTCTATCATAAATACCTCAAATGGAACATTTCCATACTCTCTTGACTCTCCTATGGGAGCCTGGCCAGGCTTGTTCCTATTCCATTGACTGGTGCTGTGTTTCGGTGTTACTATTCTCCATCTTTTGTATGACTCTAATCTTTCTTCTTTATCCTGAAGGTTGACATTTCAGGTTTTACAGTTCAGAAACTTAGCTTTGGTAGTCATTTTCTTTGAACTAGAGGGGTGGTAAAAGGTAAAGTGTCAGTGCCTAAACTGGACTGGCCACAGGTCAGTCTCTGCTGGCCCTGCCTCCAAGGTCAACATGTATTTCTGCCTTCATAGAGAAGATCTGTGGCAGGTCCCTAGTATAGTGTATCCTGGTCTCCATGGTGAACAAGGGTGATGTCTCTTTGGACCAAGAAGGGTTATCATAGTTTACTTTTCAGAGTTAGGGCTACCCTGGGGACCCCAGAACTTCATTGCTAGGCACCAACCTTTCCTAAGAAAGGCTGAAGATGAAGACTGTCGAGGCCTGGTACTGCCTGGGACTGCAGAGATAATTAATCTTTCAGATCTTTTCTGAATACTTTTTCGTAGAGGTTCAAGTGGGGTTTTCGTGAAAACCTCTAAGAGATGGAGACCTTCTGAATCTTTGACCCATCCTGCTATAATTCCTTCCAGTCCACCTCTTCCTTCCCACAAAACTGTTCTTACAACATCAACAACTGCATCTACTTCCTATTGCCATGGTAATGATTGAACACAATTTTGGTGGTTTAACAGAACACAGATGTATTCTCTTATACTGCTTGTTAGTTATTTTTCTGCTGCTGTGATATAATACTAGACCAAAAGCCACTCAGAGAAGAGTTTATTTTGGGTTATGGTCTCAAAGGCGGTGTCCATAATGTTGAGGAAGACAGAACAGCAGGCAGCTAGAGTAGGGGCTGAGAGATCCCATGGCAAACACAGAGAGGAAGCAGAGAATGTGGAAGTAGAAAGTGGAACAAGACTTTAAACCCCGCTTGCCCTCAGTCACATACTTCCTCCAGCAAGGCTGACCTCCTAAAGGTTCCATAACAGCACTGCCAAATACATGAACCTGTGGGCAACATTTTTCATTTAAACCATTTCTGACCGCTAGAAATAAAAAATAACTTTCAGTGGACTTGAGGTGTCAGCAGAGCTGCTCACACTGAAGGCTCTGTGGCCATGGTCCTCAGCCTTCCTAACGCTGTGATCCTTTAATACAGTTCCTCATGTGTAGTAACCCCAACCATAATTAGTTTTCTTGCTACTTTGTAACTGTAATTTTGCTTCTGTTATGTATAGTGATATAAATATCTGCATTTTCTGATAGTCTTAGGAGACCTGTGAAAAGGTCACCAGACCCCCAAAGGGGTCATGACCCAAAGGTTGGGAACCACTGCCCTATGACCTTTTGCTTTTTCTACCCTCTGGAAGCCACCAAGGTTCCTAAACTCATGACCCCTTTCTTAAATCAGGCTAACCTTGTGCTTCTGTTTCCATATTTCCTCTTTCCTTTTCTGCAGTCAAGACTCCTGTCTCCCTCTTAATAGACATGCGATTAAATGTGGACAATAGCATTTCTCCATGTTGAGATTCATCGCAGTTTCAAAGTTCCTTTTCACTATAAGAAACATTTCCAAGTCTGGGGACGAGGACCCAAGGATCTTGGGAATGTTCAGTTTATGGCAGCACTGATTCCCTTGTTTTAAATCTGGAGTCTCTTCAGCTGCTGTCCTAATTCTCCTGACAGTTAAAGCTCTCAGTATAAAGGAAAGTTCCTCTTCTAAGAAGACGGTTATTTCCACTGATGTGGGCTTTCCCTTGGATGCAAGCCCCTGGGAGAAGGATCTCTGGCTATCGGGTTTGGTGTGTTATCTCAGTGCTTGGAGTAGCATGGGTACCATCAAATCACAGCTATCATATTAACAGAAAATGGACAAGCTCCTACTGTTCCCCGTTCTGTTAGCTCTCATCCCTTCAGTGGCAACTTCCTCTGTTTTTATGTAAAGATAGGTATACCCCAGGTCTTGGTATATGCTCGCTTTCCTCCTAATATGCCACGTGAATAAAATTCCAACCATTTTCTGTGGCTCTTAACTATCTGTACTCCAAACCTACGACCTGTGTGTCACACTTTGGATTTTAATATTTACCAGGATGAAGCACAGCATGGCAAATTCACCGTGTTCCATTTTCCTTACCTATCAAACACAACAAAAATCTAACTTTCTCATCTTCTTATACCTTCTGTCTCAAGGAATAAGGACCAGGTTTTTCACAACAGTAAAGCAAGAACACTGGTCATTAACTGAGACTTCACAGCTGTGTTTCCTAAACCTTCACCACCATCACCTTCCCAGTTATTCAATCAATCATGCATTTCTTAAATTCTTGATATTTTTTCTGCCTAACATTCTGGTTCGAGTCTTCTTCATTTCTACAAAGAGGGATATGAATGAACTCACCGTCCTCTTGAATTTTGGTATCTGAAATGACACAGTTAAATGTTTTGGATGTGTAGCAGTTACTGATCACTATGCCTGCCCTGCTTCCATTCTGATGCTTGGACAAGGACTATGGTCATGATCTGCATGCTACATGACCTTGAACACCACAGCCAACTGGGTCAGGGACTGGCCTTTGTCCAAAAGGTGGCTGATAGTTTTAGTACTCTCAGAGTTTCAATTACCTTACAACTTAGGTGGCTGACTGTAAAATATCAGTAAAATTTCTACTGAGATTCCAAAATGGAGACGCGGAGGAGAGCTGGCCTTAAGTCACGCAGAGCGTTGTACTATGGAATAGAGATCTCAGAAGCAAATATGGGCATGGGCAGGCTGCAGCTTTGCAGTGGTCCAGCACAGGAGCAGGGGAACGAAAGAAAAGGACGCCAGGACACTGTGAGAAGGCAGAATCTGTTTCCCATGGCTTGTCATGGCATGTTGTATTGTGTGTTGTATCGCTTGTCATGGCATGTTGTATTGTGATTCTGCTGTAGATGCCCATGAAGCTGTTACATTATTAAACCAAAAGCCTTCTCTGAGTGAATCCTGTTTGCTCAAATGAACTGTCCAAACAGTATGTACTCCAGTAAGTCCTTATGACACCCCAATAAGGCATCTGCAAAGAAGAGACAGAATGACTATTTGAGAGCAGCAACAGAAGACCCAAACTCAAAGTTGCTTCTAATCCTTAAAGTATTAGCTTAAAGGAGGGGGTGGGGGAAGGAAAGCTGCATCACTTTGGTGGGTGGGTAGATGTTGAGCTTACAGTATAAATCTTTACATTAAGAACAAATCAGTCTCTGTGAAGGTAATTTCAGACAAGTACCTGCTGCTACAAATATCACAGGAAAATGACTGCAAGTGACATTCTGAGACTTGTCAACAGTGGCATAATCAAATTGCTTTTTAGATACCACATTTCCAGGTATTTGCCTTTCTCTTTGCCAGCTACCGGGACCAGAAGGATTGTTGAAGATTTCCAGGAATCTTCATCACATAACCACTGCTCTCTAAGGAGAAGTAAATTTGTTGATATCTGCAAGTAAGAAACATTAGGCTATGTAACCAATGCTCAGATCATAGGATAGCTATAGTGAGCTTATAATGCTATAATATAGAAACAATACATGTAGTAAATATATCTATATTTATGTCTATAAATTAATTTTATACTGAAGGGACCCTACTCTAAGTGCCTTCTTTCCTGCTTAGCCCACATTTGGTCAGGGAAGACTGACAAACAGGCAGACATGTAACACACACACACACACACACACACACATACACACACACACACACACACTCTCTTACTTCTCTGGACAAACTTGTAGCTTTCTTCATAACAACAGCAAACATGCTTGCCAAACTGTCTCTCAAATGACGGCCAAAGACATACCTGGACCACTGTGTACTCATCTCAGGACATACACCAGCTTTCTGATCACCCTCTCTCTCTCTCTCTCTCTCTCTCTCTCTCTCTCTCTCTCTCTCTCTCTCTCTCTCTCTCTCTCTCTCTCTCTCTCGCAGGTGACCTCATGCCTTTGATTTTGGTAGGAACTAAGTGAGAGCGCACCCTTATTATGTTTTCTTTTTTTCCCCCCAAACTCTCTCAATATCTTCTCTTTAATCTCCTGCAATCCTGGATGTGACATAATAGTTTCTGGAATTGGCATTATTGTTTTAATGCCTTAATCAATACCTTCGAATATCTTGGAAATAAGCACATTGTAGAATTTTTTTTTTTTTGAACAAAGGGTATTGTTACATAGCTCTGACTGTCCTGGAACTCACTATATAGTAGCTGGCCTTGAACTCACAGAGATTTGCCCGCCTCTGCCTCCTGAGTGCTGGAAGTAAAGGCGTGCACCACCACACAGAGCCACTTTATAGAATCTTTGCTTGCTTGAAAAAAAATTTGACACAGCAGTGGAAACTGTGATGAAGCGCTGTTTTACCTTTAGTCGCTGCACTTCCTACACAGCATCACCACTGGGCAATCCTGAGCAGGGTAATGCTTCAGAGGAGCCAAGCTGTACGCTTTCTGGTCAAATCTACTGTTTGAGCATCTGGAGTGGAGTACTTGGATGCTCTGACCAGAGACTCACTGAGCTAAAGTTGAGGTGCTATCTAGAGCAGTAGATCTCTTTCAGGGCTAGGTCCTCTGTAAGCTCGTTGGCTATTGGTAGAACTTACTTCCCCGAAGGTGTAAGACTAAGGTCTCCACTGTCCTGTTGGTTACTGTCCTCTGGTTTCTTGCTATGTGGCCCCAAACAGGCAGCTCACAAGACAGATACTTTCTTGCTTCCAGGACAGCTAGAAATGACCTCTTTGACTTCTCCGAAGCTTTCAATGGCTTACCTGGTTAGAGCAGGAACATCCAGGACAATTTTCCCTTTGCCATATTTTATTTTATTTTTGGTTTTTCAAGACAGGGTTTCCCTGTGTAGCTTTAGTGCCTGTCCTGGAACTTGCTTTGTAGACCAGGCTGGCCTCGAACTCACAGAGATCCACCTGCCTCTGCCTCCCGAGTGCTGGGATTAAAGACATGAGTCACTACTGCCTGGCCCCTTTGCCATATACTATCATACAGCTACACCAATAACATTTCTATTCTCTCATGGGGGAGGGAATTATACAGGGGTGAGGACACCAATGTCATTATAGAAGTCTGTCTACTACGGGGCTTAATAAATATAGTACCAACATGTGTAAATTATGAACACTGCTCTTCGGTTATAAGAACTTTTTGATTTTAATTTTTGTTAGATTTACTTATTTTACTGTATGTGTATGAATGTTTTGCCTGCATACATGTACATGTACCACATGTGTTCCTGTTGGATTCCCTGGAACGGGAGTCATGGATGGTTGTGAGCCAACACGTGGGTGCTGGGAAACGAACCTAGGTCCTGGAAGGGCAACAAGTGCTCTTAACACTGAGCCATCTCTCCGGCCACTGTAATTTTTTTCTTTTTTTTAGACTTTGGACAGCTTATTTTGTGTAGAACCCACACTGGTTGGAGATGTTGTATTTGAAACAATACAATTGAACAACTACTGTAAGTCCAGAGAACAATAGAAATGCCACGGTTCTGGGCAAGACCTGGCCGAGTGGCCGGGTGACTATGGACTAACTCCCAAACTCCCTAAACGTTAGATTCTTCCTTCCATATAAGGACAATGTCTAAGGGTGACTAAGGTTAGTGGGCTGTAATATCCCATAACTCGAAGACTAAATCACACTGCTCCTCTCTGATCTAGTGGCTCATGATATGTAACAGTGTAGAGAAGAACCTCATGGTGATCTGACTTAAGAGAAAAATAGTGAATCCATTCCAATGTTTGACAAATCTAACAAAACACAAATAAGGGTACAAACTACATTTTAATACTTTATATAACATGGTGCTTTTTATTTAGATTTATCTACATATATGTTCAGTTACGATGAAAATGAATTTTCCCAAAACACTAAAATTTGACAAAGTTACTATCTTACAATTAGTTGAACTAACTTAACTGATGAGAACTTAAGGCAGTCTTCAACATTACAAGTCAATTCCACGGTGACATCAACAGCGGAGTCTGTTATATACATTCTGGAGGGGTAAATCTCCTTTGTCTTTCTGAAGAGAAGCCTCCTTGGCTAGGATAATTATTCTCTTCTACTCAGCAAAAGTGAACACTAATTTTAAACAGGTATTATTAAATTCGACTGAAATAGCTGCGTGCAGATGTATTCATTAAAACACCCCTTTATTGACTGTGCACAGTTATTAACAATTCACATTTCAGTTTATTTAGTGGAAGAGCATTTACGCCACTAAAAGTAATAGGGCTGCTTAGCAGCAGGACTGCAGCACCTCCTTCCTATCAGGGCACTGTCCAGGGCACGACACGTATTTCCACATTCACACAAAAGGGAACAATAACCACCAAACAGATCCCTCCCTGCCTACAGCTTCCCCTTCCATACAGTGCACTAGGTTACAAAATGCCCATACGTAGACTGTTCTCATGTAGGTGCTTGCATCAAACAGAGGACTAATGGCAACATATTTATGTGATACCATCATAAGGGCACCTTGAAAGTGACAAGGACATCCAAGATCCCAGTCACCCCCTCGGGCAGATGCCTTCTGACAGAGAGGGAGGAACTCATGAGACGTCAGTTTGTCTCCAGCACCTGCTGCTCAAGTTTCAGAAGCTGCTTCTCAAGCTTGGAGGTGTTTACTCGATGCATCATCAGAAACTGGCCATTCAGGTGGAAGACGGGGATGTCAAATTTATACCGTTCATACCAAGTAGCATTTTCTGGAAGTGTGATGTCCACCTCCTGTAAAATAAACTAAAACATGGAGAGGTTAAAGCACTGTGTTTTACAGGCCACGGAGCAATGCACTGACCGCAATGATGCATCAACTGCAAGGGAGAAAGTTGTAGGCCTACAGTAAGCCAGTGGCCCCGGTTCCCAAAGCCTGTTTTCATCACACTACACTCCACCTCCCGATTTCCCTACTTCTCTGTTACACCTGTTCCACTCAGCACCAGGGCTCTGCTCTGTTCCCAATGTCCGAGCTGGCAAGTGGCCTAGAAATAAGGATGTAAGTGTCCTGGTGTAAGAATGGCCAGGCTAAAATGGTTTGCTAAAGGCAAACGTCGCCATAGAAGTTGCAAAGTAAGGGAAAAGGAATGGGACCAGAGTGTAAAGTAAGCACGAATGCTCTTGATAGTTAACTCTGAATCACAGTAAGAATCAGAGAGGAAAAAACATCTAGTAATATTCAGAGAAAAGCACTTCGGGGTAATGGGTTTCATGGAAATCAGTCCCTAAACTCGCCGAGGGATTAAAAACAAAATCATTTACTCTCTTTTCCCAAAGAAAGGATCTAAGCAGATACTTTATACAGTAAGCTCTATTTACCCCATATATATGAAAGTTACCCTGTCTTTGTAAGGCTTGAGGACTTCTTTGGCTTCATCACAGAGTGGGCAGGGATTCTACAAGAAGAACAAAAGCTGTTAAACCCACGGGCAGGCATTTGGTGCAACACCTCCCACCTAAGGAAAAACCAAACACACAGCACAGGCATATTACATTTACTTCCAGGGAGAGTTTGCTACGAGGTTGATCACACGGCTTTATTTCCAAAGCAAAACATTACCACAGAATCTCACTAAACATCTACTATTTCATGGTAGATGCTCTCTGCACTTTTCGGTTGTCGTTTCTATTTTTCTCATATATGTGCATATACCTATTGGTGTGTGTGTGCATGCGCATATCATATGTTCCCTATTTCTCACTGACCTATCTACCTAGCTAAGGGCTCTGTCCTATGTAAAGAGCCAACTTGGTGGCTCCATACAATCGACCTGAATGGTTTAAGCCTTTCCTGACTAGGAAGTACTGAACTTCATCATCCTGGTTTTCCTACTCAGTCCCGAGGAATAATTCTATCTGGGAGGAGTGGAACAGGGACTTTTCTACCTTTGAAAGAAAAACTCTCTTCAATTCAGACACATGACTGTAGCACTTCACAGTGCTTTCTCAGTTTTAGTAGTAGAGGCACCCACAATGGGCTAACGTTCTTCTTGAAGCAGAGGCAAGTGCTAGGACCCGCTGTGGCTTGTATTCTTCAACTGCCTTATGGGGAAGATGGGGGGAACACAGATTGGCAGATATTAATGGTCTCTTAGCCGCTGTGCCTAAGAGTCCAGTTATAGGTTCTCTTATGTGAGCTCAAAACTGATACAGTATTAGTTCTGCCTGTGTAAGAACTGTTCAAAATAGGCTCGGCACTACTGTTACTTGTGTAAAAGCTGCTCAGCACAGATTCAGTATTAGTTCTGCTTGTGCAAAAGCTGCTTTTTAAAATATTGGGAAGCGATAAGCTATTACGTAAAAGACAGGCCTTTTTCTTCAGCTTAACTCAAAACATGTTTTTGAAAATAAGGACTTGAATATTTCTAGATCTTTTCGGCTGGATCCACCTCATCAAATTGGTATTAGCACTAACAACAAACAGATTGTGGACAGCTTGTTGTTGTAAGACAATCATGCTAAAATTTTCTGAGAAAGTGTTACAAGATCAATGTAAGAACTGAAAGTAAAAGCCAAACAAGAACATACTAAGTTGCAGATGTACCTAATGTCCTTCTTTTTAAAAAAATATTTATTTATTATGTATACAATATTCTGTCTGTGTGTATGCCTGCAGGCTAGAAGAGGGCATCAGACCCCATTACAGATGGTGTGAGCCACCATGTGGTTGCTGGGAATTGAACTAAGGACCTTTGGAAGAGCAGGCAATGCTCTTAACCTCTGAGCCATCTCTCCAGCGCCTAATGTCCTTCTTTATAGTTTGCTCTTACAGCAAAGTTTGAGACGAGCCCAGTCAAGGTGTTTTGCTTTTGAAATCAGGTTTGTGGAAGTTTGTATAAGCTGCTAATGCAAATGAGTGAGTGTGTACCTATGTGGATCTTTCCAAAGGCTCATCGTGCTTTGGAAAGGATAAGGAGCCCAGACAAGAGCAGGTCCGTGGCCAGGACGGCCTTTCTGAGGCTTCTCCACAGCACTTGTTCACCTGGCTCCTGAACTGTTGGACTGCCACTAACACCAACCCATCCTTTCTTGTAGCAAGAACGCCATAGTTTCGTCCCAGGGAACTACTCGGCATGTGGCCGACTCCATCTCTAAGTAAGAAAAGGGGGAACACTGGACCAGGTGCAAACGTTCAGGACATCCTATCTCTTTTGCTTACGACTGGTTCAGGGATGAACCTATCAGCCATGAATAGTTATGGGTCTTCTGTTGAGATTTCTATAGATGTCTGAGATGTGAGAGCCGGGCTCAGGGTTGCTGCAGTCATAAAAGAGAAGAGCCAATACGAAGGTGAATTTAATCCAGAAGATTAAAAAACTGAAGAGACTGGTAACCTTATTTCCTGACTCAAGCACTCCATGGACCAGGAACCAAAACAATCCACCCCCCCACTCTTTTTTAACTCAATCTGCAAAGTGTACTCTACTAGTCATAGATAAAGGGCAAATTCTTGACTTTTATACTTCTTCTATGGGACTGTGTGTTACTTATATCTTATTATGTACTTTGCAGGGTTTAGTATATATATTAAGATGAAGAAAGATTGGGCCTTTGTCTGTTTATTTTTTGCAAATGTTCTTGGCTATCTCAACTGCTGTTGGAACCAAAAAACAGTGTATGACAATCATAGGCCAAGTAAGTACAACTAGTTTTATGGGGATATTGTCTCAGATAATGGAATATTTTTGGCTCTATAATTTCCAACAGTACAATACATATTGATGATATAAAAGCATGAAATTAGATGAAATATTCTCAATTAGAAGTTTAACTCTGCATTTTTTTGGGGGGGGCGAGGTTCATATAAGGTCTTGTTATGTAAGCCCTGGCTCTTTGATGCTTGCTATGTAGCCTAGGCTGGGACTGAACCTGCTCTAATCCTCCTGGCTCACTCTGACTCCCAAGTGCTGGGAGACACAGGTGTGGACCATCACAATTAGCAGACTTTGTTATTAGACAACTGTCAGAATGTCTTTAAATTGTCAAATGGCTAAAATTTGAAAATCTACTAAAAGACGTTTTTAAAAATTTTGAATTACTGTGTTTAAAAAAGTAACTTCTGTTGTCTTCACATTTCTTTCTGATTATAAATTCCACAGAGTGAGGTTAACTAGGAAAAAGACATTACTAATGCTTGTGCTACAAAATTACAGGGAGAAAAACTCTTAACAATTTTAAATTAAGGCTGCGAAGAGATGGCTCAGTGGTTAAAGCGCTTGCATTACGAGCTTGGGGTTTGGGTTCAGATCCCTAGAACTCATGTAGATGCTGGGTGGGCCCGGTGGCTTTGCCTGGAAGTCCAGTGCTCGTAAGGTGAAGACAGGAGATCTCTAGGGCAGGTGAGTTACTAGACTAGCTATATCCCTTAAGTCTGAGAGACTGCCTCAAAGAGTAAGTGACCGAGGGAAGATTCCTGCTAAAACCTTAGGTCTCCATATGCACCTGCACACGTGTGTTCACATATATAGAAAAGACATATATCTACACATCTCTCTTACACACACACACACACACACACACACATACACACACACACACACCCCTGTGGCTTAACAGCAGCGCTAGGTAGGGATAAAAAAACAAGTACAATCAGTCTTCATTATTCATAGATTCTTTATTTGTGAATTTGCCTACGTGATAAAATTTGTAACTCCCCAAACAATACTAGAAGCACTTTTATAGTGAGTCACGAACATGCTTATGCACAAAGCTGTAACATGTCTGAATTGCCAAAAGTGTTCATTTCTACAGTAAGGTCTCCTAAGGTAATGCTTCGCCTTCTTGTTTTAGCTCCCTACTGTAAATATAAATCAGTATTCTAACAGGTAGTCCCATGGGGGTAGCTGTACGGGTAATGCAATTTTTTTGTGGCTGGGTTTTTTGTTGGTGATTTAAAACAAAGCAAAACAAAACAGCTCCTAAGCATGGTGCTAAAAGAAAGCTGTCATGGAGAAAATACAGATGTTAGACAAGTTGTATTATTGGTGGCCGTGAGCAACATGCTAATGACTAAACACTATGTACTGAATAAGACATCTTTAAACACAAACAAACATAAACTAAGGTTATACATTTCGCTAGTTCACAAAAGCACTGTGGCCAGGTGCTTATGGGAACCCATCCAGGACTTTTCCGAGATTTTGTATTTGTTAATTCAGTGTTTATAGTGTTTTGTTTGTTTGTTTCTTTTTTACAGTGGAACTTCCACAAATAATAATAACAACTGACTTATTTCTAAATAGCATAGTTTTAAACATCATAATTATAATCTATAGTTCTTTTTTAAATGAGGGGGTAAAATGACCATTGTATATACTAACGTACCCTCAATAACTGAGAAACAGTGAAATGTCTGGGGACAAAATACCAAAGAACAGGTCTGAAGAAAAAATTTTCCTATTGCTTTTCTTTACAGATTTGACCACTTTTCATGGATATATAACTTTTTTCACCCAACGATAACTCTTTATTTTTTAAGTGTAATATCAGTTTTCACTCAGTACCTTTGTGAATAAGGTCAGCACAGGCAGAGTGGTGTTAGAGGCAGAGAGATTTCGCAAGAGTCCAAATGAGGATTTGGCAATCTGCAGGCTGTTTCCTTGAAACCAGAGCATCTTAATTCTGCCAAAAGAAAAATAAGCCAATAAACTTAATGCACCATTGACTCTGCTCTTTAGAATACAAGCAGTAACCTGCATGCTTATGATTGGGTCTGGAAGTTTCAGAATTGTATCTTTGGCTCTAGGAGTGTCAGCGAGGTCCAGATGTTTGGCAAGTGTCCACAATGAATACACTGTACTCCAGGCAAAACAGAACTTAGAATTAAAAAAAAAAGGAAAAGAAAAAAAAATCCAAATCCTATTTATGGATTAGTTTTGTGCCTAATCACTTGGTTTCTGTAAGCAAACTGCATGAGTTTGTTAATTTGCATAGAAAATTAAATTTCAACTGCAGATGTTGCCAGCATCCTGATGACTCTTTAAAAGTAGAGGTGTCCTGAGGTGGTTTTTAGTCACAAGGACAGTTTAATCATACTGGCAAGCATCCAACACCACCCAGCCCTTCCATGGTAAAAGAAATACTAAGTAAATGGCATACGGTTCCCAGCTGACAGCGCAAGGCATCTCCAAGGAGAGCTCTGCTCCTGCACTGGAAGAGATGGAGAAGCCCAACACCGCAGGTAGAGAAAGTGTAAGAGGGACACAGTCTGGGCTAACTTGTCAGGAAAGAAGTCTGTTCACCACCTTAACAAGTGTTTTCAAAGGAGAGTGCCATGATTTTCAAAAGCTTCACACGTAGACGCACTGGTGTTTCTATTGGAGAGATTCCAGAAGGAACAGTTTAATAGCAGCATGTCAAACACTGGGCTTCGAAGCCCCCTCCTTCTGCTTGACTAAGACACCCTACTATTCCTAGTTGTTCCACAGAGCCTCCAGCCTTGTCTTTAAATCTATAAATGTTACAATTTCACTTCTAAAGCACACGTGTATAGTTACCTTTACCATTTACAGCTATTCCCAGGATGAACTTATTCCTGGGATCATTATTTCTCAATTTCACCTTCCCTCTCTAAGTCTACCTGCCACTTTCTCCTCTACATGGGCAAGTGGCACCTGGGAAAGGTCCCCTTCTACTCCTTGAATACCGAGAGACCATTTCTACACCATTGGCACTGCGCCTGCCTTTCTTCCTCTAACGAAGAACACATAGCTTCTCCTCATCTGACACTAGGACTCAGATTACCTCCCTGAGAAGTCTACTGACCACCTGGCCAATGCCAGCTAGCCTGTAATTCTCTATCCTCACAATCACAATATTTTTGTGACCCAACCTAATGCATAACCTCACTACACGTGCTTCCATTTCAGGATGCCCCTTACTATTACAGTTATTTCTGTCCCTTCTTCTACAGCGCAGCTCTCTAAGAGCAGGCATTGTTTGCACCGGTATTTCTCAGCGCGCACAACCGATGCGCACAGAACAGGTGTTAAAATACTAGAGTGAGCCTCTCACTCCCACACCCTCACCTCTGCTCCACCACTCCGTGCGGACAGCAGTCATTCTTAGGCCTGTCTCTAAGCTAAAAGGCACTGCTCTTCGGGGTGTCTATTGACTTTGGACTGAGGCACTCAGTTGCTGCTGCTGCCACCACTTCAGACCTCCTGTGCTCCACTTGACAGAGCACGCCTTTATTAAGTGCTACCCTTCTCTGGCAACAGGCTTCTCAGTGTAAAGCAGCCTTAAACTCACTTCAGACAGAATGATAGGACTTTAGAAAAAACCCTACCAGCTCATACCGAACTACAGTAAGGACCACAGGACAAAAAGCTCAGATACTGAAAGCAACAGTCTTTCCCCTACCTCTTTCACAATCCTCTACCCTTCCACTTCTACACAGATTTCCCTGCTAGCTAAATGACCTGGCAATGCAAGGAAGAGGAATGGAATATGACTTCTGCAGGAATCTGCTGTTTAGAATCACTGTAGAAAGCAAATGCAAACAAAGCTACACCATTCTGTGAGATTCTCAACTGAGTGTAAGCTTGGGTATCCACATAAATTATAAAGTTAGCTTTATAAACAGTGCAGATATAGGCCTTGGAAATGAGGAGGATGGGAGGGGCAATGGCAGTGTAGCCAGACTAACCAGGATGGCAAACTACTGCTACATGCTTTTGGGGGAAGGACAGAAGATTTATTGATGTTTGGCTACAATGGAAAGGAAAAGAAAACTTATTGCTCCTACCAAGCTGACTTGAGACTGAGGTGTTAGGCTTTAAAAAAAAAAAAAATTCACATCCACAATGGAAATTGGCTTCAGAATTTCAACATGACACAACACAGCATGTGGTCTTGGCTGCACCCAAGACAAATAAAGGCTGTCATAGTAAACAGTGCTGCTGTTCACTTCAGATTTGCTGGAAGATTTGTTCAATCAACCAGACAACCAAGTAGAGTCCTCAGTGATGCTACGGCCACTCTGCGCCCAGCTACTGCTGTTCTCTGCTGCTTCTGCTTTCCCACACGTTTTTAATTACATAAATCGCACACATCTGTTTACTGAGAAAGTCATCAGTGCTGTGCGGCTTTACTTGAGTATTTTTTAATGGTCTAAGGTACATGCATTTTTACTATATTGTTCAATTAACTTATTTCTTTCAGAGAAGTGTATTATAAATTTATATTAGAGCCTGATATGAAGAAAAAGCTCCATATTCTTCAGCTAGACAGATACTAAAGTTAAAATCCCTTAATTCTTGAAGTTCACCTATAGCAGTAAAAAAATTAAATGAAAAATGATATACTCCAATGGGAGCACTTTAATACTCTTCTGAGATTGTTTTACTAACTCTGTAAACCCTTACACCATTGCTGTCAAAGTCACATTCACCAATTATGTTTTCTTGAAGTAAAATCTTTATGAAGGCCACTCTATCACTGTGACATTTTCATTAGTTTGATGATTTTTGAACCGTACTTAGTACTATTCAAAAAACATCCTGAAAAGTGGTCTCTGCCTATTAGCTCCCAATCATGAGCTGACAAAAGTTCACCCCAATCCCCTGTACTGGGAACTGAACCGAGGGAGTCACAAATGATGGGCAAAAGCTCTAAGAGTCTCACTAAATAGTCCAGGCTGTCCTTGAATTGACCCTGTAGTCCAGGTTGGCCTTGAACCTGAACTCTGCCTGCCTTGGCCTTCTAAGCAGCTGGGATTAGAAACCTGTAACCCTAAGCCTTACTGACAACATTGTTTTACAATTATGTCCCTTTAGTCATGAAGTAAGTATTTCTACTATACAGACAGACACAAATTTATCCTTTGTATTTTGTTATATGTCTCTGTGACAGGAACACAAAGAACTGTGCTCATAATATCAAAGAAGCACAATTGGGTCACCTTTGTCACAGACTGGAAGAAAGTAGGAAAAGCATAAAACTGGATTTAGAATGTGCTTAAAGAAAATTCTGAAACCTAACAATAGAGACAGTGACTCCTGCTGCTCCAAGTCTAGTGCTACTCAGAGGCATGGATCCCCTGAAAGAGAAAGGAAAGCCAGCCTTCCCCCACAACAGAGACAGACTTCATTGGTCTTTATGGCAGAATCAAATACAACATGGGGGGAGGACTGATTGGACCAATTCAGCCTTCCTTGAAGCAAGATAGAGAAGGTAACTTAACTTTATAGCATTTCCCCGAGAAGCACTGAAAGGCACACCATGAAAGCAACTGATTATAGTGCAGGAAGATGCTATGGTTGTTTGAGCCTTTATTAAGGATTATTCACTTCGGCATGACGAGCTGCCCAGGCTGTGGCTGTACATCACTTATGTGGGGCTCCTGGATTTTTCAACCACTGTGTGCATCTGATTAGGAGGGAAACAACATTGTTCTCGCTTGAGTAGAGAAACTGACCTTCACTGACCAGAATTCTATCCATTCAAAGAGTCCTTTGGCACACCAAAGCTCTAAGCTCACATAATCATTCATCAGCAGGCTACGGTGTTAGCTCATGTGCAAAATCAAGAAGTCTATATAAACCCAGGTACCGCCTTGGTTATTAACAGATAATGCTGGAGCTTCTGCACAAGACTATAATGTAAATTTAATGCTGAGCTGACATTAAGCAAACACTGTCATCATAGCTCTTGCTGAACCTGTGTTCTGTAGAGAGAGCTCAAGGTTTCTGTTTAGTCATTTGTGCCGTGTGAGAGGTTAAGTGTGCCACTTCATCTGCATTACCATCTAAGTATAACATCCCTGTTTCACCCAAATGAAAAGAAACACACACCCCTCTTTGGGGAACCATCCCTATATTCTAGCAGAATGAAAGTTTATGTAGTTAGGAGAGGTTGTTGAGTTGTGACTCAGGTCACTGGGTTCTACCTAAGCCTGGGGAGACAGGGACCAAGGCTGCGTCCCTGGCACTTCTCTTTGGGTTTGCAAACAGCTGGATCTGAACCACACTCCCTACAACCTATCTGAAGATCTTGGGTGCAAGAACAGGGGAGGGAGGGAAGGACCCTTGTGCCCCTGGAAGTGATGAGGAAAGATACCACACAGGGACAAAACCTAAACTTCTCAGTAGACAGATACTCTGAGGTGTTAATTCCAAGGGGTTAAAGAAGAATATGGAGTGTCTGTGGCAGGTGCAATAGCAGGTACATTTCCATTGTCTCAGGCCTGGGGAACTAAGAAGGTGGCACCAAATCAGACACAGTGTCACAGCAATGACCCTGACATCCACTTGTGGACCACTGTTCAGCTTCACTCTGACTATGCAGTTTGAGCTGATGATTTGCTTGCCAATTTCCCACGCATTGGGGCATTTGTCTTTGACATGGTTGTGCCCACGTGAACACTACACACTCGCTCAGACTTCATCTGCTCACTACACATTCACTCAAGCATTCCTTGGCTCCCCACAAATCATGGAATAGAGATCTAGGTATCTGTTTCTATGTTCAGATTCCATAGGTGCCACATTCAACGGCATTTACATTGTAATCTGATTGCAATAACCTTTTGAAAATGTTCTTTAGCTGTTTCAAGTTAAGACTTGTCTACACAGTAAGATTACAATCATTAAATTTATATTTTACACACCTACCACTTAATTCGTGAACACCCCTTCTAATTCTCAGTAAAATTAAGCTATCACATTTTCCCTTCATCTATTCTGGTGTTTAGTTTCTTTCTTTCTATGAAAGTCTATGAAGCTTACATCAACTTCATAGACTACACACAAGCAACGAGAATTCTAGATGGAGTTTGTGGATTCAGAAGGGTGGTTCTTCCTCCACCTGGCGATAGATGAAGAAAATGACTGAGCCCCACATTGGAGCACCAGACTGAGCTCCCAAGGTCCTGATGAGGAGCAGAAGGAGAGAGAACATGAGAAAGAAAGTCAGGACCATGAGGGAACCTCCACCTGGCGATAGATGAAGAAAATGACTGAGCCCACATTGGAGCACTGGACTGAGCTCCCAAGGTCCTGATGAGGAGCAGAAGGAGAGAGAACTTGAGAAAGAAAGTCAGGAACGTGAGGGGTGCGTTCACTCATGGAGACAGTGGGACAGAACTAATGGGAGATCACCAACTCCAGTTGGAATGGGACTGATGGATCATGCGACCAAACCCGTCTCTCTGAATGTGGCCAACAGTGGGGGCTGACTGAGAAGCAAAGGACAATGGCGCTGGGCTCTGATTCTTCTGCATGGATGGGCTCTGTGGGAGCCTTCTCAGCTTGGTCGATCACCTTCCTGGACCTGGGGGGAGTTGGGAGGACCTTGGTCTTAACATAGAGTAGGGAACCCTGATGGCTCCTTGGCCTGGAGAGGGAGGGAGGGAAGGTATGGGTGGAGGGGAGGGGAGGGAAGGGAGAGGAGGAGGGGAGGGAAGGGGGAGGAGGAGGGGAGGAGATGGAAATTTTTAAATATAAAAAAATAAACCATGAAAAAAAATAAGGAAAAAGAAAAAAAAAAGAAGGGTGGTTCTTAATTAAGATAAAAGTTATATTATGTTTTATAGTATTAGCAAACTCATGACCATTTACTCATTAGTTCCACAACAGTGAGGAAAGAAAAGGTTGAAAGAAAATAGGAGATGATCCTCATTCATGAAGAGGCAAAAATCTGGTCAGAATATTAACATGTACAGACAGGTAACCTAGAAGGACAGGAAGTATAACAACAAGGTGATACAAAATTCTGTGAGAGAAAGGAAAAAAATGAGTATTGTGCGCTAAATTGGCGATATTGTCACAAGAGAAGGGCTTCAAATCATTTAGGATTTATGGATACACAGACAAAATGGAAATATTCCAAATCATGGGTTGGATATTGATGGTGGGGAAACATGAACAGAGCAAAGAAAAAGAATAGTGGAAAACCAGCTGGGAAAGAGGAACAGTACAGGACTTTAGAGAATTTTTAACAGTTATCAAGCCATGTGTGATTTATCATGTGTGTCTTGGGAACCACCGATGGGTTTGAACAGTGTTTTGTCTCCAATATTTTGGAACATTAATTTGTTAGTAGTTAGAGAAATGTTGAGATTCAAGCAGACAGTGACATATACAGGTTTGGCACTCATGTAAAGAGCCAGAGCTAAACACAAAAATTAGAGTTTTTGTTGGTATAAAGATTGCATCTGCAGCTGTGAGACTAGATAAGATAATCTCAGCAGAGCAGAAAAGGAGGGGCTCAGGGTGGCTCTTTGAGGCAATCGAACTTGTAGCTACGAGGCAGAGAGAAGCCAGGACAAGCAGCACAACTGTTGAGGAAGGAAGAAAGCCAGTGGGAAAGGGTGTTTCCAGAAGGAGGGAGCAGCCCATCGCCCAGGAGTGATGAGGGCTTGTCTAGAATGGGACAGTGGAATGGTACACACGGGCCAGAAGAGATGTAGCTGATGTTGCTCCAAAGGCATTAATCCTATAACCAATGTCTGCTACTAACTCACACCCTTGACTGGTTCCTGCCCGATTTAACAACTTAAAAGGAGGAAAAGAGTGGAGATAAAAGTTGATTACCTTAAAAGGGACAATAAATTTAAAAATCTGTGTAAATCAAAACAGAACACAGAATCAAAACTTAATTATTAATTACTTATTAATAATTCTAAGAGCATTTTATAAAAAATGACAATGATTTGTTTTCTTTCTTCTTCTTTTTTTTTGTTGCTGTTGTTGGAATTTTGCTTTTACTGGCCTCAGACAGCAGACTTATATTCCTAGCAAGAGTAGTTTCAGAAGTGAGAAACTGCAGGACTGGAAAACACTTCGGATACAGTTCAATATTTCAGACTGTGAACACTACTTAAACGAACAGCACTGTGTCTATGTAAGACTGGAGAGCAAATACCCTGGCATAAGGTAGTGGCTTAATTCACTCAGAAATTTTCAGAAAATTCAAACCAGGACATCCAAACAGAGCTTTTCAAGAACCATTTTTCCATTGACAGGTTTTAAACAAAGAATAATCCCTTCCAGTAGCTCTTTCTCTGTACTTGTTCTTATTTTTGTTGTTGTTGTAGTCCTTATTTTTTACAGACAGAAAAAGAAGTCATTACTATAATACTAATGATTTCCTCAAGCCATGCATATCAGAACAGAAGCCCCTAAGGACAATGTTAAGTTGGAACTGTTGATTATCTTTAAAGATAAAACTTGTCCCAAGCAGTTCTAATAAGCTTGCTGGAGAGATCAAAATAGTTTAAGTAAACACAATTCACATTCAAACTTATCAATCAGAGGAATTAAGCATAAGTAGCTAAAAGTTCATTTTCATGTCAAGTTTACATTGGAATTCTATGTTTGAATTCCCTGAATGCACTTTTAGGTGAGGATTCCATAAACACAGATCCCAAAGAGAAACACAAGTGCCACTAACTTCTGAGATGCAGGAAAACTCTTCGTCTTTTGGGGCCTTAGTTGTGCCAACTGTAAAATGGAAATTCGACTACTTGTCCTGATCTCACACTTTCCAGGGACTCAAGAGAAGCATGTTCACAGACTTGGGGTCTCACATGCCCTTGTAACCCAAGAAAGTTCAATCCCATACTGGAGAAATAGCATGGGGATGGCCCATGCTTGCACAAGACCTTGAACAAGTTTCTGTCTTTTGAAGCTGAAAAAAAAAAATGCAGCTATTTAGAGAAGACCAGAGTTCACTCTGCGATCCATACACAAGTGTGAATATACTTGCTTACTGTCAATTATTTTCTCTCGCCCTTTTCTCATAACTGGGAAGCAGAGGCTCAGACAGCGCTAAGCTGGGAAATGGGGGAGCTGACATCAGAGTGGCCTGGTACTCATCGGCAAACTGTTTAACCACGGGAGTCGGACACATTATTAGGACGCACTTAAATGTTATTTTAAATGACACATCCTCTTCATCTTGGCATTCTTCCCCACATCCAGAGGAACTGCTGCCCTTGCCTTGGCCTGTAGGAAGCTGACAGAAGTGCAGCAGGAAAGGAATCTTCAGCGCACCAAGAGTGTTTTGGAACCTTTAGACCTCAGCAGTCACTCCCTCCAGATTACTACTTCAGAGGAGTCTCCTCAGTAATGGGATTGGTGCATGCCACAATGTCAAGGGTCAAGAAAAGGTTTCTATCAAAACATCCAACTGAGAAAAATAAAAGAATGCTAATACTCCACAGCCCGTGCCTCAAAGTATCTAGGCGTTGTCTAGAGGGAATTCTGGATTAATTACCACAATGGAGTCTGCACGTGCTGCCCTCCTCCTTCTACCCGAACCCCAGATACGCTGACTCAGCAGCTGGCCTGCAGCCAGAGTGGCACAGGACAAATTCAGAGTGTGCAACAATGTTCAGTTCAACTCTGACAAAATGGCTGCAAACTCATTTCTGAAAGCAAGAAAACATGAATGCTGTGCTTAGCTTATATTAGACAGGAGGGCTAAACAGTGTTTAAAAACCAATTTAAAACTTCCATCCTCCCATAAAGACAGCATTAAGATTGAGGGCAAAACCATCCAGTTCACGGAATAAGAACAAAGTGCATAAGAAATTATATAGACTCCTTTTGACATTACCCTTCTTAACCAACATGACCCGGTCCCTCTGATAATTAATACTGACTCAGCAAGAAGACAATTTCATTAAAACACTTTAGTCACATTATGCCCAGAGAGTAATATCAGTTTTATTGCTAAAAACAAGTTTGCAATTTAAAATATCTTTCATTTGTCATTAATATTCTATTTATTTCCAATTCATCTTTCCAAAGATGACCACACAAGACCTGCAAAGTATTTTGTTGCAAATCTAGCGAGTCACTGGTCTTTCGATATCAATAAGTCATAAGCTTGTACAAGCACAGAGTTTAATTTGAATGTTGAGAACTGTCTACTCCGTGACCAGGAAACTCTGAGCTGTGTAAGAGTCTACAAACTCTGAGTCTCAACTTTGTTCTTCTTCAGTTATCATTAATAAAATATTTTGAAATTTTGGAACTGGAAAGTGAGTTTAGATAAGGAAGCTATGTTTAAGTCTTTGTACATCATATTTTTTTGTTTGTTCCTATTTTATTCTTTCAACAAGGGCATATGCTTATGTGTTTTGTTTAAGGCTACTTTAAGGTTCATGTTTCTATCTAAACATGAAAACCCTTTTCCACAGTATATTTCCGATGGCCTCAGCTGACTTTCTGTTAAGTAATATAAGTGTTCTTTCTTTTAGCTTACCAAAACCATATACATTAAGAAGTAAAATATCAAATAATTCAACGTCATGTCCTCTCCTCCTGACTGAACTAAAACCCATTTTCCTATTATTTCATTATTAATATGAGAAAGTACTGGAACAATAAGAGGAAGTTCATTTGTTTATAGCTATAACATTCTGGTTTTGGTTGTAATCAAGCTAAGAGAAGGAAGCAGCATGTACCCCGTAACAGTACTGTTTTATGTATGCTATGAACTTGAATTCCACTGGGATGTTGTTAATAAAGTAGGGAAAAAACAAACAAAAACCGCAACTGTGGATCTTCTTCATTACTATTTAAGCAATTCAGCTTAAGATAGTAATGTGACAGATCCTTTTCCTTGAGACAGGATCAAATTAAGATGCTGATGGCTTGGGTAAGTTAGTAAGTTAGCACACCTTCATAGATAATTCTTCAAATATTTGCGGAGCAGAGATTTACGTGAAGGGCTGAGCATGGTAAGCCTGGAAGGAGTGTAGAGGCAGAGCTGTTGGACCATCCAGCCTGCACAGTCAACTCAACACAGCAAATGCTCTACAGTTCACCAGGCAGATCTGCTTAGAAGGCAGTCTGGCGACAGCCTGTGCATTTTCAAACATACCCTTCCCTGATCCACGCTGGCAACCAAAGCATTACATCTAAGCGCACTTAGCCACTCTCTGGAAGGTGATTCTAGTTTTCCTTCTTTTCTCTCTGCTGCTTTCCCAGTGATGCTTTCGTGTTCTTTATAGGTGTCATCTTCCTCCAGGGACACTGTCGTTTGTCTATAGCACGAACTGAGTGTATGTAGTGTCAGGTACTAGGAACATAAAAGTGACGAAGATACTGTCCCTGCCCTTAAGGAACCTAGGGGAGAGGAAAGACGGACAACACAACAGCTAATAAAGTAAACCAGTCATTGCCGGATATAACTGATGCTAAGTGTTGGATACAATTCGAGCAAGTTCAAGCGCTGGAAGCTCCACCCCTAACATGGCAACAGCAAGGTGACAGAATGTCTAAGAAGTGGAGCCTAGAAGATATTTGGTCATGGAACATTATGGCGAGAACGGGGGTGGGGTGCTTACCATTGTCCTGTCTGACTGAAAAGTAGCCCTTTCTGTCCATGGTTGGCCCGCTCTCTAGTTTTCCAATGTGATGGGCGATGGCTGGGGGACCCTTGCCAAGCACCAGTGTGTGTACATCTTCCAGCCTCTGGAATCATGAGCCAAAGACGAATAGATTCTAATAACAGCAGACATTTTAAAGTTTTGTTTATATCTCTAGGAAGTTAACCGTTGGATAAGAACTAGAGAAAGAAGAGAGGTATTGTCGTCATGTTTTCTGATCCCTGAGCCTACATGTACAGGGATGGGTCAGGGATGTGGAATCATGTATTTATGTGAATTAGCCTCAACTTTTCATTTTATAGATTTCCCCTGAATGACTTTGTCCCTGGAACTTGCTATACATACAAAGAGAAGAGCTGGAGAACCTTACTTGGTCCTGTTACATGTATAGCCACACATACCTGAGCCCGAGGGTATCTCCCTTCAAAAGAATTGCCAGTAGGAATAAAATCCCATTCAAGAGCTATTCCGGCTTTCTTTTTGTTTCTTCTGATGTATATCCCTTGAATAAAACAGTGCAAAAAGTTAGATTTACAATAAGGAACATAAAAACCCTTACTACTTTACATCACCTCAACGTTACACCATGTTTGAAGTCCCAAGCATGAGAATTAGTAACTAAATATACCGGCCAGCTAGCATATATATAAGATATGAAATACAAGAACTTTAGTTAAAGCAAACTTATTTTGAAGGCACCTCTCTCTAGTGCCTCTGGGTACCCTGTGAGTACAACACAACTAAGGAACCGGAACAAAATAGAAGCACAGCTCAATAAATTCTCAAGTCAGAAAAATACTCCTTCCTATTACTCACCTGCCGATAGTCTGTCTAAATAAAACTGCATATTCCTCTAGCCAAAGAGACAAAAACTATTGATCTTTGTCTGGAAGGTAGCTTCAAGTGGACCCCAGCAAACAGGGAGGAAAGCTTAGAGCCTGTTCAAGTAACCCATAGATTTTAATTTTCACAACGGGGTCTTTCTAGTTCCAGGCAATTCCTCAGTAGGGCAGGACCAAGGTTATTAAGTCTCAACAGCTCATGTAGAACCATGATTAGTTCTGCCTTAAACCAGCATTTTCCAGGGCATACTTGTTTCCGTGCCTCCAGTTGCTGGTGGTGGTTTGTTTGCTGAAACAAGGGCTCACTCTGTCTTCAGCCTGGTCCAGAACTCGAGATCTGTCAGCTTCAACTAGAGTGCCGGCATTGTAGATAAGCACCATTGCCATGTGGGACCCCTTGCATGCTTTTATGCTCTGCAGTTTACCTGTAAACACTTCACGTGTGCACTTCTAAATATTGGGAGAGTGCATCATGAGCATTGTGTAAAGCTGCTCCACAGAATATTACTGAAGGAGATGACTGTGGTCTCTAAGAGCCAGCTCAACTTGTTCAGTGTTCTACTGAGACAGCCAGAGTAGCTCATTAACTAAAGTAATATAGTCATAGGAGCCCATCTTAGGTTGGGAAACACACTACTAATGTTGGGATATAACATAGTCTAAGTACCATCTTTGGGTCATGCTAGACCACACAGTTTATTTTTTTCTAAAAGAACACTAAAATACAGTTTTATATAAACACAATTAACAAGAATAAGGATAAAGATTAGTCAGACAAAAACCCACTTTAGAAACAATCAGATACCTATTCACATTAGTGACAACTGTCAGAGACTTTTTACCCTTGGACTCATTAAAAATTGTATTAGCTGGTATTTGTCAGGGGTGAGCGAGGTGGCTAAGTATTTGTTGAGAACTGTAATGTCTGATTTATTCTTTTACTGTCCACAGCCCAGAGGGCTGCTTCTTCCCAATAAAGCAAAGATGGGGTCCAGATAGCCGGGTCCAGAGGGGCCTGGCACTCACAATGTTTCCTCTTGCATTTTTCAACCTTTTCACCCCAATTAAAGGTCAACATGGCTGCTCAAAAACATTTATTTAAAAAGGCAGTCAACTCAGCAGGCTGTCAAGTGTGATATTGCCACTTCATAGAATTCCATTAAACCCGGGACCAGAGCATCTGTGAATCACTGGAAGAAGCATGACTTGGGACATTTTCGGCTTTCTTCGAAGAGCTCTATTTTTCCTCCCGTCATTTACTCAGTTCCCAAAGCGCCGCCACAAGCGCGCGTTCACAATCTCCCCCCAGTGGCTCGGGGATTTATCGCTCTGGGCTTAATTAAATCCCCTCTGGACGGCCACGGAGGTCTGCAGCACGCCACACCGCGAAAGGATCGCGGCCACCTCCTGCGGGCGCGCGCTAACCCCCGGCCTAGGGAGCGCTCCCGGCAACGCCAGCGCCATCACCCACCTCTGCACCGGGCCGCCGCCGCTTCCGCCTGCTGCACTTCCGCCGCTCACTGCACTTCCGGCTCACGGGCGCCGCCCTGCCGCATGGGCTCTTTCCTCTCAGGGCGTTGTCTCTATTCCCTGGGAGAGCAGGGGTTGAGTCAGTAGATGAGAGAGCCACGCTAAAATGTATTGAAAGGAAAGAAAAGAGGGAAGGAAAGAAGGTAAGGGAAGGAGGGAAGAAGTAGAGAAGAGGCCCTGTGTGTTAAGGAAACGGCCTGGGGGTTGAGAAGCAGCATTTTGGGACTGGCCATTTTAACCTCTCCCTGTATGCGTTCATTATTTATTACGGGATCCTTTGGGTTGGGGGCTGAACTGGGTTATAAGGAACAGGATAAGAAAAACTGGGAACTGTACCTCTCCACTTTTACAACCTAATAACCTCGGAGGCAAGGCAGACATGGGGGAAATTCTCCTTTAAAGAGGGAAAGCATTTGTTAGGCTAAGCATTTGGAAGAGAACAAATATGACTTGTGAAAAGGTAGGAATGTCAGCTGGTTAGACTTTTGGACTAGCATATGACAGCCCCAGGACGCGGACGCAACCCCAGAATGAAGCTTGGGCCGTGCACAGACCACTGACTAGTACTGCTAAAGTTCGAAGGGGATTGGGGACGAGAGGTGAAAAGAGGCAGAAGAGTGTGGAGCCAGGCCACGTAGCCAGGGCAGGCCTGTGCTACCGGCATCTGGAATACTTCCTGATTGACTATGTCCCTATGGAGAAAGGGGAGCTGGAATAATTCTTTTCATCTTCGAAAAGGATCTCTTAGCTTTGGGAAGTTAATGGCTTAGTATAGGTGGAACAAGCAGGGATGTCAGGAGATGACTAGTATAGGCTCCAGGTGTGGTGGTATTGTAAGTAATAAGAAAATGTGGGTAATAGGTATAATAATGCTCAAATTAATATTTATTGATTGCTCATCCAAAGCTTGGTCCTCATTAACACGTTTAATCCTGTGAACGGTCTTATTAGGTACCATTTTATGGATGATGAAATGGAGGCTCAGTAACTTGCCCATATCCTCACAGAAAATAGCATATTGAATTTCATTTCTGCTGCCAGTACCTGTGGGCTCATCACTGAACAAAAATCACTGTGTCTTTAGTGTTTAGAAAAAAAAAAGATAAAATGGGTCAGAAATGAATCCCTTAGACAAATAATATTGATTATACGATATTGGCAGAGGACACAATTTGGAAGTCATATTTTCAAGTTCGTACTTGATTGCTTCAGCATCTGTTAGCAGACAAAAGAGGATTTGGGGCCTGTAAACAGACCTGTGATTCTGTTTCTGTTGATACACTCTGATAAGTCCCCATCTTTCTGAGCAGGGACATGTCACTGTTGAGAGTTGGTGCTGTGTCTAGCTGGAAGCACCCGGTAGAGCCTGTGTATTGTACATTTTGTAGAGCGATAGGAAGATCGTCCTAGAAATGTAACTCCGGGTCAACTTCCAGATTTCATTTTTGTTCCGCTGGAAAATGAAGCTTTGTATAGCTGGTTAGATTATGAAATTTGATTTCACAAACTGAAGGTGAATGGTTTTCCCCAAAGGTCATAATGAAAGCTTTGTACTGTCAGTTATAGGTAAATTTCCCCAAAGAGTCAAAGTTTGTTTCCAGAGTTAACAATCCATTAGTAAGATTTTGGGGGGGATGGTTATATGGGTTTTAAGTGGTAGCCCAGGACTCAGAATGCATACTTGAGAGCGAGAGTTTCCTGAAATGCTTGTGAATCCCTGTTTCTGTTATCAGTGCCCAGTCACTTTGGGAATGTCTGTGTTAGGGTTTTTATTCCAGAAGAACAGTTTGGCCTCTAGGTCCAGATTTCCCACCTCCCTGTGCCAAGCAAAGGACCTTTGTTTGAGAGAATTTCTGGAGTTTGAACAGAAAAAAATGATTATCTCAAAAAAAATTGGCCACAGCAAAATAAACATTTATTCAAGGGTCAGAGAGTAGAACATGTGTGGGTGTCACTAAAGATGGATTTAGCATTCATTGAAAACAACACTCTATTGAGACAGTCTAGACACATGAGAGCTACTACAGTGTGGTGAATACTGAGACATTGTAGTGTATTTGCTGGTGACTTTAGCTAAATAATTACAAAAACAAAATTATATATTTATTTTTATAGAAAAATATATAGGAGTTATTCACAGCTTTTAGTATGTTTCAAATGATGTGAAGGTAAGTAAGATTGAAGGTCTTTAGAGTATCTTTCAAAATGATGTGAAGATAAGACTAAAGGTCTTTAGAGTATGTTTCAAATGATGTGAAGGTAAGACTGAAGGTCTTTAGATAGCACTGGGTCAGTATATTTTATTTCAGATATTCTTTTTGTAGGCCTTTGACCTATGTATTGCCCTCTGTGGACTCAGTTCTAGTGTTTGTCCTGAGAACTGAAACAGCAGTCTGTGTTCTGACTTCTTTGGAACCTGAGTTCTGTACTTAGACCACAAGACTTATCTCAGTGGTTCTGTTGAAGGCTTCAGCCTAACTCTAGAAACAGTCTGCTTGGAAGGGCTGGTCTGTCACTCCTGAGATAACTCAAGAGTACTTTAGACCTTACACTATCTGTTCTTCCAGAAATGACTTGGAGTCAAGCCTTCCATTTAAGGCCTCATGAGGGCAAGACTTGTGGGTGTAGGGAGTGGTGGCTTCACTCTTTCCTCTTGGCTTTGCCTCTGAGAAAGCAGAAGTAAAGAAATGGCTGTTGGTATGAAAGCATTTCCTTCAGAATGCTTTAAAAAAATAATGTCTTGGCAGGGAGTGATCGTCATGCCTGCCCTATTTTACTGTAACCTGGATTTGTGCTGCCACTCAAAGAACATGTAACCTGGACTTTGACTAGGAGGGGCTATCTCAGTAATTGCCACAGTTGGGTGATATGATGGTAGAAATATTCAGAAACCTGGGAGGAGTTCCCTCGTGTCTTTCTGCTCTTTATGATGAGCATGTTTGTTTATCTCATCAGTCACTCTCTCTAGGTACTGCCAACTGCAGGAAATGATCTGAAAGAGCCAGATATTGGGTTATGTTTAAGGTCATGGAGAAAAACAGTGGCAGCCTCCCAAAGAAAAGATGTGCTTCTGAATCTGGGATGTGTTGGGTCATTCGGTCACTGTTGACTACCTACCCACCAACCATTGTAAGAGGAGACAGAATTATAAGCATGTCCCACCAGGAAAGAATGGGCCACTGAAACCTGATTTTTGTATCCTCTATGGCATTTAAAAAACCTCTGTTCCTTTTTCCAGACATTTAGAGGAGAGTGAAAAAAATTTCAAAGGGGAAAAATGCTTATTTGTTTAAAGGCTTGCTCAAGTAATCCACTTATGCCATTTACATTAGTTAAACAACCTTTCTGTGTAAACACCATTAATTATGTAGTATAAGAGTCAAATAAAAATGCTAAAAAATAAAAGTAATTGTAGCATAAATTAGTGCAGCTTGAGTGCCCATACATTATAGAGAAACTGTAGACTTTTACAGGAATGGCTGTGTGATTTTTCTATTGTTTGAGATATAGGATGAAACCAACAGAAATGACATTTCACATATGGATACCAAAATTGTTAAAGTTTAAACTCATACCGGCAGTGAAATTACAGTTTTCACAGGGGCCCTGACTCCAGCCTCTCTCTTTATCCATCTTTAAAAGACGGTGAGGTGAAATGGGGTTTAAGTGTCCTGTGGATCTTCCCAGAAGATCTGTGAGAACCAGACCGTTGTCGCCGACTCCAGAATCAGTCGCCTCCAACCTCCTTTCGCTTGTAATGAGAGGAGATTGCTGTGCCTGTGCGGGAGGAAATGAGCTGATGTGCTGCCGGCTGGCCGCAAAGGAAGAGGTCAGGGACCCGAGCTACTGAAAGATGAGGGTGTCGGAGACCCTTCAGTGACAGCGGCAGTGTAGCTCCGTGCACTCTTGGTTAACTGATGGCTTCCAGGTCCTCAAGACAGGTTAGACATTTTCGTTATCCCATTTTACAGACGAGGAAATGGAAGCTTCAAGAAGATCACAAATGAAACAGGGATTGGGAAATATTGCTTCCCGCTGTATTTTTCTACTACTTCATCCATGGGTTTAAATGTGAATGAAAAGAACTATGGCTTATCTCAAAGGACTGTTTTATGCTATGCAGGATCTTTTAAGAACATCTGAGCACATTTCCATTATTTCTCAGGGAAGGTTTTGTTTTACCTCAGGAGGCAAGAAATGGTTTTGAGATAGGAAAGGTTTTTCATTTTTTATGGATTAAACCTGTCATCTATTATAATTACTAAAGCTGGATCATGGAAGAGCATAGGGTCCTCACAGCGTGAAGAGGAGGGTACAAGGCTTCTCCCTGGCTTCCTGGTGTATATGCACACCATCCAGGGAGGCCTGTTCAGACAGACAGGGCAGCTAGCTACCAGGAAGAACTGCTCTCCAAACATACTCTAACATGCTATTCACAAACATGCCAACAACTTACTCCCTAGAAGAATTTTGAGATACAGTATTTCCAAATTTTGAGAATTTGGCCCTCCTCCAGAGAAATATAATAAAATAATTAGTCATACCATCTGCTATGTATGTGCAGCCTAAACTAAAGGGAAATTGTCTTTATTCAGAATAATGCTTCCTGTGCCAGCAGTAAGCACTGAAACCCGGGTACTAAGAACATGCATGCCTCCTACAGTGGCACTCACAATCCGTAGAGAGATCAGTGTGAGCCAGATGGCCATGTTAATAAATATATTTACCACTGGGCTTGGTGGAACACCCTAGTGCTCTCAGCACTTAGGAGGCTGAGGCAGGAGGAAGAGGCAGAAGCCAGCCTGAGCCACAAAGCAGGACCCTATCTCAAAATAAAACAAAACAAAATAATATTTGTTGCAAATATCCCTTTCTCTGATGAGGGTAATGTTTATAACTTACTAGAAAAAGTGGACATGATATATACTATCTCTTTGCATGTTTTATTTTTTTACTTAAAACACATAACCATCCACTTGCCAAATTTGATCAGGCTAAGATGCCTAGTTTGAGGACTGGTCTAATAACTGAAGTGTTACTTCGTCTTTCTTGTATAAAGCCCACTCAAAATTATACAATTTATGTACAGTTTTCAGTTTCAGCTACTTTAAAGTGGAAGGTATGAAGACACTGGTGAAGAACACTTCATTCACTTAAATTTTATTCTCTTCTCAAACGTTTACACATCTTCTCTCACTCAAAACTAATTTAAGAACAATCCCCCACCCACATCCCAGACTTTGTGTGTCTTTCCAAAGCATTTAACTCAGCTTTCATGGAAGCAACTCTCTTTTTATGCTCATATTTGAACAGTTTATGTGATACTTAATTAAACTATATAATTATAGTAATCAAGTACAACTGTCATAAACAGGTTTGAGAACAAAAACAAGCCACTCTGAGTAAGCGTGGAGCTCAGCTGCTGGGAGTAGAAGCGGTGAGGACACCAGGCAGGCAGGAGTCACAGGCATCTGTCTCACTCTGGACAGTCAGTCAAAACATCTGACAAAGGGATCTGAAAACATCAGTCAAGTCCCAGAGGAGCTCAATTAAAAGTGCTTCCGTTGTAATTAAAAACTAATAAATATTTCAAGGAAAAGCACTGGGTGCCATAAAGGTCTGTACGGGGGAGCTGTACTCTTGCTTGGGAAGCCAGGAAAGGCCTCCAAGGACCTCACGCTTGAGTTGGGACAGAAACCCATTCGAATTATCTCAGAGAGGGGCTGAGGCAGGAGTTCTTAGGGAGAGGACGGCAGCATAGTGGCAGCTGTAGGAGGACCGAGGGACTGTGTGTTGAAAAGGAGGAATTGAAAGAAGCTCATTGTGTAAAGAGGACTGGTACAGGGCAAGGCAGTGGGAAGACGGAGACCACGTCATGACAGTCTTAGGCAAGTGATTTTCAGCCTTCCTAACTCTGCGACCCTCTGATCCAGTTCCTCGTGGTGACCCTCAACCATGAAATTATTTTCGGTGCTACCTCACAGCTGTAATTTTTGCTACTGTTGTGAACTGTAGTGTTTTTCAATGGTGTTAAGCAGTCCCTGTGAAAGAGTGGTTTGATCACCAAAGGGGTCGCGACCCACAGGTTGAGAACTGCTGACTTAGGGCTTTGACACTGTCCTCTCCACAGTGAGAAGTGTCTAGTGCAGGTGAAGCAAAGGTCTACTTGTTTTATAAAGAGCAACATCTATAGAGTCTAGACCTTCAAGTCTAATTTGGGAACTTTGATTTCTTTTTTTTTCCCAATGTAAATACATCATAGTGATAACTTTGTTAAAGAAAAAAAAAAAAGCCTTAACCTCTGGCTCCAGTATTTCTCTTAGGGATGGAGCTGTGCTTATTGAGGAAATTGCATTCACCAGCAGCTTGTGGGTCAAAGATGAGCATCTCTGGGTAAATGTCAAGACGACAAAAGGGATGCTCAATATCTCTGCTGAGAAAATAAGACAGAGGGAGAGAGAATTTATTTTCTAGAGCTTCCATAACCAAGTGCTACAAAGTGGGTAGCTTTAAACAGTATATATATATATATATATATATATATATATATATATAAATTTTCTCATTCTGGAGGCTAGAAGTTGGAAAGCAAAGGGTCAGCAGGACCATGTGCCCTCCATGAGGCTCTCTGTTTTCTGAAGTGCTGGTGGCCAGCAATCCCGCCATTCCTGGTTTGCAGCATTGCTCATGCAGCTCTGCCTCTGCTGTCACATGGCATCCTCCCTGTGCCTTGACATCTCTTTCTTATAAGAAATATTGTTATATTGGATTAGCATCTGCGTTAATACCCTTTCCTTAAGCTGCTTATGTTTTTTTTCTTTTTTCTTTTTTTGGTTTTTCGAGACAGGGTTTCTCTGCAGCTTTTTTAGAGCCTGTCCTGGAGCTAGCTCTTGTAGACCAGGCTGGCCTCGAATTCACAGAGATCCACCTGCCTCTTCCTCCCGAGTGCTGGGATTAAAGGCGTGCGCCACCACTGCCCAGCTAAGCTGCTTATGTTTGTAAATACTCTATTTTACATTTTTAAGTATTGGGAGAAAACTCTGGAACCTATAACAGACTTGAAGGAAAAGAGTTGGGAAGAATCAGAAAAACTGTGTGACTCTAGGTAACTGGAGTGGTTATAACAAGGAGTTGCGGTGGTGGGGTTGATGGAAGGACTAATAAGGGTTTTAAACTACTTTCAGAGTAAGATACAAAAATGTTTCTTTACCGTACTCATTTACTGTCAGCTATCGATGTGTTAATAATGTGTTGAAGGGGAGATGAGAAAGCTAGTGACAAGTAAAGCCACAGAGAAGTTCTTGGTCTCTATATTGGAGTCTCTGACATGAAGGCTGTAATCATAGAGTGTCTGTAGAAAGCAATTCACTACAGACAGGAAATCAGGGGAAAGGATCATTGAAAATCTGTGTGGTGGTTTGAAAGAAAAATGGACCCCAAAGAGAGTGGTACTACTAGGAGGTGTGGCCTTATTGAAGTAGGTGTGGCCTGGTTGGAGGAAGTGTGCCACTGGTGGTGGAGGGCTTTGAGGTCTCTTATGCTCAAGATACTGCCCATTGTACAGTCTACTTCCTGTTGCCTTCTGATCAAGATGTAGCCAGCGCCATGTCTGCCTACACACCATCATGCTCCCTACTATGATGATAATGGACTGAACCTCTGAAACTGTAAGCAAGCTACCCCCAATTAAGTGTTTTCCTTTATAAGAGTTGCAGTGGTAATGGTATCTCTTCACAGCAATAGAAACCCTAACTAAGGCATCTGTATTACCCATCTGTACCTTCAGTAGTCATAAATATATATTGGCTTCCACAGTCTCTGGTCTGGGGTTTTGGCAACTTTCTTTGGTTGGACTTGGTCTACAATGTACAATATAATTATGGAAAACTTTTCTGTTGCTTGGTACTGTTAGCCTCTTTAGGGTGAAGCACAGGATTTTAGCTGTATTAGGAACATTTGTGACCTACTTTTAAACAAAACAAAAGCTTTTGTATTCTGCTTCTCTTGCCCTGATATTTTCTATATATAAAAACTGCGAGGAGATTACAGCTGGGATGAAGAGAGAATGATCTGTGAAGTTCTATGTCCATTTTTGCCACTGTCTCCTTTGAGACAGTGGCAAAAAAAAAAACCTTTGTGTTTTGTTTCTGGGTTGGAAACTGAGGCACTAAAATTCTACTCCCTTCACTCAGGTGGGTCCCCAGCTCTCAAAGAAGGGAGCGATTTCCCGTAGTGAGTCCAGATGCTTGTGTTCAGTGTTATTGCTATTAGCCATCAAGTCTGAATTTCACAAAATTAAATGCATCCTTGAGGCCTGAAGGGAAGACAATCTTAATAATGGTGTAATGTCCTCAGAGTGAAATAGCCTGGAGTGGGTGGGGGGAGGAGCCGTCATCTCTGTGAATACAACCCAACACTAGAGTGTTTCTGCTCCTTCCTGCGGCTCATTTGCACTGGTATTTAACACAAATGTGATTTTAAAGCTCATAACAACCTCCTTAAAGCCCAAGTAACTGACAAATGGTTAGAGCAATTAATAAAGTGGTTTTTAAAATTCCTGTAAGCAGCTCAAGGAAAATGACAACATATTCAATGAGCAACAGTGTAGTGATTAATACACCATGCCTCTGTAGGAACTTTCACCCCCATCTTTTTTTTTTTTTCTCATGGTTTATTTTTTTTTATATTTAAAAATTTCCATCTCCTTCCCTCCTCCTCCCCCCTCCCTCCCCTCCTTCTCCCCTTTCTCTCCCCTCCTTCTCCCCCTTCCCTCCCCTCCCCTCCACCCATACCTCCCCTCCCTCCCTCTCAAGGCCAAGGAGCCATCAGGGTTCCCCACTCTATGCTAAGACCAAGGTCCTCCCAACTCCCCCCAGGTCCAGGAAGGTGATCGACCAAGCTGAGAAGGCTCCCACAGAGCCCGTCCATGAAGAACAATCAGAGCCCAGAGCCATTGTCCTTTGCTTCTCAGTCAGCCCCCGCTGTTGGCCACACTCAGAGAGACGGGTTTGGTCGCATGATCCATCAGTCCCATTCCAACTGGAGTTGGTGATCTCCCATTAGTTCTGTCCCACCGTCTCCATGAGTGAACGCACCCCTCTCGTTCCTGACTTTCTCCCTCATGTTCTCGCTCCTTCTGCTCCTCATCAGGACCTTGGGAGCTCAGTCCAGTGCTCCAATGTGGGGCTCAGTCACCTTCCCCATCTGTCGCCAGCTGGAGGTTCCCTCACGGTCCTGACTTTCTTTCTCATGTTCTCTCTCCTTCTGCTCCTCATCAGGACCTTGGGAGCTCAGTCCGGTGCTCCAAGGTGGGGCTCTGTCATTTTCTTCATCTATCGTCAGGTGGAGGTTCTATGGTGATATGCAAGAAATTCATCAGTATGGCTATAGGAACTGGCCTTTTCAGGCTCCCTCTCCTCAGCTGCCCAAGGAACTAACTGGGGGCGTCTCCCTGGAAACCTGGGAACCCCTCTAGGGTCAAGTCTCTTGACAACCCTCAGGTAGCTCCTTAAATTCAGATATATGCTTCCCTGCTCTCATATCCACCCTTCCTATATCCCAAGCACCCCATTCCTCCGAGCTCCCCCCGCTCTCCCCTTCACACTTTTCTCTCCCCATCTTCCCTTGGCCCAGTCTTGCCCAACCCTCAAGTTCCCAATTTTGCCTGGCGATCGTGTCTACTTCCAATATCCAGGAGGATTACTATATCTTTTTTGGGAGTTCACCTTCTTATTATCTTCTCAAGGATCCCAAACTTATAGGCTCGATGTCCTTTAATCATGGCTAGAAACCGAATATGAGTGAGTACATCCCATGTTCATCTTTATGGGTCTGGGTTACCTCACTCAGAATAGTGTTTTCTATTTCCATCCATTTGCCTGCAAAATTCAAGATGTCATTGTTTTTTACCGCTGAGTAGTATTCTAGCATGTATATATTCCACAGTTTCTTCATCCATTCTTCCACTGAAGGGCATCTAGGCTGTCTCCAGGATCTGGCTATTACAAATAATGCTGCTATGAACATAGATGAGCATATGCTTTTGTTGTATGATTGGGCATCTCTTGGGTAGATTCCCAAGAGTGGAATTGCTGGGTCCTGGGGTAGGTTGATCCCGAATTTCCTGAGAAACCGCCACACTGCTTTCCAAAGTGGTTGCACAAGTTTGCATTCCCACCAGCAATGGATGAGTGTGCCCCTTACCCCACAACCTCTCCAGCAAAGGTTATTATTGGTGTTTTGGATTTTAGCCAATCTGACAGGTGTAAGATGATATCTCAAAGTTGTTTTGATTTGCATTTCCCTGATAGCTAGGGAGGTTGAGCATGACCTTAAGTGTCTTTTGGCCATTCGAACTTCTTCTGTTGAGAATTCTCTGTTCAGTTCATCGCCCCATTTTTTAATTGGGTTAATTGGCATTTTACCGTCTAGTCTCTTGAGTTCCTTATATATTTTAGAGATCAGACCTTTGTCAGTTGCAGGGTTGGTGAAGATCTTTTCCCAGTCAGTAGGCTGCCTTTGTGTCTTAGTGACAATGTCCTTTGCTTTACAGAAGCTGCTCAACTTCAGGAGGTCCCATTTATTCAATGTTGCCCTTAAAGTCTGTGCAGCTGGGGTTATGCATAGGAAACGGTTCCCTGTGCCCATTTGTTGTAAAACGGCTTGGTATTGGCATAAGAACAGAGAAGTTGACCAATGGAATCGTATAGAAGACCCGGATCTTAAACCACAAACCTATGAACACCTGATCTTTGATAAAGGAGCCAAAAGTACACAATGGAAAAAAGAGGGCATCTTCAACAAATGGTGCTGGCATAACTGGATGTCAACCTGTAGAAGAATGAAAGTAGATCCATATCTATCACCATGCACAAAACTCAAGTCCAAATGGATTAAAGACCTCAATATTAATTTGAACACATTGAGATTGATAGAGGAGAAAGTGGGAAGTACTCTACACCCCCATCTTATAGGTACTTCATGAGCACCGAGCTTGCTCAGGAAAAGTTAGCAAAAACAAAACAAAAACAAACTCAAAACAGCAGCTATCAGGAGACTGAGAGACTGTGAACTAATATGAGACCATGTTTGGATATTTAGGCAAGAGACCCCTTGGGTGTTCCTCCACTCAGTGAGTCTTTAATGTGTTGCCCATTGGAATGTTTAGACAATGCTCTTCCCTAACCTAGCCATCACAGGGATCACATCTAGGCTAATCTTGCTGTCTGGTTGTGGAGGAGAGGGACAGCTATTTTGATGAAGCTTATGTTCCTTTCCAGCTTTTGAAAAACCAATGGGTCTCTTCCTTAGAAGAAGTCCTTTCTGGGTACCACCTGCAGTCTCGAAAGTTATTCTAGACAAGGCACTGGTGTTGAAGCCTACAGTCCTGGAAGAATGCTTCTGAGACCCCCTTTGGTTCAGTTCTATATCATGGGCCAGGCTCCATAGTTCTGCTTCCGATTCTTTCATACACACGCACACGCACAGACACACACACAGTTTATTTATTTTGATCTTATTTTTGTGTTTGTCTGCACAAATGTATGTGTACCACATGTGTACTTGCTGCCTGTAGAGGTGGAAGAGGGTGTTGGAGTTTACAGGTGACTGTGAGCCACTGTGTGGGTGCTGGGAACTGAACCCACTTCCTTTTCAAGAACATCTAGCGATCTTAACAACTGCCTTCTCTCTTCAGCAACCTGAATATGGCCCTTTACTCTAGTTTCTGCTCCACCCTTAGTTCTTTCAGTAACCTTATAAAGGAGTTATCCAGTCAGTGTGAAAAGTGTTAGACTTCTCTGACAACTTTGCTGGGGTCATATTCAAAGCCAAAGATCGTCTTCTCATATTTCTATCCAAAGTCTTGAAAGCTACCACACATCAACAAGATTAAAATGAGAAAAAATTCTCATCTTGAACAGTCACACAGCTGTCCGTTGGTGCTCATTACCCCGCAGACATGAATGTTCTTGAGGCTTAAACATCTTTTTTTAATTTTTTTTTATTTTTATTAACAAGTCAAATTGGCCAGGATTCAGAAAGAAAAAAAAAAGTCATATGGCATAAATTTTAAAAGGTTCTTTATAAACTCAAGAGTGGCAACTGCTTTCTGGGAAAAAGCAGGAATGCTGAATGATAATGATATGCTGGCAGATATGAATGGCACACAGAAACTGGAGGTCAGTTATTCCCATTAGTCAAAGAGACAAGAGAGGAGGAATTGGTTAAAGCTTGGTGGACAAAAAGAAATGTAAGAAACAATTCATCATAACCACAGAGAAACTTTGGCATCGCTCTCCTGCACTGTTGGCGATAACTTAATCATGGTATGGTCATTTTCTTATTTTGTGACTTAATTAGTTAAGGAGTCTCCCTGCCATTTTTCTCTCTTCCTGAGCATGTATGTACGTGTGCATGTGTGTATTTTCATTTGTACGTGCCTGTGTGTGCCTTTGCGTGTGTGTATGCCTGTGTATGTGAGTAAAGAAGAGGAGACAAGAGTAGAGGCATGTTGTTGTTACTGGCTCTAAGAAAAGTTCTAAACCTAGAGTTGCTCTTTCTGCTGCAGCTTGTCTGCTGTGGTGACACGGATGGTCACTTTGAAGATCCCTACTTACAGGTTTTTATTTATTTATTTTTTTGGTCATTACAGTCCTAGTTCGAGGTTATTTGTAGTTTCACATTATAGCATTTTCTCTTTTTCGATCACTGTTGACTCTAACACAGGCCTATAAGGGCAAGATCTAACCCAGTGGAATAGTTCATGTTTGCTCTAACTAATCCTATATTATCTTTCGTAGGTTGTCGAATTTTGTATTGTCTCTTATAGCTTACATGAATTCATCTTTCCTCCTTGGTAGGGGAAGAGGGGGTTTCAAGTTGCTTTGTCATCTGATATCTATGCTCCTGCAGATAATTTACAGGCCACACAGTTGCTACCTTCTGTGTTCTGTATCTCAGTGGTAGTGTGACCTTCAGCAGCTGCTGAGCCTCTAAGTAGGGCAGAGGAGGCCGTTATAGAAAAGAAACAACACGTGGCTTCCCAAACTGCACAAAACCTATCTATTGTGACTAGATGAATTACATATTCATGAGCATTGAGAAATGAAGATCATTTCCCTTGCCAAGCACTCAACCTTGGCTGAGCACAGCGCCTGGCAAATAAGGCAAAGCTCTGGCGTTCTCATCTGTTTACCTGGCCGGTCAGCATGTGCTGCATGATTAGTGCCTTCTGCAACATGTTGTGGGAGGAAAGCTGAGTAGAGACATGCGTTTCCAAAGACAACTGAATTCCATCGTTATTGTAATTTTATTTGATATCAGCGAGTGTTTGTCGACTAGTCACTGCTCTCATATTATGCTAACAAAATTGCAGTACTGTATTATTGGGGAAGGAATTTACTGGTTACGAAGAAAGTTTTTACATAAATACCATGAGGGGCTTCCTTCAGCCCATTAAATAGACTGTTTAGTTGTTGTGTGTTACAACTACTTAGCAAGATGATGAATTTTGATGATTCTATTTCTTGTTAATTCCTGTTAGCAGAGAATTATGGAAACTCTCCCTAGTTTACCAATGGGAAAACTGAAGCCAGAGATGTTAAGTGACCTCCCCGGGGACATTATTAGTGGAAGAACTAGGGAGAACACTGCTGCACTACTCTCTTAACTCTTAGTTCATATTTATTCCATCAGAACGCCACACTCATGTGACTTTAACTTTAGTTTTACATTGTCAAGACTAATGATGACCAAAATAATTGGACTTTTAAAATGGGGTATTGGGTTCTGTTCAAGGTCATCAGAGCTCCGTATTCCTCCTGTCTTTAGCTTATCCCCCTTCTCTGTCAAAGACTCTCCATCTTACTGTCTTCTGTTGATCAAGTGAGTGTAATGGCTCCTTACAACCATAACTCTTACAACTCTTCCCATGTTCCTCTACTGCAGATGTTGGAAAGAGATTCCTTTGCAGCTAGGTTTCTGGATGTGACTTTGGGCTCTTCTAAACAGCTGCATTCTCACAAGACAAATAAATAGTGAGACCAATGATAATCTGTTAGCCTTTATTTCCACTTCCCACTCCTAAAGGAGAAAGTAATGTTACAACCCATGGAGCGTTGTAAACAAAGTGTGTTCTGTGGACCACTGAGTGCACTGGCAAACATCTTGATTCCCAGGCCTCCTGAAGATGCCATAGAAGGCAGCTGCCATTGTGGTTGCTGTTCTTAAGTATTGTTTGAGGACTCACTTCTTCAGAGTCCTAACAGGCTTTTGCTTCTGCTCTTAGATTTCATTAGCATTTAATTCACTAAATCCCTTTCTATTGAAATTTGCTGGGTTTCTCAGAGCTGGTACACAGTCATGACTGATCACCTGTCAGCCCACAACACCCTGAGTTGTCAGTCTGTGATCTAACATATACTTGTGCCTTTAAAGACTGACCCCCAGTCTCCCACACCCAGCCTACAGGGTTATTTGTCTTAGTCCTGCTGTACTTCGGATTATGCCTAACATAAGCAATTCACTTTTTTCTTTTGAAAAAGTGAATGAATGACTAAATGTACAGGTAGAAACATCCTGTGATGCTTATTTCATGTGAGAAGGAAAAACTTGATAAAAAAGTAATTGCAATTCATATATATATACATATATATGCTATTAGCAAATTCTATATAACAAAATGTGGAATGGCACGTACTTTTAGTCTGATATTAATCATTACTTCTTACTTAAACAGTCAAATGGGATTTGCTGCTTGGCAGTTAAATATTTTGCTGTCCCTGGAAGACTAGAAATGTGCGTTGATGAATGTGAGCCTCTTCTCTTGGCTCTGCCTCTTACTCATTCTGTTTCTTCCTGAGCAAATTTTGAACAGGTGCTACTAGACGCCTCATTAACTGCACAGAGCCTTGGAAACCATGGGTAAGATGATTCCTTTCCAGAAAGTAAGCCTTGCATTCTTTAAACACTGCACTGGACCAAAAGCATTGTGATTCATCTGGTATTGCCACTGGCGACAGATACTGGCTTCAGATGCCAAGAGCTTTTGAATTGATGTTATGTCTCACCATTTTTCTGATCCCACTTTCTTGTCATTATTCAGTATGCTCTCTGTCATTTATCTGTATGTTTATATGTTCAATTTTCCCATTAATATTCATTAAGTGCCTACAGGTTGCCTTGTAAACACACACACACACACACACACACACACACACACACACACACACACACACTCCTTTTAAGGGCTCATTTGCAACTCATTTAATTCTTTTTTTATTTTGAGGATGGGTCTCAGTTATAGATCAGGCTAGTGCTGAGGTCACTGTGTACCCCAGGCTGGTCTCAAGCTTTTTTGATCCTCCCAAGCACTCCCCAGCCTCTAAGTATGGAATTACAAGTATGAGTCACCACGCCCAGCTCATTCATCTATTATCACTAAAACTTCCTGAGATCTCGAGGTTAGTCACTAACATTCTCATCTTATTAGGGGGATTTGAGAGCATAGAAAGGGGTCTCCTGAAGATCATATAGCAGAGTTGAACCTTTTCAACTACCAATTAAGAAAATGCCCTAAATGCTTGCCTGCCTTCAGCCTGACCTTCTGGAGGCCATTTTTCAATTGAGATTCCCTCCTCTCAAATGACTTTAACCTGTCAAGTTGACATATAACTATCGAGGACATGGAGATGATGGGAGATAGGATAGTGGTGCCTTGGTTTCTTTGTGATACAGTAGAGTAAAATAACCCAGTAGTAGATAGAACTACAGGGAAGGAGAACATGCTTTCTGACAATCCCAGCTGTCTAATAACGAAGTAGGATTGCACTGGAAGGTCACTAGCTCTTTGTCATCAGAGATACTTTAAAAAGATGGCCACGTATCAGAAGTATGTTCTGGAGCCACCCATGTGGGGAGTGTAGGTAGCTATCAAGTTGTCCGGCTAGCACATGTTGGGTGGAGCAACAGCCTGCACTCAAGAAATCTGATATTGAATCCAGAGAAGCTTTTTTTTCAGTAAACTGCTGGACCAGAGCAGCAGGCTCCATAGTGGAAGGGAGAAAAGAAATGTCATTTCTTGTGTATTTAGGGAAAGAAAGAAAAAAGGAATGAAAAAGAAAGAGAGGAAGGAAGAAAAGAAAGATTGCTAGGTTTTAAATGTCTAGTGAATCATAGAGCCTAGGATACCCTAGAACCCTAGCTTGAGTCCTCGAATACCAAAGGCTGTATTATTATTTTCATTTGTTCATTTATATCACTATGTTTCCATGTATTGTAGTAAATTTGGGCTTTGTTAACAAAATTTATGGACTAATCTTAAATATCAGAATTACAAATAGAATATGATTTTTTCCACACTTTCTTTAAAGTTTATCCAACACAACACAATCTCCAACTTCAGTGAGGTGGCTGACCATTGCCATAACTAAAGCTGACTCTAAACTGGAATTCAATTGGTGAGCCAGCCCCAGCCTCAGCACCAGAAGGCGTAGCTTCCTATAGGTGTTTGCCTCCCCTCTTGTTAAGCTTGCAGATCACTCTGGACCTTCGGGCTGAGGCCTGCCAGTTTCAGGACAGCTTCTGTGTACAGTGGCAGGCACCATCCCCAGGGGTAGGTAGCGGTCTTCTCAGAGATACTGAATGTCCTCGTTCATCAGGTACCAATAGACATGTCTCCAGGCAAATAGCTCCTTCACGTAGTCTCAAGACTTCAAGACTGCATGGCCTTCATTATATGAAGGTTGGGCCTATTCTTGTCTGCCCACTCAGGGTATTTGGACATATGGACATCTTTCTTAGCAACCATCACTTCTTCCTTAAAAAGAAGTTCGTAGATGGCAATCTGGTTCTTCTTAGGCATCAACATCACGGAGGCTGCAGGGTTCAAGGCACAGGCTAGAAAGGGACCTCTGTGATGATTTTAATGCAGGGATAACGGTTTCATCTTTTGCTGTGTCACAAGAGGGTTGTGGAACATACCTGGATAAGTTAAAGCAGTCAAAGTTGTATTACAGTTTGTTTGACAAATGACATGTAAATTATGCTATTTTCCTATGTGGCTATTGGTAGTAGGCATATTAAAAAATTTTAAAAACAAAGCCTCACCCTCAATAGATTCCATTTTCATATGGGAACCAGGCAGATTCTATTTTACGTGACTTCAGTCGTTGCTGTCATAGGGCTTACGAAAGCAGAAGCAGAGAATTAACTTTATGGATAGACGATAACATCGAATCCCAGAAGAGGGAATGGGTGAGGACAAGAAGGGTAGGCTTTAAATGAAGGCTCTTAATGAGTCAATTAAACTGCCATTGCTTTTTAAAGAGGAAAAATCGGAAAAAGAAAACAAATTTTGTACTACAGAGAAAGTATTTTGATCATAATGGCCAAAAAATGTTTCCATCATTAATGTTTTTTTTTTGTTGCCAAGGCTAAGTACAATCTTAAAATCATGGTGTTGTAAACTTATAAAATGTAGTAATCAATTTTCAAGATTGTTTTTTAAGGTAGTTTCAGTGTATTTCAAAGGAATCAGTTATTAAATAAGCAGAATACAGTGAGTTCTAATTTGTTGGGGGGAAAAAGCAAGCGGTAGGAAAGGAAAAAAAAAGCTGACACAGTTCCAAAACTGGGGGGGGGGGCAGGATCTGGATGTTCCATGATGTGTGAAGACAGCCAACATTGCTGTTTCTCTAGTATTTGGATGGATGTATTTTTGTGACGCTTCCTTCTCAGCAATGACAGCCGTGAAAGCTGCACTTGACTTTCAAATCCCTGTATCCCCCAAATACCAAGTCAAGATTAAAAAAAATATGAAACAGCCTATTGCATTCTTAGTTCAGAAGTGTTATCAGTGGCAGTGTCCTTGTAGTGAGAGCAAATCTTCTTTGTTCCTAATAGCACAATCAAGCAAAAAATATCTTAAAACGGTTTACCTCTATGTCCTCTGTACCACTTTTCTCTTTTGAATGCCTTATAATGAATGTGATATATCAGTTCAGTAGTGTATGCATATAGCTTGCAATAGATGATATATAAAATCAATGGAGTATTTTTTTCAAATACTTTACTAAGATGGGGGTTTGCTCAGATCTTAGATGGGAATTTGGTCAGATGTATTTGGAGATTATCAGATTTGGATTTTTCAGGGTCCCCTCCGTGGCTTTTAGTCTTTGATTTATAGGAAAATAATCTGTCTAGTAAGTGAGAAAATACAGATGTTAGGAAAGGCATTCTATCAAATGCAAGGAACATCCCATTATCCAGCTCATTTCCCATGATCACACTAAGCGTGCATGCATGTGCACACGTGTGCACACACAGACACACACAAACCTCTCAAAACAACATTCCTAAAGATCCACACTTTTAAGTGAGCCACTTTAATTTAAAACTTGGAGCTATCTGTGCTGCAGACATCTAATGCACTGTTGATGCTCAATAAATAACAAATTGTGATATTAATAATTAAGAATTGATGGTACTGCTCCTGTGAAATGATTTTCAGAAAAATTATTCCCCCTTCACTCATAAAGAAAAACGAGAGGAAGAGACAGAGCAAAAGCTTTTTAAAAGACTTTAGTTGGAGCTACTTTGTGTGTGTAGGGGATTTTCCCCTCTTCCTCTCTGGCAAATTTGATGATCACTGAGCAAGACAAGACCTCCATCCAGTCGAGGCAGCTCCCTCCACCAATTCTTTGTCTTCATATCTTTAGGTGGGAATGCCTAGATTGTTGAATTATATGATTTTAAAGTACTTGACAAACATTAATTAACTGAGGGCTCTTCTTTGTTTGAAGAGTTCTGCCTAATTGTGGACATGTCTTCTGTCATCTGCTCTTCTTTTTTGATTGTTATTATCTGAAATGTGTAGTACCTGATTTTCTTGTAGGGACGTTAGTAGTCTTTTGAAATAGGTGGGAACCATGAAAAAAGATACACACTGTTTACCCTAATATGAAACAACATAATTATAAGAGATTTATGTTTATGTTCATGTATGTTACACTCCACCCACACACATCTATGCCCTCCTTTCTGGTTGTGGCCATGCTCTTTTTTTAAAGTCATAGATTTTGACAATTTTGACCAGCCATACTGAACCAGATTCTATTTCTGCTGAGCTAGGGGGATTGTTGAGATTGGCTTTTTAATAGCAGAAACCCAGAAAAATTCTCCAGAAAAGTAAATTAATCTTCCTGCAAAAACAAGTGTAATTGATCACGAGAGAAAACTGGCCATGCATGTCAACAGAGTCCAGGGAATTGACTGAGTGTTTATTGATTCATTACTCACTACGGACCCCTCCTTCTACTCCCCTCACCACCAAAAAAGAAGATAGGTAGCTGTGGGGACAGCAGCCATACCTGACACTGGTATGTGGGCCTGGAGACCAGATGGATTACAAACTGTTAGAGATGCTCATGTTTTGGGATAGGTTATGCACACTGTTAATTAGGAGCTCTTCTTTGAACAATGTCTTAAATAATTAGCCAGGGCAGGTATACTCCTGTGCAGGGGTGGAGTGTGGAGTTTTCAGTTGCTTAGAGAGATTTTCTATAGTAACAAAGGAACAAATGTAAATTGATCCACTGTCCCAGGGCTTCTGTGTAATATGCATTTCAAAGCAGTCTTCTAAGCAGACCACCCACCCGGACCCTTCTGTACCTGTCAGTAACCAGGAAGTACTGATGGCTGTCACTCAGCCTCGTCTTTGCTCAGCTCCTCAGCTGTTAGAGGCAGTGTCATATGATGATGACAGAGACTGTAGTGTGATGAGAAATGTCCCCTGCAGGCTCAGGTATCCACATACCTCCTTCCCAGTTGATGGTGCAGTTTGGAAAGGTTAAGGCTCTTTGGAGGCAGAGCCTAGCTGGAGGAAGTAGGTCACTGGAGATGGGCTTTGAGAGTTTCTAGCCTTGCCTCACTTCCAGTTCACTCTCTTTGTTTCATGTTTGTGGTTGTAGGTGTCATCTCTCCGCTTCCTGCTTCAGATAGATACCTGGTGTCATGCCTTCCCTGCCATTAGGGAAACTCCCTCTGAAACTGTAAGCCCAAATAAACTCTTTCCTGAATTTGCCTTTGTTTAAGAAAATCTATAGAGCAATAGAAAAGTAACCAATACAGACTTCAGTTGAAATCTTTTTCTCATCATTTTTTTTGCACATAGAAAACTTTAAAGTCCCTACCAGTAACATGGAAATCATAGTTCTAGCTACAGCTGAATTGTGGCAAGCTGTTATTCGTGTATTAAATCCCTGACATTGGGCTGGGGAGATGGCTTTCTCTGCAAACCTGATGACTTGAGATTGATTCCCCAGGACTGACATACAAGTGAATTACAGTGGTGTTCATCTATAATCCCAGCACCCTTATGTTGAGATGGGAGGTAGAGACAGAAGACCATCGAGAAGCTCATGGGCTTGCTAGCCTGGAGTATGCAGCAGTAGAGCAACATAAACAGCAGAAGAGATCCTGCCTCAAGGAGGAAGGAGAGAATGGACTTCAGAAAAGTTTTCCTCTTGTCCTTGATTGTGTGCAGCGGCATGCATGTGCCCACATTTACCTCTCCCCAACACACTAGATAAATAATGCCTTAGTGCCACAGAATGCGACTATTTGGAGACAGGACCTTCAAATAGGTAATTAACAAGATATATGTAAACCGGTCAGTAGTGGCGCATGCCTTTAATCCCAGCACTCAGGAGGCAGAGGCAGGCGGATCTCTGTGAGTTTGAGGCTCGTGTGATTTACAGAGTGAGTTTTAGTACAGCCAAGGCTACGCAGAGAAACACTGTCTGGAAAAAACAAAAAAAGATATAGAGATGTGTACACATATGTACAAAAAACAATGAAGGAACACAGGCACACAGACACATATATACAAAAGAGGTAAATTCAAGTGAGGCCACTAGGGAGCCTTTTTCCCAGTCTGACTGGTATTATACAAGAGCAACTGTGGACACACAAAAGGGACAGCAGAGGTGCAATGTAGTTTGGTTTTTCCTCTTTTGGTTCTGTGGAAAGACTGCCACCCATCTCCCAAATAATCAATCACACGGAGAGATTTATTCTTTCTTATAAATGCCTGGCCTTAGCTTGGCTTGTTTCTACCCAGTTTTTCTTAACTTAAATTTGTCTGTTTATCTTCTGTCTCAGGGATTTTACCTTTCTCTATTTCTGGGCATCTTTTCTTTCCTTCTTACTCCATGGCTTGCTGTGTAGCTGAATGACTGGCCCCTGATGTCCTTCTCTCTTCCTTTCTTTTTTTGCTCCTCAATCTTTCTTCCCAGATTTCTCCTTCTATTTATTCTAGCCTGCTAGTCCTACCTATCCTTCTCCTGCCTCACTATTGGCCATTCAGCTTTTATTAGACCAATCAGGTGTTTTAGACAGTCAAAGTAACAAAGCTTCACAGAGTTAAACAAGTGCAATATAAAAGAATGCAACACATCCTTGCATCATTAAACAAATATTCCATAGCATAAACAAATGTAACCTATCTTAAAATAATATTCCACAATAGTGCTTGTACACATAGGTCCCACCATGTGAAAAGGCAGAAAGAGAGGACACCTCCAGCACCAACTGAAAATCATAACACTCTGCCCTGACCTGAGCTAGAAAGAGTTAGTGAGTCCAGCCCTGCACCCGGGAAGATTGAGTATGCTACCCCATGCTCAGAGGCTTTGCCCTCATCACAGGGAAGGGAGGAATGGGTGCCTGCTTGGCACATGAAGCCTGAGGTGAGGCACAAGACCACTTTAAAGATGTTTGGGATGGCTGTAAGCACAGGCTTATACTTCCAGATGTTTGGGATGGCTGTAAGCACAGGCTTATACTTACAGATGTTTGGGGGGCTGAAGTAGGATGACCACAATTCTAGGTCCTGCCTTAGCTACAGAGTGAGTTCAAGGACAATGTAACTTAAGGATATGTTTACTCAAGATAAAAATAGCTAAATTAAAGTCAGGGGATATAATTCAGTGGTTGAACACTTGCCTAGCTATGTCCAAGGTCCTAAATACAATTCCTAGTTCAGGTGTGTGTATGTGTGTGTGTGTGTGTGTGTGTGTGTGTGTGTGTGTGTGTGTGTGTATGTGTGTGTGTGTGTATGTGTGTGTGTGTGTGTGTGTGTGTGTGTGTGTGAGAGAGAGAGAGAGAGAGAGAGAGAGAGAGAGAGAGAGAGGTGACATTCTTTTTATGCCCAGTCAGTATGTAAGAATTCCCTTTTTTGTTTTCTTGGGAGAAGGGGTGCCAGATGGATATCAGCTAAGGGCCCCATGCATTCTAGGTGAAGGCTTCCTCTGAGTTACATCTGAAGTCTTTTATTCACTTTCACTTTTTATTTTGAGATAGACGATCCCTAAGTTACAGATGTTGGCCGTGAACTTTCTCTGTAGCTCCAGAGAGATCTCAGGAATGTTCTCTCCTTTCTGTGAATTAAAAAAGCTTGTTGAACACAGCCATTTGTATATTCATTAGTTTAACCACTATTTATTTCATGCTCTCTGAGGACAAATCCCTCAAGTGCTTTCTGAAGAGTGTAATAATAATTAATGTTTCATTATGTCAAAGCAGTTTTCCAGTCCTTTTCTGTATTAGTGTGGATTTTATTTCATGGAAGTCAGTGGATGTCTGCCAAGCAGCACAGACATCTCTGTAGGTCACAGGCCTTTTTGCAGCAATTCGTGAGGAGGCACTCACATCTCCATTTCACAGACGAGAAAACCAAGGTTCAGAGTCACAAAACTGCCCAAAGCTTAAGCCAGGAGGGAAGCTCGAGTTGTTCTCATTTTAGAGTGCATGCTTTCTTTCTTTACTTGCATAGGAAACAGCTGAGAGAGAGAGAGAGAGAGAGAGAGACAGAGACAGAGACAGAGACAGAGACAGAGAGATAGAGAGACTGCCATAGCTGAGAGCCTTTCTGTTCAGTATGGAAAGTCTTCATAAACATCACTTACTTTAACTTAGGCTTGGAGTGTTCAAATGGGCATTGCTACCATTCACCACTCGCTTTCCCAGATATTTGAGAGAGTCCTGGTTACAGCTGGGCCCTGTGGACTGTCATGTAAATGTGTTTACGACAGTCCTACTCAGGAGTTGCTGGGGAGTTAGTTCAGTCCAGACCTGGCAGGGAGGGTGGGGACAGCTAAGGCTACAGGATGTGTGCGTGGTGGGAGCTGGCAGTTCCTCTTGATGTGGCCTGGCTGCTTTGTGTCTTTGGGAGATGAGGTTTCCTGAGGCTCAAGGCTGCTCCCCTTTCAAGTCTATCTAATCTCTAGCTGGATGGTGGCTTGGATGTATGTCAGTGAACAAGCAGATGCAGGTTTTTTGATGGATTAAGAAGAAACCCTCCGTTTCCCTGAATTTACATTGAATGCTGTTTTGTATCCACCCACATGCAGGTCATGGAATTCTATGAGCTCAGTCTACTGGAAACACGATTCTTTCTGTTTAACTACAAGCTGATGTTGCTAATGGCCATTTACAAAGTACTTTAACAGGTGTCTCCTTGTTGCTTATTTCAGCAAATTCTGGGGTAGATAATTTTCTTCCTTTTCCTGTTAAGGGACCCGAGGCTCACAGGGTTTATGATGACTTGCTCAGAACCACAGATTCCCACAGTGGTAGAGGCATGGGAAGGACATTTCGCTGAAAGAAAAGGGTTGCAAAGGCTGAGGTCCTTTGGCCATGTCACAGCTAAACTGCCTCCTCCAGAACATAATCCTATGGAAACTTGAAGATGCCAGGCTCCTAATTCACGGCTCATTTTCACTGAAAGGCTCACGTGCCTTTCAACTCTTCCTAGCTATCACTGGGAGTCAGAGCCCCCATGGAAGGTTCCTTCTAAATCTCTTCACCCTAGGACAGCATTCAAGGACTGTAGCTGGCCATGGCCCAGCTCTGCTGTTGAATGGGCTCAGTGGACAATGGCCATGCTCTGGGCAGACCTGTCAGATCCCCTTTATGTTTCAATGCATTTGGTGCGATTTGCTTTGTAAGCGCTGGTGGGTGTTTCCTATGGAAACAGTGCCAGCTGGCAGATGTGAAGATACTTTTGCTTAGAAAGTTCCAAGATGCTGGGCGGCGGTGGTGCAGACCTTTAATCCCAGCACTTGGGAGGCAGAGACAGGCGGATCTCTGTGAGCTCAAGGCCAGTCTGGTCTACAAGAGCTAGTTCCAAGACAGCTCTGTTACACAGAGAAATCTTATCTTGTAAAACCAAAACAAAGAGATAGCTCTGAGGTGTAGTTTGCCCCTGGCCTCCCTCCCCAACACCACAAGATTGGGGCGTCCCTTCCGTGGTGCTTTTCCTGAGATCTCATACTTGACTCTCTGACCTTCCTTACTTCCTTATCAGAGACCCTGGGGAGGACTTCCTCAGGAAGTCAATCCACGGGAGACATCAACCCCAATTCAATTTTAGGGAAGCTGACTTCAGAGAAAGGGTATTAAAGGGAGGGCACTAGAGATAGCTCCTCAAGTCTATGGTCATCCTACTTCAATATTCATTTTCATGTCTCCAGCTGAGTGATTGCAATGTTTATTAGTCAACTGAGCTTAGGTTATTCAAATCTTTGAACTTTGTCCATATCTAAAATTCTAGCACCTGGAAGGTGAAGACTGGGGGAGCATGAGCTCTAGGGCAGCCAGGGCTAAATAGTAAGGAGAGGAGGAAGGGGTGGAGGGAGAAAGAGAGAGGAGCACAGCCACTTCTTAGAACAATGGTAAGCATTTAATCAGATGAGGTGGTAAAGCATCTAATCTAACAGCCATGGTCATTATTTAGATATTATTACCTATGTTGCTTGCAATATTTTACTTGGAAATTTCTCTCATAGCATTCTGGAAAACATTGTCAGCAGAATGAGTCAAAGTCACAGAGGAATTCCACAGCAGTGCAACCTTGTATCTCTGTAAATTTCATGGACTTAGAGACAAAAGCCGTTTATGGTCGTGTAATCCAAATATCTCGGGATTTAGCAGCTGCTGACTGCAAATGCAGCCACATCATATTAAACTCGAATGTCAATAGCAGCCAACAAAGCCCCAGTTGACAGGCTTCTTGTTGACTCAAGGAAGCACAGACTTTCACAGAGCCCCTCTAAAGGGTGCTTACACCATCAACAGTTACTCCTCATCACTATCTGCTGCGCCCAGATTTGTAGCTGCTACCTACCTCTTTGCTGACCCTTGCCTGCCAGACTGTTCCTACCATCCCTTCTGTTGGAGCACTACTGTTGAGGTGGATATTCCCATACCTAGTGTCTTTATAACAAATGGGACAGCACCACTGGTCAAGGCTTAAGATCCTCTTTGCTGCTTTTGTGAAGACAGAGGATATTTCCTTTTTATTCTTTTGCATCTGTCTGTGATAGTTCCACTAGATTGCTTGAGCTGTCAGTAGTTGCTGACAAGAGTTCTTAACTGTCAGGTACCAGAGCAAGGACTCCGATGAGGCCAGGTTCAATAATTCAGCAGACTGTGTGGTGCTAAAACCCTTTCCCCATGGCCTTTGTTCTGGATGCATAAGTCTTCATAAAACTCGAAAGCCACTAGCCTTCTGCTGAATCAGGACTTGCTCCATTGTGCTTCAATGTCAGGGAGAGTGATGGCCACCATGTCTCATAGCTACCAAAGGAAGTATCTCTGTGTGTGTGTAGATGCAGGAAAAGTAAAAAGGGCCCATGCTGACTTTATCAGATCCAGAATTTTAAAGCTGTTTCAATCAGTGCACCCTTTGCTGTCAGGCTCCTTGAGGGTCAGGAGCTTTGCCACCTGCTACCACTCTGTAGCAATAAACACCCCTCTCCTCCAAATCAAGCCCTGTTGCTGCATCTTATGACCAAGATAAAGCAATTACTATCTAAACCATGAGTGGCTGCGGCAGCTACAGCCTGGAAGGAAGTAACATAATTTCTCCCTGGATTAAATAGCCTTTTATTTAGCAGAGATGATGCCCCCAGGGCATGATTTGGATGGCGCAATGAAACACAGCAATAGCCAAACCAATCAGCATAAAAAGTAAATGAGGACTTTCTGGATGAGAAGGTAAAGGAAGCTAGAGCGAGAAGCAGGAAAATCTAGGGAAAAGCCACACAGCGGAAGGCTGCCAGTCTGTGGGAGCAGCACAGGTTAGACACCTGCCTAGGAGGTTCAAAGACAAAGGATGCTTATGTCCCCTGCTCAAGGGCTAACTGCAGGCTGAAAGGTAACGGCCTGCTGTGGAAGTGTTCTGAGGAGAGTGAGGGAGAGTCTCTCTTCTAAACATGAGGAACAGAATGGGGTGCATGCTGAGAAGCCATGGGGTAGGTTGCTGACTTTTGGGGATTTGTAGAAATATTTGGGAGGAGACTGTCAGCTAATTCTACGTAATTCTCTCAGGATGCGCTGAGCTCAGCTGATACTGGAATGACGGTTTCCTTCTGCGTGCACGGCTTTTGCCCACCTCTGCGGTGTGAGGCTAAGCCTGAGTCAGGGCACTTTTAGTTTTATTTGTTGCTGTCATTCCCCACCAGTGATGTTCCTCAGACCCACACAAATCTTTGCAGGCAATGGACAGGAGGGAGGAACCGTGTGTGCAATTGACATGGTGAACCTACTGGTCCTGAATAAAAATTTCAGATAGGTACCCAGCCTGGGAAAGTTCAGCAGATAGCCCGGCATTTGGGAATCAGAGGCGGGAAAGAAAGTTGGGGAGGAAAGGGAAAGAAAGCGAGATGGAGGCCGGAAGAAGTGGGAACTATGTTCCAGCTTGTTGTGGAGGCAAACATCTGAAATAACAGCACTCAGGAAGCTGAGGCAGGAAGACCTTGAATTCCAGCTCAGCCTGGGGCACCGAAATGTGACCCTGGTACAAACTGACAAACAAACAGACAGACAGACAAACAAAATGTTAAGTTGGTAAGTGATCTTTTTTTCAACAAGTACAGCTTATCAATTCTCAACACTCCAAAGGTAATTTGAAACCAAATCTCCTCCTCCCCAGTTAAGATCCAACACAGATGGGGCAGTGTAAGCATACACACAAGATTTTAAAGTTGTTAAATGCAGTCTTTACTCAGCAAGTCCAGTTTATAGAATGTCAACACTTCTAAGTTAACTTAAAATCAGATATTGTCGGTGCTGCAGGCTGGACTGTGTGGATTTGCTTTTTGTCCTGCTCTCCTGGCTGTGAGCTTAAAAATGGTGTCAGTTGCAATTGATCCACAACCGAGCGTGGTGACCAGGGTGGCCAGCTTGCCCTTGGTGAGCTCAACCTATGACCTGGTGTCCTCCACTTATATCAGCACAAAGGACCAGTATCCATATTTGAGATCTGTGTGTGAGATGGCAGAGAAGGGTGTGAAGACCGTGACCTCTGCCCATCATCCAGAAGCTGGAGCCACAAATTGCTGTTGCCAATACCTACGCCTTCAAGGGGCTAGACAGGATGGAAGAAAGACTGCCTATTCTGAATCAGCTGACAGCTGAGTTTGTTGCCAATGCCAAAGGTGCTGTAACTGGGGCTGTAGATGGAGCGGTGGGGCTGCGTCCCGCCACTCGGCTAGCTTTACATCCTAAATAATTACACGGAAACTGTATTTATGTAAACACTGCTTGGCCCATTAGTTTCAGCCTCTTATTGGCTAATTTTCACATCTTGACTAACCCATATTTAGTAATCTGTGTAGCACCATGAGGTGGTAGCTTACCAGGAGGGATCTTAACCTGCGTTCAACTCAGAGAGGAGAGGCATGGCGACTGCCTATGGCGACTGCCTATGGCGACTGCCTGAAGCATCTGTCTGACTCTGCTTTCTTTCTCCCACAATTCTTTTCTGTCTACTCCACCTACCTATGTTCTGACCTATCAGGCCAAGCAGTTTTCTTTATTAATTAACCAATGAAACAACAGATATACAGATGACCCTTCTCCATCATGGGGCAAAAAATGCAGTGATGACCACTGTGGCCGGGGCCAGAGATTCTGTAGCCAGCACTATCACAGGGTGGTGGAGAAGACTGAAGGAACAGTGACTGGCAGCGTGGAGAGGACCAAGTCTGTAGTCAATGGCGGCATCAACACAGTTTGGGGGGAGTCGGATGGTGCAGCTCATGAGCAGCAGGGTAGAAAATGCACTTGCCAAGCCAGAGCTCCTAGTAGACCAGTACCTCCCTCCCTCTCACTCATGAAGAGGTAGAGACAGAAGTGAAAAAGATGGACAAATTTGGTATAGTTCAGAAGCCAAGTTACTATGTTAGATTGGGGTCCCTGTCCACTAAGCTCTGCTCCCGGGCTTATCAGCAGGCTCTCAGCAAGGTTAAAGATGCCAAACAGAAAAGCCAGGAGACCATTTCTCAGCTTCATTCCAGTGTCCATCTGATTGAATTTGCCAGGAAAAACATGCAGGGTGCCCAGGATAAGCTCTGTGTCTCGTGGGTGGGAGTGGAAGAGAAGCATTGGCTACCATGACACTGATGAATCCCACTGTGCTGAGCACATGGAATCATGCACTCTGGCTATTGCCTGCAACCTGACTCAGCAGCTCCAAACTACATGCCAGACTCTCCTGTCCAACGTCCAAGGGTTGCCACAGAATGTCCAAGATCAGGCCAACCACTTGAGGGTGATGGCAGGCGACATCTACTCAGTGTTCCGCAATGTTGCCTCCTTTAAAGGAAGTGGCCGATGGCTTCCTCACTCCCAGTAAGGGGCAGTTGCAGAAAATTAAAGAATCCTTAGATGGTGTGATGAATGACCTTCTTAACAACATGCCTCTCACCTGGCTGGTAGGTCCCTTTTATCCTCAGTCTACTGAGTCTCAGAATGCAGAGGTGAACATGACCAGCCAGAAGGTCCAGCCGTCTGAGCTCAAAACTCACTGAACCTATCCTTGTCACCAGTGCATGATGTTAGCCAGGTGATACCTTTTGCTAGTTTGAAATTAACCCAATAGGTGACTTTAGATTGGAAAAGGAGCTAGTTCAAACAAAGGTCCTCATTATGGTCATCAGTGGCTGAATTAAGAGCTCTAAAGTTGTTGGCGTTGCCACGTGACGTTTTTCCCCCCTGACTGGCAAGTGGAACGTGTTAGGCACTTGAGAGCCTAGCCAGAACTTAAAAGCCCAGGTGTGCTTACACGTTCTTGTCTGTGGCCTTTGTGCTATTGGCTGTAAATGTCTGTCTGTACTGAATAAAGATTCATTCATGTGGTTTAAAAAAGAAAAAAAAATCAGATATTGTCTCCCTCTGTTAAGCCTCGCACGCATAGACAGTGGGTGGAGTCTGGTTTCTTTCTCAGGCTTGGAATGGAGTAGGGAAAAAGAGTTGAAACAGGGCAGGAATTTCTTACTTGATTGGCATTGTCTTAGATGGGTTTGTGGTCTATGGATCTGACAGGTGTTTGGTGCAGGCCTCTCTGTTAGGGCTATGGAGACTAGATAGCTGGCAGTGTCCTTAGCTATTTTCCACTAAGGCCTGTTTGTCCCTCTAGGAAATCTGTTTGGAAAGGAAAGACAATGAGCCTTAGAATTTCTTTGTTGTATAACCCATTTCTGCCTGTGGGAAATACTATTTTTTCCCTCTTGACAAACTATGGGAGTATAGGTTGTCCAATTCATCAGCTCAGCCTACCTTTTAAAATGGAAGTTAGACATGAGCCTACATGCTCTCTAAATAGTAGTTGGTCACTGGACTTGAGATGAAGGGTAGACAGCACCCTCCCTGCCATGGGGGAAGCACTGGTCACAGCCGAGTTTTCTTCATGCATGACAGATTACAGCTCTTCGGAGTCCAGATGTCTATGTTTTCTTGTATAAATAAAAGCGTTAGAGATATCTCACACATTCTTGTCTCCAACTGAAGTTTCTACACAGAAGAATGAAATCATTTAAGTTGTAATATACATCGGCTTTATACGTTAGCTGAAATTCCCTCAGAAGCCTCAGAAGTCACTCCTCCTTAGACTGTGACTTTCGCAAGGGCAACCCAACCTCTCAGACACGAAGGTGTTAGTCTGCATTCCTATAGTATTGTGGTGATATATTTTCTCTTTTGCGGGAAGATTTTTTTCTAATTACAGTAAGTGGGTGCCAGGCTAAGTGGGAAGAAGGCTATTTGCTCTGTAAACTGTCCAGTGGGCTGTTGATGTGTGGTGTTGTTGACCAGGTAGTAGCTGAGATCCTGGAGGCATCGAGATTAGTACCAACAAATCAGTGCCTGAGCTGGGTTTTCAGTTTCAGTGAGCATGTGCACCCATTGGATATATCGTCACAGCCCAAAGCTAAGGGCAGATTGAGGATGACTTGTTTAATTTGATTGACTGAACTGCAAAACTGGGTCATTCACCATGTAAAATATCTAGAGTGTAATAATCTGATATTGGCTGTCTACATTCACCAAACTAGATAATCAGCAAAATACCATTTGACTTCGTGATCTACAAACAAGAATTGTGGCTCATTCAAAGTCGTGACTTTGGTCCTCCCATCTGTGCAGATGGTTTCAACATTTGTTTCTACCTCAACTTTGACATTTTTTCTAAATGGGCAATATTATTTTCCAACAGCCATCAGGCATCTTTAATAGACTCTCCCACTTGCGTTTTCCCTCCTGAGCATCTCATCCTGTAATTCTCATGATTCCGTCCCAATCAGTCAGATCTCCAGGTCAACTTTGACTACTCCCTCCTCTGCCCTTTCCATCCACAGACTGTCAGATACCAAGTCGTATCACTTTTGATCTCAAAATGGCTTTGAAATCTTCCTCCTCCTCCCTAATTTTTCTTGTCATGCTATGCTATAACTTCATCAACACCCAGCCTACCATCAGTACAAATCCTGTGTAGTTGACCTTGGCATTCTAGCATTACCTCATCCCAAACCTTCCTTTTCCCCTGCCTACAATCCCCTGGAGGATTCTCACTGGTGTAGACTTCCTCCTGCTAGTCTTAGTGTTGCCAGGCTTGTCTCTAGCCTGTCTTCCCCTTTAATCTCTGCTCACACCCCTTCATGTATCCTACCGAACCATCTAATCATTGGGTGTCTGCATTGACTCATTTCCTTCCTGCACACACACCACTACTCTGGCAGCTCCACACTCATCGCTTTAGTCTTCCCACTCCCCTCCAGGTCCGTCCTGTTCCTCACAAGCCAGTTAGCTACCACGTCCTCACAGCCTTCCTTTCAGGCTCTTGCCAGCAACAATCTTTCCCCAGTCTATGCTCCACTGCACCTTAGCAGGGACCCATCTACTCTCTTTCCTCTAGACTATAAATTCTTTCCGGACAGGATTTGTGTAGCCCTCTCTATATTCTCCAAGCTCCATGTAGTTTATATGTAATAGCTGTATTTTATTTGTCTGCCTCTTTTAAATTAATTTGTAAACTTAGCATAAAATGTAAGGAGTTTCATTGTGGCTTTTTCATGCATTTATGTCATTATACTTTGTTGTTATTTAGTTCACTTTTCCGTAGAAGCTGTTCTTAAAATAAATGTTGAATAAATGAATGCTCGTCAAAAAAGCAGTATTTCAGTATGGTTGTTTCGTCTCCTCTTGTGTGGAATACAACTTCTTATTTGATTAGATAAACTGATGTGATGAAAAAATTTCCTTCAAGAGCATGGAATGCGCTCTTGTGGCTTTCTGTTCCCTGGTCTTTGCCAATGTTTGAGGCACTAATTATAAGGAGAAAGGGAAGTCCTGGGAAGTAGTTCATTGCAGAGGAAATGACCACGAAAATTTTAGCTATAAATGGAAAATAATAGGTTTTCCAGGAAGGACATTATGAAAGGCAATAGTCCTCTTGGGCAGTGTTGTTTTCAAGAGAAATCTTTTTTCAAAGTAACATCTTAGGTTTTTTTTTCTTTTAAAGGAGAAACTGAACTTGTAGGAACGTAGGATAATCAAATCATTGTGAAATCTGGCCAGACTTTTCCTGGAATTTTGTAGCCTGTTAGGTTTCATGAGATTAGACAAGAGAGGTAAAAATGCCCACTGTGCGGGAGAGAAGAGCTGATAGTGATGGATTACAGGAGTGGCCATGTGCAGCAGGCCACTGTGCCCTGCAGATGTAGAGCTGCTCTCACTTCTACCTGCCTGCCCAGAGCATGGGAGCACAAAGGCAAACCAAAGCAGGATATTCAAATGCAAAGGAAAACACGGGAGGTGTCTGCAAACTCAAGGAGAGAGGTAGGATTGCCTTCCAGGCACGTATCACAGGAATACAATCAAATGAGCACTTGAAGATATAGTGTCAAGTTCAGCTAGAGTTTGAAGTCATCAAAGTGTCATATGCTGATATCTCCCTAAAAGATTTGAATTAGAGTCTTTCTGTCATATGGTGTAAGAGGTCAGAGAGGGGCACGCACATAAAGAATGGCTCTCAACATATTACTGTAACATGTAACAGCTGATAGATTAAATGCTGCTAGGTTAAAGGTCAGAAGTAGCTTAGATTGTTTTGAGACAGGGTTCCTCTGTGTAGTCAAATATTCATAAGGTCCAAATATACTTCTGCCTAAGGGCAAGCACACGAACTCTCTGCGTCATCACTTGCTTCAAGAAGAGCCACCTACCGCTGTCTTTTGAGATAGGGTCATTCATGGGCCTGAAGCTCAACTATTAGACAAGGCTGACTGACGAGTGAGTCACAGGAATTGGTCTGTCTGTGCCTCCCCAGAGCTGGGGTTACAAGTGAGTGCCACTGCCATAGGCATTTAGAAAATATTCTTAAAAAATTTCTTTGACAATTTCATTTATGTATACAATGTACCTTGATCACGTCATTGCCCAACTATTCCCACCAATTCTCCCCTAACCTCCCTACACCTGCCCCTATCTCACCTCCACATCTTCTCACCTCCTCATCACTCTTTGATGCTTTACTAAGCCTGATTAGTGCTATCTGCATGAGCAAGGGCAACCTTCTAGCAGCTACAGCCCTGAAGAAAAGTGGTCCCCCGCTTCCCTCAGAAGTTATCAGTTGTGAATAGTTCCTCAGCTAGATGTGAAGCCTCATGAGACCTGTGAGATTTATGCTAAAATGTTGACTGGCTTGATTTGGGGCAGGTCTTACATAGCTAACGGCAGAAGATATGAGTTCATGAGTGTAATGGCCATGCCATGTCTATAAGACAGCATTTCTGCCTATCCCCCACCTCTTAACATTCTTTCTGGTCACTCTTCTGTGATATACCCAAAACCTCAGAATGATTACTATAATCTATGGGTGCAAACATAAATATTTAGAAGGCAGCTTGACAACATTCCTGTTTAGCAAAACAACAGTTATTGGTTCTTCCCCCTCATCTCAAGGGCCTCTAACCTCCCTAGCCATGGCTTTTGACCAGATTTAGAGTACCAGGCATCAATTCCCTCCCACGAATTTCGAGTCAAATCAGATAATAGCTGTGTTACTTCCCTAACACTCATGCCACTATTGCACCCATGGGTGCATTCTGCTTGGCAGGTCAGCATGGAGTATGCAGGGTTCACTAACTACTACGTAAGTCTTTGGTCATCTCTCTCCTTCAGTGGCCTACAGAGCACCTTGGGTACAATGGAAGCTAGCCAGTGTGGAAGAAGTTTTCAGGCCAGTTCCAGTTTTATTTCTCTTTGTGCTTAAAACCAGAGTATGTCGTGTCTTCAGCAATAGAACCTTACCGTCTAACTGTGATTGATGATCAAAGCAACGGCAGTAGCCTGTGTTGTTTTGAGAAACCCTGGAGCCTCATTGACCAAAAATTCATAGGAAGTATTCCACACCTAGTATTTTCACTTAGTAATCCATGTCTTCTAGGAGAAGCATTATCTACCCATACAGGGTACCTCTGTTAGAACTTCTTTTTCAAAATCACATTTAAAATAATCTTGCAAAGTAGTAGGTTTCTATAAGACTTTCTCATATATTCTTAATTTTGGTTAACCCACCTACTCTTCTTCATTGTTCCTTCTCCTCCTCCCACCCTTGATTAAACCTTTAACCTCTATTATTTTCCCCATTTTCCCATCATGTGTGTTCCTAATATCCCCTCATTCCTGAAGGCCTTTCCCATCCCTTTGGATGTTGGACTCTTTCTAACTTCCTGACCTCTACAGACACTCGAAATTGAACATGCACATAAATGTGAACATTTGAAGCTAGAAAGCACGTGTGAGAGACAACATGCAGTGTTTGTCTTTCTGGGTCCTCACCAGGCATTTTCACACAGTTTAGAGGATTGAATTCTTGTTCTTGTTCTTCTAGGGCAAACACATTAATGACTGAACCATCTTCACAGCCTCATACTCTTTTCTTGTGTGTGGTTTTCCAACACAGGTGATTCCCTGGGCCTAGGCCTTAAACTCTTTCCCCTCTATTCACTCATGTATCTGTGACTCAAAGTCATCTGCTGATTGATGATCCCAAAACATCCAACTTCAACCCCATCTCCTTCCCAAACTACTGACTAGGACCTGCCTGCCCTCTCCTTTTGGACACTAATAGACATCTCTATGCCCAAAGTTCAGTCCCCAGTTTTCTCCGTAAACCCACCTGTCCTATGGGATTCTTCAGGTCAGTAAGCAGCATCCAATCTTCTACCTGATCTAATGAAAAATGACAGATGCAACAGATGTCACCTCTGCCCTTTCTTCATTCTCATTCCTGTTCACCAGTTTTACCTTTGAACTGCATACAACCAACCACATTTTAACCTGCCTTCCTTGGTTCCCACTCCTCTACTTGATCCTCTAACCTCTTTGTAGAGACTAGTTAGCTTTTGGAAGGTGAATCAAGTCATTCCTCTCTTCCACTCTAATTCTCTCAGTGGCTCCCATCTCACTCCCATTTCTGTGACTCAAAGTCATGAGTAGACTGGTGACTCCAAGCTGTAACAGTTAAAGTCCTTGCGGTGGGCCCAGAAGAGCCTAGATTCTCTTTCCTCATCTGCTATCTCTTACTTCCTTCTGTCACACTGACTTCCTTGCTGCTCCTTTAAGCTCTAGGCATACTCTCATGTCAGGATCCTCCAGTGCTTTTTAACCTTAGCGTATACCACCCTTGTTATAAATGTTGCTACTTATTCCTAACACCAAGTCTTTGCTTGCTGTACCCTTTCTGTTAAGCCTTCCCTGAACAATCTTGTTAAAAGTCCAATCCTGACCTGTCTCCTTTATTTTATATTTCCCTGCAATGTTTATTACTAGCTGACACAGAATACATTCACTTTATTTACTTATTACTTTTCTGTACTACCAGAATACAAGCCCACGAATGTAGTTATCATTTTCAATATTGTTCACTCAGGTTGTATACTCAGTGCCTAACACAGTACCTGACTTTAATAGGGCACTTGGTTCTTATTTTTAAAAATAATTTAATGACTATTTGGAAAAAGAGAAGGCTGGCTTTCTCTGAGGCATGATGCTTTGACCTTTAGGGCACCTTCATCATTTTAGTTATATCGAATGTTCTTGGTGTTTGTTTTTCTCCAAGATATAAATACAATATGTCTTCATTCTTTACCAGATTCATTATTGCTGATAGACATAATCAATAAAGATCATAAATTATATTCTTATTGAAATGACTGAAGAAGTTAGCTATTTAAAGATACCTACTATAAATCTTCAATAATTGTTTGCTTTTGTGTTAAATAAATAAGAGTTGTGGGATTCTTTCCAAAGATCTGAACATATGACACTTCTCTAGTTTTCTTTCTGATGCTGTGATAAAAACCATGACCAAAGCAGCTTTGGGAGGAAGGGCTTATTTGGCTTATAGTTAGAGTCCCATCATCAAGAGAAGCTAGGACAGGAGCTCAGGCAGGAACGTAGAGGCAGGAACTGAAGCAGAGACCATGGAGGAATACTGCTTAATTGGCTTGTTCTCCTTGGTCTGCTCAGCCAACTTTTTAATAAAATGCAGGACTACATGCCCAGGAGTGGCACCATCCACAATGAGCCTCCACATCAATCATCAGTCAAGAAAATGTGCTATAAACTTGCCCACAGGGCATTATAGTGGGGGTATTTTCTCAATTGATGTTCTCTCTTCCAAAATATCTCTAGCTGGTGTCATGTTGACTTGAAACTGGCTAGTGTAGTTCATGTACATGTTCATCCTTGAAGTAGCCCCTGAAGATTCATGCTAGGTAGTGTCTAATTCCTTCATCAAAAAGAAGCAATGGACGATTACTCCAACCTTTTTTTGACTTTCAATAATAATAATAGCTGTAACTTGGTGCTATTCTTTCAAATCATAACTGTCACTAATAAAGTATTTATACATTATTTTTGTTTAGATACCACATAGAAAGTGGCATACCAAGTTGGTGATTTGTTCTGATGTCCATTAATATATTACAAAACTTGAAATAGTCGGAATTTCATAGGTGCATCCTCTAACTAAATACCTAATGGAATGGGTTTTGTTTGTTTATTTTTCCCTTCTGTGTGACTATGTGGAGGAGCACGGCACAGCTCTCCTTGTGAGCAGACTCACTGAGGGAATGTAGTTGGGGGACAGCCTTGAGTGGCTACAGACCTACAATAGTACTCCTGCTAAGGTGACGTTTCTTTTCCCTGGGCTGTTTCCAGTTAATGATTGAATTTAGCTGAATTAACCAGGACCAGGTAGACTACTGACTTTTCTCACAGTCAGTCATGGCATAGGGTGTCCACACTGGCTTGGCTGAGAAATTCTTAGAGCTGCATTGCAGTCTGAAGCTTTTCCTTCCCAACTTCCTTCTTTACAGATGTTGCATGAATATTGCCGGCTCTCAGATGTTGCATACTTACAGATGTTGCATGTGTATTGCTGTCTCACAAATATTGCATGTGTATTGCCGGTTCTCAGATGTTGCTTGTGTATTGCCGGTTCTCAGATGTTGCATACTTACAGATGTTGCATGTGTATTGCTGTCTCACAAATGTTGCATGTGTATTGCTGTCTCACAAATGTTGCATGTGTATTGCCATCTCACAAATGTTGCATATGTGTTGCCAGCTCCCAGATGTTGCATGAGTATTGCCAGCTCTCAGATGTTGCATACTTACAGATGTTGCATGAGTATTGCTGTCTCACAGATGTTGCATGCGTATTGCCAACTCCCAGATGTTGCATGTGTATTGCCGGTTCTTAGATGTTGCATTCTTACAGATGTTGCATGTGTATTGCTGTCTCACAAATGTTGCATGTGTATTGCTGTCTCACAGATGTTGCATGTGTATTGCCAGCTCTCAGATGTTGCATACTTACAGATGTTGCATGTGTATTACTGTCTCACAGATGTTGCATGTGCATTGCCATCTGGAGCTCTCTTTGACTCTGTGCTCCTTGACACCTTATCCTTCATCGATGAGTTACCCCCAAAATATCTCTAGCATTTAATCCTGTCCTGGTGTCTGCTTCTCAGAGAATCTGAATTGTTGCAAGAGGTTCCAGCAGCAGCAGCAGTCCAAGAAAACATTCATGAGAAGGGATCCAGGGACTGACTCGCTTATTGCCTTGTTGACAAGAAGAATTACATCCTGAAAGGAATATGGGACACAGATGCTCTGAGGCCCAATTGACAAAGAATTTACCTGTGATGACAAGTGGAAAATGTCTAGGCGGAGAATAATGTCTTTACCAATGTGATGATCCAGGTATTTGCAGGCTATGGGAATAATATCTATAAAAGCTGCAAAGTTGTCTGGTTATTACTAAATTGTTTGTACTGATGCTTCTGGGGGTGGGGGTGAGGAAAACTTCAACAAAAAAGCAACAAAAACAAAAGAACAACACTCAGCTTGTTAATAATCAGTGAAAAGCCTTTGAGAGACAGAAGCCCTCAATACCGACGGAGAGGTACCTGCCCTCAGTACCTGATAGAAAGGTCCTCATCCTGCCATCAGTACCCAACAGAAGGGTCCTTATCCTGCCCTCAGTACCTGATAGAGAGGTCCTCGTCTTACCCTTGGTACCCGACAGAGAGGTCCTTATCCTGCCCTTGGTACCCGATGGAAAGGTCCTCATCCTGCCCTTGGTACCTGATGGAAAGGTCCTCATCCTGCCCTTGGTACCTGATGGAAAGGTCCTCATCCTGCCCTTGGTACCCGATGGAGAAGTCTCATCCTCTGTAGTTGGAGGTAAGATACATATGGGAAGCAGCCTCAATACAATAGGATTTCAGAGATTGGGGCACAAGTAAGTGCTTAGCAAAGGCAGGTATGTTACATTGTATATTTCACGGACTGAGATTTGGGGTAGAATTATTTCCATGGATGTTCCTGAGGACTGTGTCTTTACTGGAATCTTCACAGTGAAGCAATGTGGGAATGCATCTGTGACCATGTGGTCCAGCAGTCATGACACAATTTACTACATCTAGAAGGAATTGCTTTCATGCAGTTAGAAGCCAAAGGATTGGATTGGAAATTACATTGTAAAATAAACCAGAGATTATGCTGCACTGTGTCTCCAGGGAAGTAACCTGGAGTCAGTGTCTCCACTGGCCATCTTTCTCAATGACCATTTGGAGAAACCATGCTTCCCATTTTAGTGACTATGGACCTTGTAGCGTTTGGGGTGTATTTTTGCCAGAGGATATAGTAAGGATCTGAATGAACTATGAGTTATTGCTTGTGATACTTTAAAATCCCTCTGTTTAGAAAGTAGGCAGAAAAGAAGTCATCATCTTGGCAGGGACAGTGGTTCATCAGATGGAATCTAAGGCTGCTTTGATGCAGTGGGGGAAAAAATGGAAACTTGTAAAACCAAATTTACCTAGGTCCCTCTTCACATTTGTTGCTTAGTTATGATCCTAAGCAGATACCCACAGCCACTCTGGCTGATGAGTGGTTACCAGCAGATCAAATGCCTCTCAGCAAGCTTGCATCATAGAATCAGGAAAGCCACCAAGACTAGGCCATGTGCTAGCTGAATGTGGAAGGCTAGAGTAAGGGTGGGGGAGGGGCGTGATGAGAGTGGCTGTAGTCTCAAGTTCAAATGCAACCTCACAGCTGTAGTTCTTCCTATTGTCTTACCTTCCTCTATGTTCTTCACCCTGCCCACCCCCCCTCGAGAGAGAGAGACCAGTGGACCTGGGAAAGGCCAGTCCGGCATAGAGAGCTGTGACAGTTTCATCTTCAACTGCACTGTTTGTTGCCACAGAATTTCATATCTGTATTATAATTGCTGTCATCTCTCAACATTTTCCCAGAGTTCTTATATCTACTCCAGCTATTTTCACTTCCCCCTATAACTTTTATAAGCATTGAAACACATTAAATTTTCAGAAGCATGTACAATTATCAGGATACTTACCTGTAGCTTCTGAAATTCAAGAGGTGGTTTGTATAACTGTACACATTGCAGAAAGTATAAATCCAAGCTTTAGAAGACTAAGTAAATAACCAAAAGCTAACATCATTCTTCAAAATGGTTGCTACCCATCTCTCATTGTCAGTGTTGACAAATAAATGGTTAGGTGTGCAATGTCAGTAGTTAAAGCAGTGATTCTCGACTTGGGGGGCACAGATCCGATGTCCTGCATATCAGATATTTACACTGCGATTCATAACAGTAGCAGAACTACAATTACGAGGTAGCAATGAAATAATTTTATCGTTGGGGTCACCTCAACATGAGGAACTGTATTAAGGGTTGCAGCATTAGGAAGGCTGAGAACCGCTGAGTCATTATATGCAAAACTGGAACCAGCTGGAACCTGGTAGAGTTTGTTACATAGGGTTGACAATTCATATTAATATAGGATTCTTGAGGTTGCTTTTAAAAAATGAATCATTTGAGAGGCACTGAAAACTCTGGGTTAGTTAAGGCAAGCATCATTTTTATCCTGCTAAATACTGAAGCTCACATAAGCTTGGTAATTTGTCTAAATCACAAACTACAAATGTTAGCTACAGTTGTTTTTTGAACCCTGGGTCATCTGATTCCAAAGTCTATTCCCTTCCCAATAATGTAAGTAGCTTCCTTCTGATAACTAATCTTGGTCAGCAGTTTGATTACATCTGGTATCCACTAAACTCAAGACTATGAAGGCTTTTCTTGATTGGATCATTTGAGGTGGGAAGACCCATCCTTAATCGGGACTAAACCCTCCGGTGGCAGTCCACATAAAAGGATGTAGAAAAAGGAAGCTTTTGCTTTCTGCCTGCTTGCCTTCACTCTCATTGACAAGTTCACCTCTACTGTTGCTGAGGTATTCCTTTGCTGGTGTTAGATCCTACTTCTTCAGAAGTTCAGTGTAGGCTGAGGACCAGCTGAGAAATCCAGTCTGGTAGGCTGAACAACTACTGGATTCACTACAGCATTCTTGGCCTTTTCTTTGAGAGACAGATGTTGTTAGACTAGCCCGAACACAGCCTGTACGCCACTCTAATAAATGCCTTTTTAAATACGTGTTCAATCAGTTCTGTTCCTTTATAAAATCCTGACTAACACACTCATTTTCAGAGTCAGGTCCATGGTGTTTTTCAGATAAAACACATAGCAAAGTCAGGACAAGAAAGGCCAATTCTTGTATTTCTAATTGTCAATGATTGTCCATCCATTGAAAAAATTGCAGCATGCTTGTGACCTTTCCCAGTGTAAGAGGCCCCATCATGTTGACGTTTCCCACTTCAAAATATCCTTAATTATCTAAAAGATGAAAAAAATATATGGGACATGGAAAGAAACAAACAGCATTAATTTTCAAATCAACATTCCAATGGAAAATAAATAATTTCTCTACACCTCTGGGTTTATATTCTGTGATATGCAGCGGACCAGTGCTCAGACTCATGCTGTTTTTCTGAAGCCCCTTTATTTATTTTTCATTAATCTGCCTCCCTTGTGTGCCTGGCCCTCAGTAATCTGCTCATCTCTAGCATGATCTATACTATAATCCATCGTTTCTCTCTTCATGCATTTTAATGAAGCAGTTTTTGCCTCCTTTACATAACGGCTGTCCTGATTTCAAACTACAACCCACCGTTTATTGTCACAGTGTTGAAAGCAAATCTTTAAAAGGAATACCTCAGAACAGGGTAGATACAGATTTTTCACTCTTTTAATCTTTTTTTTTTTTTTTTTAAAGAAGAGGCCTTTGTGAACTCAGTAGCATTTTTATCATTTAATTTTCAGTAGATGCTGAGGTTTGGAAATAAATATCCCTGAGATACCAGCCCAAGTGGGAAAAAATGCTGGCAGTCAGAGCCCTTTGTCCCCTTCAGGCCTCATCTGTTGACAGGATGCTTTGAATTGTGTACTCCCTGAACTGCTCTTGCAGGTTGGTTATGTAGACAAAGAACTAGAGAACAGCTGTGCAGGAGGTCCCTGCTCACCACTGCCATTTTGTGTCTGGTATTGTCGTCCCCCTGTGTTTTCCTGGTTATTGTCCTGGTCTTGGGCGGTTTGCCCCCACTCTGTTTACTAGTATCTGCACATCCAGGTCTGTGTGTATCTGGGTGCTGTCTGACCTTTGCTATCTGTGTGATATCTGACCACCACTGTGCTCTTTTTCAGGTATCCTAGACAATGTCCTTTTCCTAGCTATTCTTGGGAACCAGGTCACCTTGGCATGTACCTGATTTTACATCTTGCTGTGCCCTGCACCTCTGTTGGACTTTCCAATCCCTGCCAGCCTTGTGGTAGATTTATCTTTTATTCATTTATTTATTCTCTCAAATCAGTTATTAAATACCCATGCTTTCAGCTGACAGAAAGAAAAATAAGACAGATTTTTTTTTTCCAGGCAGAAATCATTGTCCAGAAGATAAAAAGACCTAAAAGGGAGACAGATAGGAATTTTGAAAGGCTCTTCCACACATTTGGGAGCTCTCACTAACAAAAATATATGCAAGTATGGGTAGATGTTTATGCAAGAGTTTTGAAGCGGTCACTGCAGAGGTGGCCTTAATGCTTCATTAGTTTCTCTTGTGAGGCCATGCATTTTCCACGAAAGGCCAAGTTATGGAGTGAAAATATGAAGACAGGAAGGAAAGGCAAGTGCCTATGCTCGGTGTCAAGGGATGACTTCCTGGAGGAAGTTGAACCTGATCCTCTTGAAAATCTAAGTTCTGTGTAAGTAGTTGAAGGAGATGGGAAAGAAGACGGCAGCAGGCAGTGTTTTGAACATAGAGTCCTCATATGGGCATCGAGCACAAGAGGAAGCCTTGGGTGCTGCCAGCAGCTGCATTTTGCTGGAATAGAGGAGTCATAACAGAAAGGAGAGGTGATATTGGAGACGGAAATGAATGTCAAACCAGTGGGGGGTTTTGTGCCACAATATGGATCTTCGATTTCATCTTGGATAAACCCCTTGATGGAAAATATGCTTGTGTGGATTTCAGTCGGGAGATGCAGCAGTCACAGAAGCAGGGGATGGCAAGTTCTGAACTAAAGACATTGCAGCAGGAATCAAAAGAAGAGAAGGAATGGAGGATGTAGGATTGAAGAAGACTGGAGAGTAAACTCCTGGCTGTCTACCTTGGGTACATATATCAAAGAAACATCACATGTAGAATAGGTGGGGAAGGGACTTGATCTCGGGGAAGAGTGTGTGCTTAGTTTTAAGAAAACTTAGCTTTCAGGAAAAAATGGCATCCATGTCTGAAGTTAGGGAAGAGTCTGGCAGGAGGCAAACACTGAGAAAACATGGGCACCTGGGGAACAGGTGGGAGTAAAGGGAAGAGTCAGCTACCCAGGGAGGGGTGGGGAAAAGTATAGAAAGCCAGAAAAGGAAGCCTAGAAGGTGTCAGAACAAACTGCAAGAGAGAGTGAAGGGGCTGCAGAGTCTGGTACCAACAGCCAAAGTCAAATACTGTAACATGCCCAAAGCTCCTGCAATAAAAAGACAGAAACATGTTACGTTCATTGTGGTTTTCAGCAGAAAGCAAGTAGAGACCAGGATGAGAATATGTAGAAAGCAGTGATGGGAGCAAGCCAGTTTCCAGAGGTTGAGCAAGCAGGTGTAAGGTGGGGAGGGACGTTGTATGAAGAATTTTAAATGATGGAGACCTGAAAGGTAGCGAGCATTAGCTGTGGTGATTAGAATCTAGACCAGTGACTCTCAACCTTCCTAATGCCATGACCCTTTAATACAGGTCCTCACATTGTGGTGATCCCCAACCATAAAATTATTTTTCTTGCTTCTTCGTAGCTTTATTTTTGTCACTGTTATAAATAATAATGTAAATATCTTTGTTTTCCATTGGTTTTGGGTGATCCCTGTGCAAGGGTTGTTTGACCCCTCAAAGGAAGTAAGACCCACAGGTTGAAAACCACTGATCTAGATGATTTTTTTAAAAGATGGGAGATAATTAAGCATTTTTATAATCTAAAAGGTTAGCCGGGCATTGGTGGCGCACGCCTTTAATCCCCGCACTCGGGAGGCAGAGGCAGGCGGATCTCTGAGTTCGAGGCCAGCTTGGTCTACAAGAGCTAGTTCCAGGACAGGCTCTAGAAACTACAGGGAAACCCGGTCTTGAAAAAAACCAAAAAAAAAAATTCTTCTTATAATCTAAAAGGTTAAATGTTCAGAAGATGGAATGGGAAGTGGATTTGAACAGTATCCCAACCTCGTGGTTTGATTTGGATCTTAAGCATTCCCCAAAGCTCATATATTAAAAACCACTAGCCCGTGGTGCTTTGGCGAAGGTGATGGAAGCTTCGGGAGTTGAAGCCGAGAACTCTCTACCACAAGCCAAGTGAGATGAGGCCAGGTGACATTGAACTGGAACATCTGAAATCGTGAGCCTTTCAAAAATTTCAACCACATTTTATTTATTTATTTTGCCTATCTGTGCAGGTGTCTGCTTACATCTGGGCGGAGGTGCATACCTGTCAGAGAATAGCTTGTGGGAGTTGGCTCTCTCCTTCCACCAGGTGGGGTTTCAGGAATCAAACTCATGACATCAGGCTTGGAGGCAAGTGCTCTTCCTCAATAACCTATTTTGCTGACCTACATTTTCTCCATTTGGTTGATGATGTCACAGCTATGAGGAAGCTGCCCAGTGCACATGGGCTCCCATCACTTCCTAACCTCCAGGGTCTTCTGTTCCTTTTAGGGCATTACGTTTGTCTCTCTAGAAGCTAACGAGTGCAGGCCTAGCTCTCTGAGATTTTGATCTTGATGTCTTCTGTCATCTCTGAAATTGAGTGATTGATTTATTAATGACCCAATGAAACATAAATGTTTGTTCACCAGCAAAAAGTGGAGTGGTGCATTGACTTAGGCTTCATGGAATGAGAGCGGGGAAAGGACCTAAGGTGGCAGCAGAATGGAATTACCCTTTAATCCCAGTGCCCAGCTCTCTTCCATGATTGTCAGCCCTTATTGTCTTGCCCTGGCAGAGAGCTATTAGCTTCAAAGGGAATAGAATTATTTGTGAGTAGAAAAAGATCAGGAAGTGTTGGTTTGCCCTGGCTCCTGGAAACTCGTGATTTATGATATTATTAAAAAACATAGTATCCATTCTAGAGGTAAAAAGATCAAGAGCTGTGTCCAGAGCCTGCTCCAAAGTCATGCAGCCATACTCCTATTTGTTAGGAGTCGAGGGCAGGGAAGGTGCACACTGTCCATAAATGTGAAGATACTTTTCAGTCCAGAACACTCTCTGCTGATGCCAGCTATTATCATCCTTTTTGAGAAACCGTTTGTAGGAGTGTTTGCCCGAAGCCCTCACAGTGTACAAATGAAACAGCGGTAGTTCAGAGGTGATTCATTTTTTAGAACATGTGCCTTGTTGTAGCAGGGAAAAACAACTCACATTATCTGCTCAGTGCCCACTTGACAGTGTTGCTGGGATAAAGAGTCACCCACCATCTCTCCCGCCCTGCATCCTTGTGCTGAAGCAGGCCTGTCCCTGAGCCACCACGAAACAAAATGCAAAGCGCTTTGTCACTGAGACTTCCTGACTGCTCCATGAGTGACAGACATCCAGCGGAAGCCCTGGGCACTGAAACCTAATAAGTATTGGTGTTAAAAAACTTTTAGAGAAAAATGTAGAGCTCAATAAAAATCAATAAAAAAAACTTTCGCCTGTTTCAAAGAGAAAGAGAAAAGTATTACACTGCACAATTGTAATCAGGGACCAATGAGTTGCATACAAATAAAAAAAGAGGAAAATTAATCATGGTGGGTAATACATATTATTTTTGCTTAGAGACATACCAAAATTAAAACACACACACACACACACACACACACACACACACACACACACACACTCGCACACACGTACACGTTATATTGTCCAAATATATTTGTCAGGAATGTGAGTGCCTGCCATGTTCCAATGGCAGAAATACGTCTTGTTTTCAGGTAGTTCATGATCTGTGAAAGATCATGCAGATAAAGGCACAATAAATATTTGAAAAATAATAGCTACTAAGACAAGAATAGTAGGAATTTTTGGGAAGAACATAAAAGGTGATAGAATGTCTATCCAGAGGGATGATTGCACAAGAAATTTTGGCATGGCAGCTCACATATCACGTGAGAACAAAACAAGCAGGGACAGTCCTGAAACAGCAAAGAGTCTGCAGTGAGTTTGGGGGGGTTCAGAGGTGGATTTGGTTGTGAAGACCCTCAGGACCCCTCATTTGCACACACCCCTTCCCATAACTGTATGGCTATGTTAGACATATTTATCTAATCTTTTTAAATCTGTTTTGCTTTAGTTAAAAAAAAAGTTTGCTTTATACATTTTAAAATGATCAGTTTACATCCCCGCTTCTTTCCAGACCAACTTTCTGGACCATACTTTTTGTGTTGGACAGTAGAGTAACAGTAAGGTGAATTGAGAATGCATTTAGCTTGCATTTAGTGGGATATAGCCATGAGGGTCATACTCACCTCCATATGTAGTTGTTGTTTCCAATCATTTAGAGGAGGAATGACTCGCACTAACACGGCTGCTCTCCACCTTTGCAGGATGGTGTGGTTCTAGGGGTCACATAGTGAGATGAACATTGTCCCACAATACCCAATCCTGGGAGACTGTGGGTGGTGTAGAGAAGCAGGTTTGAAATGCACAAGAGTAGAAGTTACTCAGGGACATTCCATTCTTTTCTTATCTGGCATGTAACACTTTTTATTTTCAATAATTGTGATAAAATAGACACAATGTAAAGCTACCATTGTTATTAGCTATTTTAAACACAATGCTCAGTAATACTAATTACACGTACATTTTTGGGCCACCATTACCATCATCCACACAGAGAAACCTTTTGCAATTGAAACTCTGTATCCATTAAACAATAATTCCCATTTCTCCCCTTTTCCACTCTCTGCTTCTATAAATTTGACTATTCCAGGAACTCATATAAATAGAATCATGCAATATTTGTCTTCTGCAATTGGCATATTTCACTTTGCATGATATCCTTGGGGCTCATTCACATTGCCACCTGTCAGGACTGCCTTCTCCCTTAAACTTTGAGTTTCTTCTAGTGTCTACATGAACTGCATTTTGTTTTGGTGATAATCTCTCTAAGGACACTTGAGTTGCTTCTACCTTTCAGACGTTGAAAAACATGCTGAAATGAACACGAGTATACAGTAGCTCTCCAAGTCTCTCATTCTTTCCCATTTTCAAGTATACCTGATGTGTAAACTTTAAGAGGATGATTAGATTGTCATCTAGTTAAAATGGAAATTTGCATATAAGGATACATTTATGAGCTGGGCAGTGGTGGTGTGATCCTTTAATCCCAGCAGCACTCGGGAGGCAGAGGCAGGTGGATCTTTGAGTTTGGAGCCAGATTGGTCTACAGAACAAGTTTCACAGAGAAACCCTGTCTCAAAAAATTCTTTTTTAATGATGTAGCAATGCAGTAAGAAACATAACACATATATAACATTTTAATTTTTATGTTGGTTTGTTTTTTGGCAATTTGAGATAAGCTATAGGTATCTGGAATAAGGAGCCTCACTGAGAAAAATGCCTATATCAGATTGCCTGTAGGCAACACTGCAGGATATTTTCTTGATTAATGATTTATGTGGGAGAGAGGTCCTGGAGGCAATGCAACCACTGGGCAGGAGGCAGGGTGACCAAACCATCAAGAGAAGTTAGTATGTAGCATTTCTCCATAGACTCTGCTTCAGGTTCTGCCTCTAGGTTCTTGCCTTGAGTTCCTGCCATGACTCCCCTTCATGGTGGGCTATAAACTGTAAAATGAAATATGCCCTTCCCTCCTCAAGTTGTCTTTGGTCACATGTTTGCCACAGCAATAGAAAGAAAACTAAGACAATATGTTTAATGCAAATTGCACCAAGTACAATCTGTCTGAATGAGTATGCTTGCAGCACACAAATCCAGTCCAGCATTTACAGAAAGAGATGATTTCCACCTGTGAACTCACGTTTTATATATTAGTTATTGGAAATTGAGATTGCTTATGTTTCTGTTTTCTCTAGAAAGATATGAAATCATTCATATGGAGAGGCCATCAGACAATCTGACACAAGTGTGGGAAAATGAATGGTAGCTAATGAATAAAACTTTTTTCATTGTTTTTCTATTCTTTTTGATAGTGGTCTTTGTCAACTTAAAAAATGTGATTTTAACTGCTAAATCTATATTTGTAGTCTTACCTAGTTTTGTTAGTTCAATGAAGACAATATTATTGTGCACTCTTGGTTGGCTGAAAACTCACTGGGTAGAGCAACTTGACTTTGAAAGCACAGAGATCCACCTGCCTCTGCCTCCTGAGTGCTTGGACATGGGCACACACCACCAAACCAGGCCTTCACTTGCCATTAAAAAAATATACACACAAAGGAATGGGTTTCGTTTTGGCATTTTACTAAAGATGTGGAATTGCACTTTGTTCGCATTTCTCTCTTTCCCCCACTGTCCTCCTGGGCTCTTGCTTCCCTCTTGCGGGGTCTTTCATCTCAAACAGCTCTCTTCTGCTTTCAGGTTGTGCACGTTCCAGGGCTCTTCCATTTCCAGTCCTCCTCATTTAACCTCTTTCTTTTTTAGTTTTATGACCTGCTGAACAACATACGCACAAATCTAAATGTAATTTCTGAATTTTTTTTCTTGATCTGACTTAATTTGTTTAACGTAAAGATTTCCAGTTCCTACCATTTTCCTGAAAATGTCATAATTTTGTTCTTCTTTAAGACAGAGTAAAATTCTGTTGTGTATTCTCTTCATCCACATATGTGATGATGGGCATCTAGGCTGGCTCCATTCCCTACCTATTTTGTATAGTGCAGCAATGTGAATGTTTCTCTGTGGTGGGTCGACCTAAGACTCTTTCTGGTATGTACCCAAAAATGGCATAGCTGGGCTGTTTTATTATTAGGTATCTGAATTCTATATTGGGCACACCAGTTTCCATTCCCAATCAACAGTGTGTAAAGGATTCTCTTTCCCACAGCCCCTCCAGCTTTTGTTGTCTTTTGTCCTTTTGATGCCACCATTCTCACTGGAGTGTGCTGGAATCTCAAAGTAGTTTTGCCATTTCCATGATGGCAAAGGATATTGAACAGTTTTCAAATAATTTATTGGCCATTTGTGTCTCTTCTTTTGAGAACTGTCTACCTAATTTATCAACTCATTTATTAAATGTGTGATTCATTTTGTGGTGTTTGATTTTTGCATCTCTTTTGTGTTATGAGACTGGTGAGTTGGCTTAGCTTGCTGCCGATCCGGATGATCTGAATTAGACCAGTGGACCCACACTGGGGAGGAAGAAAACTGATTCCCAGAAGTTATTCCCTGACCTCTACACTGGTGCAATGACAGGCATGTGCATGTCATGTACTCAGTAAGCAAATAAATGTAATTTTAAACTCTTTATGTAGTCTAAATATTAACCCCTGTCTGATGTGCCGTCAGGAAAGATATTTTTTTCTGTCTATAGGCTACCTCTTTTCTCTGGTTGTTGTTTCTTTTGCTGTGCAAAAACTTCTTAATTTTATGTAATCCTACTTTCCAGTTTTTTTGAATTATTTTCTGTCCTATTGGAGTCCGATTTTAGAAAGTCCCTGCTTATGCCCATATCTTGAAGTATTTTCCTTAGCAGCTTCACAGTCTCAGGTCTTATGTTGAGGTCTTTGAGCCATTTTGAATGGATTTTTGTGCGAATTGAGAGATACAGATCTGGTTTCATTCTTCCACAAGCACATGCCTGAGTTCTCCAGGACCATTTGTTGAAAGGTCTGTCTCTTATCAAATGTGTGATTTTGACTCCTTTTTTTTTTAAAGTGCTGAAGTTGTGTGGTTTTATTTCTGAGTTTCTTGGTCTATGGGCTAGTCTGTCAAGAGCTTTTGCTTATCTTTGAAAAAAAACTTTTCCTTATCTAAAAAAACTCTTTTTTGATGATTTTATAAATTATCTTAGTCTCGATGTCATTATTTCTACCCTGTCTTCATTTCTTGCTGTCTACTGCTGTTGGATTTGGCTTACTTAGGTTTTCCTGAGACGTTGGGGTTCATATTTGTAGGTTCTCTGAATTTTCTTTTTAATTTAAGCATTCATAGCTATGGGTTTTCTTCTTCTAAGTGCCTTAAATCTTCAGCCAAGGTTCTGGTAAATTCTATTTTCATTTTTTATCTGATTCTAGGAAGTTTTAAGTTTCCTCACTGACTTTAATGACCCATTGGTCATTCAAGAGTATTTTGTTTAGTCTGCAGGTATTTGTACAGTTTCTATAGTTTTTCTTGCTGTTGATTTCTAGTTTTGTTGTACTATGAATTAATATGAGAGATTACTTCATTTCTGTTGTATTTGGTAAGCTTTAATTTGTGACCTAAAATGTGGTCTATTTAGAGAAAATGTCACAGCTGCTAAAAATATATATTCTGCGTCTGTTGCAGGGACTATTCTGTAGATAATCTGTTAAATCATTTGATCTGATACAGTTTAACTCTGAGGGTCTTAGTTGGTTTTCAGTTTGGATGACTTACCTAAAGATAACAGTGGGACACTGTAATTCCTTGGTTATCATGTTAGGATTCATATGATTTTTTATGCCCATTAGAGTTTGTCTTATAAAATTAGGACCTCCAATACTTGGTGTATAAATTATAATTATTGTACCTGAAATTGCTCCTTTTAGTTGTATGGAGCAGCGGACTTTTTTTTTTAATCTACTCTAGCTTTGATTTTTACTGCATCAGTATCTTGGGAGTGTGGGAAGCAATCACAGGCCTGAGATCTGTACAGAGAGATGATCTGTTCTGACTTTCAAGATTGCCTAAGTGTTAATCATCGTGCTAGAAGATACAGCTGTGAATGTCAAGAAACCCACTGGAGCTACGAGACTGCAGCAGTGAATGGCAGACACCAGCGCTCCAAAAGTTGATCTGCCCGATGACCCCAGGCTCAAGACTGTCCCACTCTAGGACTGTTTACAGTCGTTGATATTCACCCAGGCTGCTTAGGGCAGGTCTAGCATTCTCTAACCACTGCATTACCTGAGCCAAAGCCCTGTTAACTGCAATTTTTGGCTTGTCAGTGTCTAGCTTTCCTTACAGTTGCCCTTTAGGGCTGTCTCTTATGGGGCCATGGACAATTGAGGTCAGGCTCCCTGATTCATGGCTGTTCCCTTTTCCCAAGCTCTTGGGACATCTCAGTTTTAAGCAATAAGCTCCCTTTGAAGTGGGTGCCCATCCATTGCCCTCTGAGTCATACAGTTTCAAAATGAGATTCTTTCCCACTGCTGTCCCTCCCAACTGCCAGAGAAATCAGTTTCTCACCAAAACCTGCAACTGATTTGAGACTTCTGAGGATTAGGGGCTTGTCCTGAGGGCAGCTGCCGGACTCACTGGAGTAACCTAGAATACCTTTTGGACAAGGTTTCTGCTTCCCTTCTTGTTTCTAGGGAGCCACAAAGCCGAAGCTGGGATGGGCGTGGATCACTTCCTTCCAGTGCATCGCCTTTGTTATCCTCTGGACTTCTCACGCATCTGCCTTTGCCAATTTCCAAAGACTTCCATATCTTTGAAAGAGTCTGTATTTTCTTATTCTCACTCTTCTTCACTAGGTCACATCTTTTTTGAAAGTGCCTGTGACTACTTTATTATTATTATTATTATTATTATTATTATTATTATTATTATTATTATTATTATTACAATGCCTCAGCATGTAGGCTTGAATCTCACTGTGTATACCAGGATGGTCCAAACTCACAGAGGTCCACCTGCCTCTGTCTCCTGAACACAGGCCTTAAAGGCTCATACCACCACACCCACTACCTGTGGTCACTTCTTAAAGAGAGCTTCAAAGCACTCATGTTTTGCCTCTCAAAGCCTCTATCCTCCTCTTTGAAGTTTCACTGCCGACCTCAGTGTCCCAGATGGGGGTTTTAGTTTCTTTTCCTCCTCCCATCTGTTAGTCCACCATCTTCCTTTCCTGTGTTTCTGGGTTTCCTGATGTCCAGTGTGGGAGTTTTCCCCAGAGGGTACAACATTAGTTATAAGACATGGGCTGCCGTGTGGAGTCCTCTTGAGGTTGCGGGCAATCAGCGGGGATGGTTTTGCTGTAGTATTGGGAGGATCATGTCTAATAGAACACTGGCTAGCAGGTGACTAACAATTCTGCTCACACATTCTTTTCTGCACTTAGTTATCTTTGGTTTGTGGGCAACTCCCCACACTAGATTCGCAGCTTTCTTTACCCCATGCTTCCACCCGGCATCACATGTACCATCTTGATTTCTTTTGTTGGGAGGAAATCCCTTTCTTTGTACATCTATCGGAGGTGCTCTTTAAGTTCTGAGCATCTTTTCTTTTGTTCCTTAAAAATAGATTTTAATGACCCTCAGAATTAGGCACTGGATTCATTAACAGCCAAAAATCTAATTCCTGCTTCTAGGGTGGCTAGAGAGGCTGATAATCTCTAATTATTCCCAGAAAAACAAGAGAATATTTTCTGTTATAATATTTCAAAACAGGAAAGCAAAGGGCCACCACGGAGTTAACTTGCTTAATGAAAGACAGCCTCATCCATTATGTCCCGACATAAATGATGAGAATTAAAAGGATTTTAGTGGTGAAAACTATCTTAAAGGTGCTTTGGTCAACCCTAGAGAGTTTGCCGAGGAATAAGGGAAACCCAAGAAGGGTAAAGGATGCTGCTAATGTCAATCCTGTGGGCTCAGGACCCCAGCCATCTGGATCCTGGATCAGGGTGGTTTTGCTGTAGTATATGCAGGTTTCATGTTTTGAAGCAATTTTAAACAGAGCTCCTGAATACTGCACTAATACTATTTTTTTAATAGTGAAATCAGACAAATTGAACAGTCTCTCACTTCACCTCCCTCTGTTTTTGAGCTGACATTAATATGGCCTGCTTGAAAAGGCTAGATGAGTTTTCAAAGTTCTTTTGCCTTCAAAGTGTACTGTTTCTCTTCCTCCCTCCCTCCCTCCCTCCCTCCCTCCCTCCCTCCCTCCCTCCCTCCCTCCCTCCCCTCCCTCCCTCCCTCCCTCCCTCCCTCCCTCCCTCCCTCCCTCCCTCCCTCTGTCTCTCTCTCTCTCTCTCTCTCTCTCTCTCTCCTACATTGCAGCCATTTCTCAGAGCAATTTTTTAAAAAAATGTGTGTGTGGGGGGTTTTGTCTGCATGTATATCTCTTCATCAATTGCATGCCTGGTGCCTGTGGAGACCAGAAGAAGGTATCGAATCTCCTGGAACTGGAGTTACAGACAGTTGTGAACTGCCATGTGGGTGCTGGGGCTTGAACCTAGGTCTTCTGGAAGATCAGCCAGAGCTCATAACTGCTGAGCTATCTCTTCAACCTTCAGGGCACCTTTTAAATAAACAGAATAAACACTTTGTCATCCACACAGAAGAAAATGATAGGCAGACAATAGACTGTAAATCAAGGTCCAAAGTATCTGGAAACATAGCATTGGGGACTAGGTGTTGCCCCCGTGATATGCAAATGCATACATATTTAATAACAGTGCACAGCAATAGAGTTTATCCAAGCTGAGCTCATTGCATTCTGTGTGGGTTAAAGTACCCATTGGATCAGTTCCTCTTAAAGAGGTACATCAGGAGAGGTTTGCAGATATTTAAGAGACACAAACCATAGCTTTAATATCTTCTGAGGGAAGGTCATCTCCATTCATCATGCCCATATCTGAGTGACTTGTGAGCAAGTGTCCTAAGCAGCAATTCATCTCCTTGATTAAATAAGCTTACAAGAAAGGAAGATAACACAAAGAGGAGGCTTAGGAGGATGCCAATGTCCCAGTTAGGGAAAGAAGCGGCACAACATCCCGAAACCAGCCTTTTGTTTAGGAATCGTCCACTTGCTTGTGGATCTGGGGAAAACAGCAAGCAACATTCCACTATTCTAATCTTCAAAGAAACAAAGCAAGTAGCATTTAAACTATATGTACCAATTTCCCCTTATTTCTTTTTACCCTTTACCCCATTCAGGGCTGTGGATGGCCTTAGGCTTCCCACTAGGAAACTTTCCTTTGCTGGACATTTGTCTGTGGGCCCCAGGGGAGGATGTAAGCAGAAAGAGATAAAAAGAAGTTACCATGCCAGGAGAGTTCGGTACATTCCAGAGAGAGGAATGCACACTGCTTCCCGAGCAGAGTCCCAGGGAGGCAGAAAGACCACAGAATGAGAATGTTTGCACAGAGTCTAGACTACCGGGTGTGGACAGCTTTAGAAGCTCCTATGCCCTCGCTGAAGAGAGAATTGGTAAGATGGTTATGATGCCATCATGGAAGTAGTAGATGGGTCAGGTGGTTAACACCTGATCTCTTACTCACACCTGTGTGGCCTGCTAACAAGATCTTCCTTCCAGAAACTCAGTGTGGCATTGACCTCCTGAAACTTAGATACGACCAAGAGCAAAGGTCAGATTAAAGAGAACATCCTTCTACCTGAAGGAGCAGGTCTTCAAACAGAAGTTTGTTTCTGTTCGGAAGAATACCGTTTTATTTCTGGCACCCTGAATCTATTTCATGAGATTCATCCCCACTATACCAATTTATTTCTTTTTCCAAATATGCCTTCAACTCTTGTCATTGTTTAAACTATTGAGGTTTCACAGGCAGGATTCAAATTTTAAGATGCATTTAGTTCTCCCTAACACAGCGTGGTTCTTTGTGGCTTCCAACCAACTTTCTGAGAACTGTACGTAGACCAGAGACTTCAGCACAGAAATTTGGAATGACACTTGGAAGAAATAAGCCATTAGCAAACTCCACCAGCGCTGTCCTTCAAATGACTTTGCACTCCCTGCTGGACACATTCCAGGCCAGTTGTTGAAACGCTGGAACCCTGCTGGAATTTGTAAAATGTACCACTGGAATTTAGCAGCGTGGTGTTAAGCTAAACTCGCCTGCCCTGAAAACAGAACCATCTCCATGGAAGGTGGAAAATGAAGCAGTAGAGAATGTACCGAGCCAAACATGCCAGCTCTCTATTTGCTGGGGGAGGAGAGATAAAGAGGAAAGACAGGAGTCATCAGAGGTCAAGTCCTACGCATCTACCTAGGGAAGAATCTTTTAGATTTGGGCTTTAGCAGAGAAAACACTTCCTTGAGATGACGACGCACACAGATTGAGTGTTTCAAGGGTCAGGTCACAGAAGATGTCATTGAACCTCCTTGGGCTTTTACTAAAAGGTCAGAGTTTCTATCCCACTCAAGCCTTGCATGGTGGCTAGAACTCTCTCTCTCTCTCTCTCTCTCTCTCTCTCTCTTTCTCTCTCTCTCTCTGTGTGTGTGTGTTTGTGCTTGCTAAAATTCATACAACAGAACATTAGTTATTTTAAATGCATAATTCAGGGTATTTAATACAATCCAAAATGTCCCTATAGGTAAGATTCCCAAATGTTTTCATCTCCCCTACCCTTATCCCAATCAGTCCCATACCACCATGTGTCTGTCACCCCTGTCCCTTCATCCCCTCTCTAACAGCCACCAGTTGCTTTGTCGCTCTGGGATCACCTTTTCTGGCCACTCACATTAACATATTGTATACAAGCTGTCTGTCTCTTTTTCTTCTAGTACAAACCGTTAGTTCATGTTTGTCCCTATGGAGCACAAAGGGGTTGTCACTTCATGTGCCGTTTTTATTTTTTTATTTTTTAACATTCCTCTTTTACTCTGTGTATGTGTGTGTGTGTGTGTGGGGGGGGTGATGTGTACTTGTGGATGTGCACCTGTGGAGGTCAGGTGACACATTACTCTTGCTTGTTATGTGAATGCTGGAGGTGGAATTCAGTTATCAGGCAACAAGTCCTTTGCCCACAGAGCCATCTCTCCAGTCCCTGATATACCGTTTTTGATGCGCAAGAGAAAGTAAAAATGATAAATGTGGTCACAGCATCACTGCCTCAAGTATGCCTTTCCTTTATCTGCTCTCCGTCCTCTTGGTTGTTTCTGTCCACCTTGTCTCCTCTTCTCTGGTGAAAGGTTATAGTTGTCTTTAGAGTTCAGAAGATGCTGCTGGCCCAGCCTGCTCCCTTTGGAGAGGACACTAACCTCAGTTGTGTCTACTAAAGCCCTTCTTCTCCTAGGTCACCCATCCTTGATGTGCCTGTATGTGATTGCAGGCTTTCTTCTAGGAAACCGCAGGACTGTGCTTATCTTCCTTGTACTGACTGTCTTCATGTGGATAGCCACTCAACACCAAAAAAGCAAGGGCCAATGAAGGTTCCAGCATTGAACCCCAGGGACACATGGAGTCACTTTATTCAGCCATATTTAATAATTGTATTTCTAATTATTATTAAGATTTTATTTATTTTTAGTGTTTGAGTTGATGCTTATATTTTACACCCTGTCACTATTAGGCCCAGATAGACTGCACTTTCATGAGGTCAAGGCAGGTAAATGGAGATGACATTTTGCCCAGGCCTGGGCCATGTCTGGAGTTCCTTTGGAAGTGAGGATGCTGATTCTTTGCACCTTCCGGTTTGACTGATTGTACTCTGATTATTCTGTCGGAGTCACGGGAAGTGAATACCATTTGTCTCCCTACTTGCCTGTTTGTATCTTTAGCCTTCAGAATTTGTTGTGTAAGTGTATATGAAAAGAGAAAATATGTTGTTAAGATTCTTTCTTTTTGCTTTTGTGACATTAGATTCTTGATAGTGGTATTTTATTTTGATTCAATAAACTGAAAGGTAGAATTGTATATAGTAGCATAGAAAACCTTGTGGATCATTTTACCAATAGAAAACCTTGAGGAATAATACTGTATATTATCAAGGTCTTTCTGATTCAAATTGTCTTAAGTATTGCAAATAGGAATAGGTCTTTCAAAAATCAGAGTGACTTTCTGTCCTCATTCTTTTTAGAGTATGGTGTTTCGTTAATAAATATAGAGACATTCATATTCCCTAATGACATTCTCCTCTCTAGCAACATGACTCAAGGCTTTCAGACAAACTGCCAACTAAAAATTGATAAAAAGGAACTAGAAGTAAAATTTCCCTTCATTTTTCTCTTTTGAATTAGTGGAAAAGAAGATAAATTTTAGGAAAATGGTCCCGGGGCCTGTTCTTTGAGGTAAGAATTTCTTCTATTAGCATGGGGATTTCTTTCATCTTTGGACCTTTTGTAAATAGTGCTGAAATGTGGCTTTATTAAAGGTCATCCTGGTATGCTGGCATTAATGGAGGAATTCACCTAAAATTTAATTCAGTATATTTTTTAAAAATTCTAAATAACTTAGTCAGTTTTTGCAATGAGGGAATTGTTCCCCCAGCTTTCACGTTACACTGATGCCCGAATCTCTAACACCTCAGCTCACCTGGAATTAGGATTATTGTGGGTGTAACTAGACAAGATGAGGTCATTCTGAAGCAGACTGGGCTCCCAAACAATATGGCCAGTGTCCTTATTAGAAGATGACCATGTGAAGACACAGAGACTCAGTGAGACTGCCCAGTGTCACCAAAGGCAGAGACTGGAGTCACACAACTGCAAGCCAAGGACAGATAGTGAGCAACCAAGAAGCTAAGAGAAAACAAAGAAAGATTCATCCCCCATGACTAAGGCAGGGGCTTTATCCATCGGAAGACTGAACGTTCATACCCTTCCCTAACAACTTCCCATTTCCTCCCCCTCCAACCTCGACAAATGCCATTCTACTCCCTGAAACTGTGAGTTTAAATATTTGAGATTCCATATAGAGGAAATGTTTTCGAAGTACTTCTCTTCCTGTGGCTGGCTTATTTCATTGGGAATACAGTCTTTGTCTCCAGTGTCAGGATGTCCTGTTTTTTGAGGCTGAATAATATGCTATTGTTGTATACCGCATTTTCTTTACCTATTCATTTGTCAGTGGATACCTAAACTACTTCCACATTTGGCTCTTGTAAATCATGTTGTAATGATCCTTTCCTGGAAGCAAAATTGCTGGATAATATGGTAGTTCTCTTTTTAAAGCGTATAGGAAAATCCATACTGTTTTTGTTAATGGCTGTATCCTTGCTGGCCATTTATACATCTTCATTTGAGAAATGCCTACTTAAATTCTTTTTACACTTTAAAATCAGATTTAAAAAATGTAGCTTTGCTATTAAGTTTTTAGACATTATCATGCTTAATTTTGTCATCGATGTCTATCAGATATATAAATTACTATATATATGTATATATAATATATATTTCTCCCAGTAACTAATTTTCTTTTAAAGTTCCAAAGTCCATATTTTTACCAAACCCATGAAAGAATCCAAACCTATAAGTGTCTGACTGGCAACCACTTAGAGGATGTTATCTGCTTTCAAAAACATAATTATTTCTTTTTTGCATGTTTTACTATCTGTTTGTGGCACGTGTGTTGTGCCCATGGAAGCATTCAGGTCCTCTGGAACTGGAGTTACAGGCAGTTGTAAGTCATGTTGGTTGCTGGGAACTAAACTTAGGTCCTCTACAAGAGCAATAAATACTCTTAACCACTGAACCGTCTCTCCAGTCCTAGATACTGCTTTTTTAATAGTCCCATGACCTTGGGAACTGCAGTGATAATTACCTAATGTGTGCTTCTTAATCCTGTTTGCACATAAAAATTGTCTGGGAAGCTGTTAAAGCCTTCTCACTCCACATCAATTAAGCCAGCAGCTCCAGGGACAGGATCCAAGCACTGGAATGCTCTAAAGCTCTTCAGGCAGTCCTAACATGAAGCCAGGGTTGGAGGCCAGTAGCTCGTGTAATGTTGTGTTACTGTTCAGTCAGAATGTTTTGGTAACAAGATGCAGAGGTGAGCACCCACACCAGCCCACAGTCCTCTGCTTTTTGTCTGATTAGAATTCTAGAAAGCCAAAGTAGAACTGAGACGCAGTCTGGTAATTTCATAGCAATGCCCTAGATTTTACTATCAAATCCAATCTCATTTGCGATGGGAAGACAGAAGTAACTCTAGCAAAGTTTCTGCCCCGATTTAGAATACTCCACATTAAATTCAACAGAATTTTGCCCTGAAGTTTCAAATACTAAATTTTTTTGAAACAGCGAGTCTCACCTGTGCCATAAAATTTATCATTAATTGTAAAGTTTCGTGGTCACAGAGAAATATTGAAGCAATAAATGACCTGTATAGTTTTTAATGCCTCCTTCTGCTGAGAAGTCCTGTATATATTGATCCTAAATCTGGAGATTCCTCTGTTTATCCCTCGTCACCCTCTTATCTGAATAGCAAATAAGCAGAATTTGAAAACTGTGGAGTTGGGAGGGACTGTAGGAAACTGTCCATCTAGTGATCTGCCTTTATATTTTGTATGTTCAACCTGCGAGGACAGCCAGGCTTCCTGATACCTACTAAAGTCACAAAGGCTACGGCATGGACAACTACAGCATTCTTTTAGCCAGCTTGCTCTGGCTCTCCCCACCCCATCCCATGCCTTCTTTCTTCACATTGCTGTCTGTGATCTTTTGAAACTCAGCTCCAATCAAGTCCCTCGATTTCTTGCTTCATAGTTTTAGACGGCTCCAATATTTGCCTCAAGTCCAAGTGCAGACTCCTCAGGTTCATATATAAGGTCTGCAAGCTTATCTGACCTTATTTCCCACCAAGGACTCATCCTCTCCTGCTCCCATTTCTCACTCTAGATTGTGTTCAGCCCAGGGTTGAATGTTTTAAATGCAGTTCTCCAATGTGTCCTGAATGCCACTGTGAGTTTGTGTATGGTGTTCCTGTTCTTTTGTGGCATAAGAAATCCTTCTTTTCTCCCATAGATGTAGCTCATTGCACGTTATAATAAGAGAAAGCATCAGACCTGCAGCACAAGGTGGGAAGTGTGAGGGACTTGGTTCTGAACTGAGGATAGAGATTGGATATGAGTGTTTATGTTCTAAAATAAGAAACCTTTGTATTTTGTTTTTGTTTAAAGAGCTCCAAAATTAAAAGTACAAAAAAGTCGAATGGAAAATAGAATTTTTAGGGGGTTCATGTTGGTATCAGTGATATTTCAACACCATGATTTCTTTTATCATCTATTTTTCTATCTCCTTTATCTGTCTTTACATATCTATTATCTCTTGTTATCTACTATCTATATCAATTTTTATATTTATAAATTATCTCTCATGTATTTATTATCTATAGCATTTATCTTTATCAACTTTATTATCTATTTTCTAGCTTTGTGTCAATCATCTATTTATATATCTACCATCTATTTAGCTATCTTCTATTTAACATCTGTATACTTACCTATATTCTCTCTCTCTCTTTCTCTCTCTCTGTCTATCTATCTATGTTCCATCATCTATCCATTCATCTATATTTCTATATCATTAGTTAGACCTCAGATTCAGAACTGTCTGTTAATGACACTCCTTACTTTATGTCATATCTTCACTATTGGTCCACATAAAGTAGCTATTTAACTTTAATTTTAAAAGCTTTATGAAAATTTTTATGCATATTTCACTGTAGATGGACATTTCCTATCCCAACTGCCTGTTCCCAAAGAAACACACAGAAGTTTATATGAAGTATAAATGCTTGGCCAATAGATCAGGCCAATTACTAACTAGCTCTTACATTTTAAGTTAACCCATATTCCTTATTTACTCTTTGCCATGTGGTGGTACCTTATGCATGGCACGTTCATCTCTTGTTCCCTCTGCATGTGGCTGGTAACTTCTGACCCTACCCTTTTCCTCCCTATCATTCTTAATTTGGTTGTCCTGCCTATTTTTCCTGCCTGGTTACTGGCCAATCAGCGTTTTATTAAACCAATTCGAGTGACAAATCTTTACAGTGAATAAGAGGATTATTCCACAGCATTTCACACTATTTTCCCCTCCCAAGATGGTAATCTACTCTTACACATCTAAGTAAATTCTTGAATTTGTATGTGGTCTTTATTGTCAGTCACACATTTTACATTTCATTTCACTCTCTCTCTATATCTTTCCACATCTTTTTTCACTGTCTTAAATATCATGTGCATTAACATGTCTCTTTTTACCTGCTACAACCATCATTCGTCATCCATTCATGCTCTTCTCTCCTATAACTTCCAACTCTCTGCCCCTCTTGTGTGCTTCCTAGATGTGTGAGAATGGAATGGGTCCTATGTACACAACCTTGCCTGATACACTATAGACACCACATTGTGTATAGCATGTGTAGCTATGTGCAGATTCTCAGCTGTGGGTGTTGTTCCCAACGCCTCCCCCCTGCACTCAGCATTATGTATCTTTCTAATGTCTGTTTACACTGTAAGAGTAAAGTATTACTTTGTTTTATTTCTTTTAAATAAATATCACTCTAAGAACAAATTTAATGGCTAGAGAGAGGACTCTGTGTTTAAGAGCACTTGCTCTTGCAGAAGACCTGGGTTCAGTTCCCAGCAACCACATGGCAACTCGTAATTGATTGTAGCTTTAGTTTCAGTGCATCTGATGTATTCTTCCAGCTACCATGAACATAGGCACACATGGGGCACATCATACATGCAGGAAATCATTATATATTAAAATATAATCAATGCAACTTTAAAATGAATGATGCTAGATTCACAGAAAAGATATAATTTTATATACTATTTAATTTTGCCAGATTCCCATGTCACTGCCTTCTACAACCAGTATCTTGCACCAAGTAGTGTGGTTTTTTCTTTTCTTTCTTTCTTTAAGTTTTTTTTTTCCATTTTACATACCAACTCCAGTTTCCCCTCCCTCCTCTTCCCCTGGCCCCCTCCATCTAATCATTGGCCTCCTTTGGGAATTGGGGGGAAACACAGTTCAGCCCAACTATGTTACCACATGACAAGGCCCCTCCTTCCTTGATTACCTCTTTCCCTTCTATCTTCCATAGAGCCAAGTTTCCCTTCTATGTTTCCCTTTGATCCCTACAAGAGTGGCTTAACATCATCCTCCAACTCATTGGCTCATTCTTCGTCTTCATACATTTTGCTGTGTATTTACCTATCCATACCTATATCTATGCCCATAGAGACAGAATGAGAGAGATGGTTTTATACAGAACATCGCTGTACAGCTCTGGCTTGTCTAAACTCACTATGTAGACCAAATTGGTCTGACACTCACAGAGATCTGCCTGCCTCTGCCTATGAATGCTGAGTTTAAAGGTGTGTGCCCGAGCTTAGATGTATTTTTTAATTAAAAAATTGCACCTATTTATTTATTTGTGCATGCTTATGTGTGTGTCCCCATGCTCTAGCATACATGTTGAGTCACCTCACTAGTTCTGGATATCTTATCTCAAACATGTAGCTTGATGTTGGAGGAGAGAGCCACTTATTGGTCCCCAGCTGCTCAGCCCTGAAATAATTACACAGAAACTATATTATTTAAATCACTGCTTGGCCCATTAGCTCTAGCTTTTTATTGGCTAACTCTTACACCTGAATTTAACCCATTTCTAGTAATCTGTGTATCACCACGTGGCTGTGGTTTACTGGGTAATGTTCCCTCTGGCTCCAGCTGGGCTACATGGCTTCTCTCTAACTCCTCCTCATTTCTCCCAGCATTCTGTTTAGTTTCCCCTGCCTAGCTCTGCTATAGGCCCAAAGCAGTTCCTTTATTAACCAATAATATTCATAGCATACAGAGGGGAATCCCACATCAGCTTGATCCCTATTGCTATCATTATCTTAACGCCTTGATGCCGGCATCATTTGAGTTTCCCTGCCCATCTCTTCTCATAGTTCTAATTAGGAGGTTGCTGAGATTTTTGAGATCTAGTTAGCTTGTTGAGATTTCTATCTTCTACAGTAGGTATGTTTCTCTCATAGCTTTTTGGCTCTGTTGTGCTAAGAACTCCTCCCCAGGGAGTATCAGTTACCAGACAAGGCCATGTGTTGAGCAAGGGCTCAAATCCAGCATCCATTGTCCTTCATGTGACTGAAAACCAAGGAGAAGAGCCCAGGAGACTCTTAGGTCTGCAGAACTGATGACAACCATCTCCACTCTCCCACCAGCCACAAACCATTCCTCTCTTTTAGATTTATCTTTGTTTAAGCATGGTTGTGTGTCTGCATGAGTGAAATTCTATATGTGTTCCTGCAGAGGCTAGAAGAAGCCTAAGATCCCCTGAGACTTGAGTTGCAGATGTTGTGAGCCACCCAAAGTGGGTGCTGGGACAGAACTTACACACTCTGGAGGGGCAGCACTTTATAACTGCTGAGCCATCTCTCCAGCCCCTACAAATATTTTCTTTAGCCTCTGTTTCCTATTGGAACACTGCAAGGTGTCTTCACAGGTTGAATTCCCCTACTTGGGATGAGGCTCAGAGGCCATTGGTTAGTGACCTTGGCCACTCTTCTCCCTCCTAGGGGACTTTGCCCTGCTCCGCTGGCTAACCTAGGCTTGGACTGCTGTTTCAGGTGAGCACCAGGATGAGGTGGTCTCCCGTGGCAGAACAGATACTCAGTTGCCCCTTGACCTTCTTAAAGCCATGGCTGCCACTGTCCCCTGGGGCCAATGCTGAAGCTTCTCTCACCTTTTCTCCTATTAACTCCTCAGACTGGACCTGTCCCACTGTTGAATTTCTGTTTTTGTTGTTGTTATTACTTCCTTAGCTCTCCCTCTGTCTTCTCATTTCTCTGGGGTTGATTTCTGGAAAATTGCCAGTGGTCAGTGTAGTTTTTCATCTTGACAGGATAAAAAAAATGGTTTATGGGATGAGCAGGTGAATTGTAGCATTGGGGGTACTGGAAAGAGAAGGGTTTACACATGTGCAGCAGGAAATGCTTCTCTCTCTCTCGTGTAATTTTTGCTTTAATTAATGTGTTTACTGTACAAACATGAAATGTGTGGGGAAGTATAAGCAAAGGTGATTACAGAACTGAAATAAGCCTCCGAAAGTGAAGTAACACTGTTAGCCTTACATGGAAACAGCAGTCCCACCTACCTCAGACCCATGCATGTCTCCCGAGGCAACAGTTTGGCACCCCAGGATTCACACCCCTGGCGTTTATACCCCACTCCGGCCTCTCCCTATAGTTCTGTCTCTGCTTCCTTTAGTATTCCGTGTTAACTCACACCCGTGTGAATGCAGTTATACCCCTGAGACACCCAGCAGAAAATCCGTTTTTTTGTGGTTAGTACTTGCCTCTCCCTTGAGTGGTTGAGGGATCCCCGTGCGGACCACACCCCTCTGGCAGTGTAGGATGCCTGCAGTGGGGTGTGCAGGACACCATCTGAGTCTCAGCCGCCTACCTCTTCAGAGTGAGCTCCCTTTCCTACGTCGCCCTAGCTCACTCTGTACACTTTTGTTCCGTCATCATCTTACGGATTTTCTGTACCTTCCTCCCAAGTTAGATCATCAGTTTCCATCTTTGGCTCTCCTTTCTTGGTTCATTCTTTCGTTTGGTGTAGAAAGTAGCACTTCTGCCTTCCTTTCAAGTTACCGTACTTTCTCGGAGCGCACCAATAAGTAATATTCAAAGCAACCACGTGTGCACTAAAGCCTCCCCTCCTCCCAATGCCTCAAACAGAAACATCCGATGGATCTGTGTACCAGGGCAATAACCTAGCTTTATTCAACAAATAATCATAAGCCTGATGGGAAGCCTAGGAGCGTTGATCACTGAAGCTTCTCCGGGAACGAGAAGAGACAAACAGCTGGAACCACATCTGTGCGTCTCAACAAGCGGCCCGTCTGCTCTGCGGCAGCTGTTTATAAGATCCTGGAAATCAGTTTTCTAGCTTCATCCAACGTGAGTTGGACCCACGAACTCTTTCAGTCACACTCGATTCTGCCTAAGCCACATTTACAGAGCCCTGTGTCAGCTGTCCCAATCCCCTGGCACTGTGGGTCTGCAGCTACGACTCAGACTAATGAAAGACACATTTGTCCTTTGTGGTAGGCCGAAAGGACACGAAGGACCCATTCCATATATTAAATAGAAGGTGTAGGTAGGAAATGAACAAACCGATTCCAATAAGATAAGGGAGATTACGTAGATGTGATAGCACCCGGCTGGAACGGGAAGAAATTCGAATTCGAGAGGTTGTAGTCAAGCGTTTTTCCCCCTAGAAAAGGCAGATCTCTAAAGTAAGCAAAAGTAATCAGAATATATCAGTTCAAGAGAGAATAAGATATGGCACTTGGAAAGGAGAGGTAATAACTACAATAATAATGTTCAGGCACTAGCACTTTCTGAGGCCAGTTCAATAAAATGTAACGTTAACAATTTCTTAGGAAGGAAACCAATCAACCGTTCCCTCCTCCCTCTCTGCCCCTGCAACGATGCCTTTATCTTCGGCATGGATTATTCACTGCTGTGGCTACCTCTCTTTTACCCACTGGATCCCCAAGAAATTCTGGAAAGTTAAATAACAACAGAGTCACATCTGTAGCACTCATTTAAGAAGAAATTCTGATTAAAGGTTTATTGGTGAGAGATCATCCTCTTTTTATCAAATCCCAAATGCCTCCTCACTGTCAGGGCTTGATTTCCCTCCATCCCAATGTGTGCTTCTCACCCCATATACTGTAGCTGATAGCATCACACTTTCGTTTGAACATTAGCTGTCCATGTACAGACGGAGCATTTTTTTTCTCATTGTTTCATAACCCGATGAATCTCTGTAGCCTTTGCGGGATGCCTGTATAACATGACATGCACTGAGTGGAGCTGGAGGAAGGAGTCTCTGAGTACCTCTGTTTCTTCAAATTGGACGCTTAATTGCAATACCATTTGAATTGGGTGTCCTTGGATCAGGCATACCTGATCATCTTGAGGGTCTCTTGAACTAAAGCTTTATGAAGACAATAAAATGACCTGGAACCAAACTAGTTCTTCAGGTTATGGAAAACAGAAGTACGGGATGTAAGAGGATACAAGAGGCAGTCAAGTCTATGAGGGAGAACCAAGAAAAATTTTGTTTGAAAGCTGCTGAAACAGCACCCAATATGTTGTATGCCAATTAAAATATATTCTTCCTCTATTCAAGAAACCCAGTGCTCAACTTGAGCATTAACAGAAACTACAAGTACAAATGCTCATCAGAGAAGACGCCACCTTGGTTCCCAGTTCTCCCCATCTATGTAAGTGGTCTAACAGATCATTTTCTGTTAGCATCTTGTCTAAAGTCTCTCCTCTTCAATATCCCAGGCTATCTGTGGTGCCATGCGCCTATATTGCTAGTTTCAGACCGTCTTCTGGTTTTGTTGCTAAACATTGCCTCAAATCTCTACTTTATTGACTGATTCTATGCCCTGTCCCTTCTCATCTGAATCAGGCAGCTTATGAAAGAAAGCACTTAATTGGGGGAGGGAGGTGCTGTCAACTTGACACAAGCTAAAGTCATCAGCGAGGAGAGAGCCTTAATTGAGAAAATATCTCCATAAGATTGTGCTGTAGACAAACCTGTAGGACATTTTCTTAATTAGCGATCGATGGGGGAGGGCCCACTGTGTTGTGGGTGGTGTCATCCCTGGGCTGGTGGTCCTGGGTTCTATAAAGTAGACTGAGCAAGGTCATGAGGAACAGGCCAGCAAGCAGCCCCTCTCCATGGCCTTTGCGTCAGCTCCTGCCTCCAGGTTCCTGCTTTGTTTGAGTTCCAGTACAGACTTCCATTGATAATGAACTGCACGTTTTGAAGCATAAGCTAAATAAACCCTTTCCTCCCCACGTTGCTTTGGCCATGGTCTTTCATCACAGCAATAGTAACCCTAACTAAGACAGGGGACTTGCTTACAGTTTCAGAGGCTGAGTGGATGACCATCACGGCAGTAGGCAGGTTGACAAGGAGGCAGACAGGCAGACAGGCTGGCAGGAGGCAGGGAGGGAGGGAGACAGGCAGGCAGGAAGACAAGCAGGGAGGAGGCAGGGAGGGAGGGAGGAGGCAGGGAGGAAGTAGGCAGGGAGGCAGACAGGAGGCAGGGAGACAGACATGGTACAGAAAGCTTATACCTTATTCACAAGTACATAGCTGAAAAGACTATGTTTGTGGTACTGATTGTGTTGGAGCTAGTTTAGTTTAGCTCTCTCCTTGATGAACTGGTTGGTGGGAGGCAGCATTGAGAGAGAAATTGTTATATCAGATTGGTGAGGCTCAAACCCTGACTGCTTTATCAGGCAAGTTGTTTAATCTCTTCAGATTTTAGTTTATCCTGCTATTATACAGATATTAAAAACAGTACATATCTCATAGCACTGTTGGATAAATAACTGGCACCTGACATTTGGTAAAGGGGATAGAGCCCATCTCATATTATCACGAACTTCACAGGGGTCTTACTGAGTTTGAAAGAACTTTACAAGATTCATCCTCAGGTACTTGCTATGGTCATCATTTTATAGTTCTTCAATGACATGATTCGGAATGAAAATTATAATAATAAAATTAGTAATTAGCAGTACCTGCTGTGTGGTTTGCTACATGTCAAACTCTGTATTAAGTGTTTGATTGACATTTATCCTTAGCCTACTGTTTTCTAACATTTCATGTGCCCATGTGATATCTGGGATGTAACAAATAGGTCTGATCCTAAAAGTCTAGGCTAGAACCCTACACTCTGTAGTACATTTCTAGCAAGTTTGAGGTGATGCTGCTGGCCACAGATCCACATTTTGGGTAACATGGGCTAAATGTCTTAATCATAAACCTATTTACTACAGACTGTCTTCATCCATATCCTACATAGAGCAAAGTTGTAGGAATAAATACTATTTTTTTTCTTAACGATCCTCCCCCCCCTCCCTATTTTTAAATCTATTATATTTCTTCTGTGGTTCTGCCAATGAGTTATTTGGCAGAGTTTAAGCTTTACCAATTACATACCTGGTGTGGGAAGTCCTTATGTATATGTTAATGAATAAAGAAACTGCCTTGGTCTGTTGATAGGGCAGAGTAGAACTAGGCGGGGAAAACTAAACTGAATGCTGGGAGAAAGAAGGTGGAGTCAGTGAGAAGCCATGTAGACCCTATGGAGACAGAAGCTCGAACTTTACCCAGTAAGCCACAGCCTCTTGGTGATAAACAGATTAATAGAAATGGGTTAAATTAAGATGTAAGAGTTAGCCAATAAGAAGCTAGAGCTAATGGGCCAAGCAGTGATTTAACTAATACAGTTTCTATGTGATTATTTTGGGACTGAGCAGCCGGGAATGAAACAAGTAGCCTCCTACTACACATACCACCTATTAGGATCGTTGGGTGCTGTCTATGAGATTACAGTGATGTAAACAACTGTCACCAAAATGGCATGACCAGCTACAGCTGAAGAACACAAAACAAACCAAAACCAAAAAGCAGTGACTGTGTGTTGTAGAATATTAATTTAAGATGTGTTGCCTTCTTTTATGCTGCATGTGTTTAACTCTGTGAAGCTGCTATACTTTGCCTGCTTAAAACACCTGATTGGTCTAATGAAAAGTTGAATGGCCAATAGTGAGGCAGGATAAAGGATAGGTGGGGTTGCCAAGCAGAGAGAATAAATGGGAGAAAAAGAGAAGGCAGAGCATGAAAAGGAGGAGGAGCAAGAAAATAAGGAGAAGAGGATGTTGGGGGCCAGCCATACAGCCATACAGCAAGACATGGAATGAGAAGGAAAGAAAAGATATACAGAAATAGAGAAAGGTAAAAGCCCAGAGGCAAAAGGAAGATGGGATAATTTAAGAAAAGCTAGCTAGAAATAAGCCAAATTAAGTCTGGGCGTTCATAAGAAAGAATAAGTCTCCATGTGATTATTTGGGAACTGGGTGGTGGCCCCCTAAAGATCAAAGAGTTTGAAAGAAAAACAAAGTGCAGCTATGAGTCAGCAAAATGGAATTAGACTTTACGAAGTGAGTCCAATACTGGATGTGGAAATGAACGTAGAGTTGAGGCTGAGGTTTGCTTTCTTCTAGTTGTTAATACTGCACAGACTTCTAGGACTTAGTTATAATCCAAACAAGAGAAAAGAAGCTGTCAGTGCTACCTGATGATCTCTCAGAAAAGCCTCCATACAACCTCACATCTGCACATCTAACCACGGATGTTTTGAAGAAGGAGAGGGGGCAGAAAGAGGGAGCGATGGAAAGTTTTGAACAGGGGAAATTACTCATAAGCTTAGGCCTGGATGCCTAGTGTTTGAGTAAGTGTGGCTGACAGTGTAAAGAAGATGAGAAGAAATGTCCGTCATCCAGAGGGCAGAATGAGAACTGTTGGCCTCTGGAGAATTAGAACAGCCCGAGGTAAGGACAACCGTGTCGAGGGAATACGTGAAAGACAAGCCTAGGTTCAATTAGAGCAAGTTCGAGATGCCAGACTTTCAGAGGGTCTTTAGGAAACATGTAGAGAAGCGAGAAGAAATTCATAACACTGAGGGCTGCTCGATATTTGTGAGGTGAGCAGAAAGGTCTGAAAAATGCATTATTAGGTCAAATAAGAGATGTCACGTACAGAGAAAAATCACAAGCTATTCTCTAGCAAACAGGTGTGGCTTGCTGTAAAGGTTAGATCTAAAGCCGACTTTATTGCCAATAGAGATTGACACTAAAATTAACAAGGGAAGGTGGTGACTGAAGATATTTCCAGCACAGTCCAGCATGATGTCAAGAAAATAAGAAACAAAAATTATGCTTGATTGTAAGCCTGTTAGTCTTACAATTCTCTGATTTCTGAGAAAATTAACATCTTTACTTTTTTACTTCATCTACATCTGATAAGGCTGCAGTGAAGACCCAAGTGTGCCTTACTGAACACTTAGCTTAGACTCCCATCAGAGTGCACACACAGAGAGGTGACTGTCACCCATGGTACTGCCAAAGTGACATTAATAATAAATCATGGGCTAAACCCAAGGGGTCACTGGAAATCATTTGGAGTGGCTGTTAATATTTTAAACATGTTCATTTTTAGCAGTGTGTTAAAATTTAGCGTTTGTATTTCATTTTAATTCAACACTTGGTAATTGAAAAATGGGGCTGTTAAAAATGATCTCAGATTTTTTTTTAATCATTTAACGATTAACTAGAATAAGGGAACTGAAAAGCTGTTACACTCATCTCTCTTTCCAAAATTTCTGCCTGGTGCTCTGCATACCTGGTCTCTTGGCGCACAGGAAGAAAGTAAGCGCTGGTCTTTCTTGGTACATTAGAATTCAAACCCCCCTCCCTGGCTGTGTCTCTCTGGCTGTATTTGACAGGGAGGTAGGTGGGAGAGTGGAGTCAGGAAGGCCTTATGCAAAGGCTGGAAAGGTTGCAGGAAAAGGAGCCCTGACTAGGACTAGCTGGAGCTCCTGGCGCAGGCACAGGAGCACTGATGAGCATCTGAAGGTGTCCCATTGCTTGTTATTGATGCTAAAATGCACACCCTGTGTGGAGGTTTAAGATGCTAATGAGATATGCATGATACATGGCATTGTAAGAAAGCAGCCTTAAGAAAGCCCTCACTACGCAAAAGACCCTGTGTGCTATATGACCTTAAAGTCCCTATCCTTTGGACAACATTGCCTGTCTCTCTGCTCTGGCTTGCTTCTTCCCTTGGATTTATGTTCTTTCTTAATCAATTTGCTTACTTTGTTTGCTGTTACCCACATGAAGTCTAATTCCCTGTTTGGGGACATGTGAACCTGGTACCTCTTCAGAGGAGTCCAATGAGCCCCAATATCTGCCAATATTAGCAGATATTAACTAGGAAAGTGAACTATCTGTCCTGATATGCACAGGGCCTCACTGAATACCCCATATGATAAGGAATATCTTAGTCTAGAACCACCTGAAACAATTGACTAACTGGCCAGGCCTCAAACCTCTTCACTGACAGTGCCTTACTCCTTTCTGTGACCTGTATACTGGCTTGTCAGCTGTAGGAGAAGCCCATAGCCTAGTCTTTAGGACTATTACCACACCTATTTGTCCCTGGATAATCACTGTGGTCACAGAAGGAGAATGCACCTATTGCTCAAGCATTCGATGTAAACATGGGATAAAATTCATGTTTTTTTACTCAAGAAGGGGTGGGAGAGATACCTCATCAAAAGAAGAAAGACGTTCGTTACCAAAAGAAGCAGGGGAAATGGATTCTGAGCAGGGAAAATTAGAGAGGGACACTTGAAATGGCTGTTTAAATTGAGTTGGCTTGAAGATAAAAATGCATTTTATAAACTAAAAGGCACTGTGCAATTTTAAAAAAAACCACTATCCTTTTTATTAGTTGATGAATTGCTTTACCCAGAATCTAGAAATGAAAGGCTTTGAAAGCCAGCACTCTGATTTGATTAGTGGAGCATCCAACATAAAGCCATGCAAATGAAACCAGCACAGCCTTTCTGAGAAAGCCAGGCTGGAACACTCTGTTTGTTTTCATTGACATTATGGAGGTGAGGACCATGGGGATGGGAACAGGGTGGTGCTTGTGGTGGTGGTGATAGGGTGGTACTGGTTGTGTTGGTGAGGATGGTGGTGCTGCTGGTAGTGGTGGTGGGGATGGGGGTGGTGGTGGTGGTTGTAATTATTCAGCCACAGTTAAGGCTGCACTTTCGGGTTCTAAAGGCAGGCACGCTTGGTCAGGCCCTCAGGCACAAAACGCCCTGCATGACCCGTGTGCACGCATGCATGGTTACATCCATGTATGACTCAGCTAAACCCTTGTGCGCATGCGTGAGTCACTGTCATATATGTTATCAGTGTGACATAGTCACACCAACTCCTTGTGCACACGTGTTGGGCAGCCTTTAAAAGCTGGATGGGCAATTTTTCTCTCTCTCTGCACCTCGATCTCCAGGTCTGTGCACACTCCCCTCTAATAAACTCCTAAGCGGATTTGTTGGCGGTCTATGTCTCCTTCTCACTTGCGCCAGGTAATTTCAGTGGTGGGGGATGGGGTGCTGTTGTTGTTGGGGATGGGTGGGATGCTGGTGGGGGGATGGTGGTAGGAGTTTGGGGGGTGTGGGTTGGGGTATGCAGGTGGTGGTGGAGATTGGAGGGGTGGGTGGAGGTAGGGATAGAGTACTGTTGTTGTTGGGGTTGAGGGTGCTGTTGGTGGGGGGGATGGGATGGGTGGTGCTGGTGGGCTGGTCAGGAACAAAAAGGGTTTGAAGAGCATTGCCTATCAGGAAAACCTATGAGTAGCTAAATGTGTTTTCCTCTTCCAAGCATATTTCTTTATTTTGCAAAGTAATATTGATTCTTCTAATACAAATGAAGTTTATATGCAATTTAGTTTATGTATAATGTAGTAAGTTTATCATATAAACATCATCTTTAAGTGATTGCTACTTAGCCTAATTCTTCTTCTGCCTATGTTTTCTGGAGATAATTTTCTCCTTAGTATTTTTATTGGTCAGAAATCCACACCAAGACTAACTTCGGCAAGATGATGAAGGAAATGCCCTGGGCCTCCCACCCCCCTGCAAATAAACCGGTTCAACAGTAACCAAGGAGCAAATCCTCCCTGTGAGTTCCTCAGCTCTCCTTTGTCTACAGAAGCTTCTGGCCTTCATTTTGAATGACAGTTGACTGACCAAAGTGAGGAAGCTCATGGCTACCAGTGCTGCCTTGCAAGGGACCCAGAGGAAAGCCGATGAGATGAAGAGCTACTAAACAGCATGATGACTTAAGAAAGAATGGAATGCATTGGTCAAGGTAAGTCAGTAGGCAAACGCAATACACTCTTTTGTGTGTGTGTGTTTAAGATTTTAATTTTATTTTATGTGCATTGGTGTTTTGTCCACATTCATGTCTGTGTGAGGGTTTTGGGTCCCTTGAAACTGTAGATACAGGCAGTTGTGAGCTGCCACGTGGGTGCTGGGAATTGAACCTGGGTCCTCTGGAAGGGCAGCCAGTACTCTTAACCACTGAGCCATCTCTCCAGCCCCCAATACACTCTTTTACTGTAATGTTGGTAGGATATTCACTTTCAATTTTAGTGTAAAAGTTAAGGACAAAAGTATTAAAATACAAAAGATTCAAGGTGGTAGATTGATTTTTTTAGTGTGTGCGCACGCACACATGTGTATCTAGGTCAGAGATCCATTATCTGCATCTTCTTCAATTGTTCCCCACCCTATGGGGTGGAGAGGTTGAACCAGGAAGTAAAAAGAAGAAAGGCTTGATCGCAGACATCTTGAAGAGTGAAGGCCTTTTGGATTTTAATGACTGAGTTCACTCACTCTAGGTGAAAGGTCAGCAAGAAGGGCAAGCCTACAACAGAACCAGTGGCTTAGGACTGCACAGGTATTTATTTGAAGGGGGGGTGTAACCTCCAGGGGAGTCTCTGTGAGAATCAGAGCCTAATGTTGGCTTATGAGCTGGGATAGTTATAGGGCAGAAAGTGCTGAGGAGAAGGAGGTGGGAAAACTCCCTTTTTGGCCTGAGATTGACCAGAGTAACTATGATGAGCAGTGAGTAACAGGAAGTTCAGGTAGGTGATGCACATCTCATGTTCAGCCATTGCCTGGGATCTGGGTGGCAGCAGGAATCTAGGAAAACACATGAATGATAATTACACTGATCCCAAGGAACTGGCACTATGTAACCAATCATGGAAGCACAGGGAAAATAATCAACTGTGTCAGAAATGTAGATGAGCAAATGAGGGCCAGGAAAGACTCAGACATTAAGCTTTTAATCTCTAAAATTAACAGGGGAGAAAGAAAGAAATATGAATTATTCCAAACAACCGTAAGAGAAAAACAACAGGAAGTAGTACACGCCTTTCAATAATTTCCCCACGTGTAAATTTGTCAAATTAAAGGATATAGACTGGCTAACTGGACTTAAAATCAAGACCCACGAATTTGCTGACTGTAAGAAACACAACTCACCAGCAAAGGCAAAGTGAAAGAGGGTCGCACTGAAAGTGAGGAACGTAAAATGATACCCTTTTCAGTTTTTGAAAATTTACATTCTTATTTTTAATGATATGCATGTGTGTGGGTCTGAGTATGTGTGTGTGAGTGTCTGTGCACTCTGAGACCAGAGATGTTAGATCCTCCAAGCTGGAGTTACAGGAAACCGTGAGTCACCTGATACGGGTGCTGGGAATTGAACTTTGGTACTCTGTAAGAACCGTCTCTCCAGCTTCTGGAAAATAATGTCATAAATAAACAGACTCCTAAAGCAAGTAAGCATAGATATACCTCGAACTGGTAAAACAGAGAGCAAGGCACAATCCATCAGAAGAGACAAAGACTCGGTACATACTGGTAAACGGAATAGTCTAGGAGGAATATGTACAGAGCATAAGTAAATGCACACTACATATCAGAGTTCCCACCCTTATAGAAGAAGAAACTGGACAGAAATGAGAGATAGTACCAAATACCATAACAGTGGGTTTCTTCAATACCCAAGTCTCACCAACAGATAATTCCAATAACAAGCCAGCATAAGAATAGCAACCTTAAACTAAATCATGCAAAATATGTACCTAATTGAATCTCCAGGATACCCCATCAAACAGCTGCAGAAAATGCATTCTTTTCATCATCTGGTGGCACTTTCTTCAAAATAGGTAAATCTATAAGCCACAAAGTTTGTCTTTGTAAATTAAAAAAAAAATCCTGTATCTTCTGGCTTCGTTAAGCCAGAAATCAACAAGAAAACCAGCAAGGAAGGAGCCTGATGAGAGAGTTCTCTGGATATGACATGTCCATTGCAGTCCTAAACACAGAGTAGTTGTGGCTGCCTACAGAAGACCTACACAAGACAAACACACAAAAGCCATGAAGGTGCGGTGGGGACTGGGTTGGAAGAAGACTTAAGTGAGAAAGATGAAGGGAGTAAATATCACAATGCATTGGAGACATATTCGAAACTGTTAATATGAAAGAAGATAACCCAACCACATGCACACAAATATACCACAGTAATAGGAAAGCCATCCATGAAAGGCCCAGACTCACAGACTCTACAGTGAAATAATGGAAGCTTTTCCTCTGAGAACACGAGAAAGGCGAGGATGTCTGTTCTCGGCATTTGCATTCAACACAATACTGGAAATCCTAGCCAGAACAATTAAGAAAGAAGAGATAAAAGGCACCTAAATTACAAAGGAAGAAATAAAAGTGTCTCTGTTTGAAAACATTATATACTTGTAAAACTCTAAAGACTCCATAAAAAAAAAAAACAAAACAAAAATAACCGCTGGGAACCAGTAAGTGACTTCAGGCGGTTGCAGGATCCAAAACCAACATATAAAATCAGTTGCACTTGTATACTAAAAATGCATCAAAGTGAATTGTCTTAAAAGGGAACTAGGGAGAGTCTACTCTACTATGGTGCTCCAAAGCATAAAACACCTGGAATAAATGAAGGAGATGGAAACTTATATATTAGGACTATAAAATATTGATGAAATCGAAGGAGACACATTCCTTGAAGCAAAGTGTCCTGTGTTCCTGGCCTGGAAAACTTACTATTATTACTAAAATGTCCAAATTACCCACAGTAATCAATAGACCAAGGGCAATCCCTATAAAATTTCAATGGAATTAATCTAGAAGTAGAAAAAAGCCCTGCTGGATCTCTGTGAGTTTGAGACCAGCCTGGTCTACAAGAGCTAGTTCCAGGACAGGCTCCAGAGCTACAGAGAAACCCTGTCTCGAAAAAACAAAAACAAAAACAGAAAAAAAGGAAAAAGAAAAGAAAAGAAAAAAAAGCCCTGTAATTCATATGGAATCAAAAGGCTAAAAACTTCCAACTTGACTTTGAGAAAGAACAGAGCTAGAGGTATGTTTCAAAGTATGTTGCAAAATGGCAGCAGCCATCAGCCTGGAATCCTGCAAAGATGACATGTAGGCCCATGGTGGAAAAAGGAACTCTTAGAAGCGGATCTATACACACTCAGTCAACTGCTCGTCTACAGTTGTGCCAGAGTACGCAAGAGTGAAATGACAGCTTCAGCAAATGACAACAGGAAAATTACATCCTCGGGCAAAAGCACAACTAGACCTCATATTATATCACCTCAAGACCCAGCAATACCACTGTTGAGTGTATACACAAAGGATGCTCAATCATGCCACAAAAACATGTGCTCAACTATGTTCATAGCAGCATTATTTGTAATAGCCAGAACCTGGAAACAACCTAGATGCCCCTCAGCCAAACAATGGATAAAGAAAATGTGGTACATATACACAATGGCGTACTACTCACTCAGTGGTAAAAAATAATGACATCTTAAAATTTGCAGGCATTTGTGGATGGATCTAGAAAAAAAAAAAACTATATTGACCCAGACCCAGACCCAGAGAGACAAAGGGTGTGGGATTCCTCTCTGTATGCTGTGAATACCATTGATTATTAACAAAACTAGCTTGGCTTGATAGGGGAAAACAGATCTAGGTAGGGAAAACTAAACTGAATGCTGGGAGAAAGAAGGAGTTAGGGGGAAGCCATGCAGCCCTTCTTGAGACAACACTGAAACTTTACTTGGTAAGCCACAGCCACGTGGCGATACACAGATTACTAGAAATGGGTTAAATTAAGATATAAGTCTTAGCCAATAAGAAGCTAGAGCTAATGGGCCAAGCAGTGTTTTAAATAATATAGCTTTTGTGTGATTATTTTGGGTCTGAGCTGCTGAATGGCCAGAACGACCAAGCAGCCTTCTTACAACAGACAAATATAGTATGTACTCACATAAGTGGCTTCTAGATATAAAACAAAGAAAAACAAACCTACAGTCCACTACCTCAGACAACCTAGACAGCAAAGAAGACCCTAAGAGAGACATACATGGATCTATATAGGAAGGAGAAAAAGATAAGCTCTCCTGAGTAAACTGGGAGCATGGGGGGGGGGGCGGTCATGAGGGAGGGTAAAAGGGGAGGGAAATGGAAAAAAATATAGCTCAATAAAAGCAATTAAAAAAGAATCATGCAATTGGGTTATCAAAAAAGTGTAGCAAAAAAGTTTTCTAACGTTTAAAGTAAGTCTATGATCTTGTGTTTTGCTGCATTCCTAGACACCCTAGGGTGCATGCAGCCACGTGTATCCTGTGGGCCTCAGGGCTGCATTCATAGATACCCTAGGGTGCACACAGCCACATGTATCCTGTGGGTCTTGGGACTGCATTCATAGATACCCTAGGGTGCATGCAGCCACGTGTATTCTGTGGGCCTTGGATTGGACACACCTGAATTAGGGGTTACTCTCTAACACATATAAGGAAACTGTAACTCAGTAGAACAAATAAACCCTAACCCTAATAATTCCAATTTAATAAAATGGACTGAGACCAAGAACACAGTTTTTAAGAGGAGATACACAATGGCCAGTAGGTATAGAAAAATGTTAAATGTCACTGTTAGGAACATACAAATCAAAACCACAAAGAGATGTTGACTGAGTTTTCTGTCCCACCTGGTCCCGTAGCCGTTCAGCCCCAAAGAAATACACAGAGGTCTATATTAATTATAAACTGATTGACCTATTAGCTCAGGCTTCTTATTAACTCTTATAACTCATATTGGCCAATAATTCTTGTCTGTATTAGCCACATGGCTTGGTACCTTTTTCAGCGAGGCAGTAACATCTTGCTTGCCCTGTGTCTGGGTGACGATTACAAACTGAGTCTTTCCTCTTCCCAGAATTCTCCTGTTCTCATTGCCCCACCTCTACTTCCTACCTGGTCAGTTTCACCTATGCTTCCTGTCTGGCTATTGGCCAATCAGCATTTTATTAAAAATAATACAATAATACAATATAGGATAAAAGACCATTGTCCCACAGCAAAGGTGTATCATCTCTCATGTGCTAAGAGGATTTTTTTAATCAAAAAGACCAGGAAAAGCATGATTAATAAAAACTCAGAGACAGAAATTGGGGTTCAACCTGAAGATCCGAAAAGCAAAACAGCCAGCCACTGGCTTTTACCTCAACCTCAGTCCGAAATCCTACCTCCAGGAATCTCAAAATGAGACTGAGCCTGAAAGCTGTCTCCTCCCGTCTTATATTCCTCTCTAGTGCTGAAGTTCAAATTGTGCACTACTACCGCCTGGTTTCTCTGGCAAACTAGTGTGGCTACTGGGATTAAAGGTGTGTGTCACTGCTGCCTAGTCTGTAAGGCTGGCCAGTGTGACTGTTTTACTTTTCTGATCCTCAGGCAAGTTTTATTTATTAAAATACAAATGAAACACCACTACAATCAGGAATAAGGACACGGGAAAATTGGAATCCATTTGTATCACTTGCAGGAAAGGAGAATAATATAGTGCCAGGGGAAAGTGCATGGGTGCGCTACAAGGACAGACTGTTTCAATGCAATTTCACTTCATGGCATTAATCTAAAATTAAAATTATATTCCCAAAGTAATGTATATACTCCAAGGTTCATTTCAGTGCTGTTCACAACAGTAATTGAATGGGACCAATTTAAATACTCATCAACAGATGAGGCAATAAAGATGTGGTGTTCATGTGCACAAAGAAACGCCATTCGACCTTTAGAAAGAAACCCTGCAATGTGCAAAACCATGCATGACTCTTGGGACATGATGCAAAATGAAATAACTTTGCTGCAGAGCAACAAACAGTTCTCCTTCTAAAATGTCTTCTTAATCTGAAGTAGTCAAGTTCATAGAGCAAGAGTAGAGTGCTGATTGGCAGCTGGGAGGGGAGAGATGGGAGCTGCTAATCCATGGAGAGAAAGCATTCGTGGACATGCAGTTGGTTAGTGCCCTGGAGGCAGGCCAAGTGACACTGTGCCGGCGTTGGTGGCTTACTTACACACTCAGGTTGAGTGTGCAAGCCCTCAAGTTGAGTGTGCAAGCCCTCAGGTTGCGTGCTCTTACCAACAGTCTTTTAAAAACTCGCATTAGCTGCTCCCAGGACCCAGGAAGCTTCTGCTTAATGTCAAAACCCTTAGGGTCTCTCCAGTTTTGTTACTTTCATGGAGTTCCACCGGAAGAAAGAGAGGTGTGTCTACATACCCTATCCATTCCTGGGGCCCTTGCTGTTCTTTCTGAATTTCATTTGTCTCAGAGTGAAAAAAAAATTCCCTTAGGTCACATGGTTCAGCCCTCAGGAGCTGAAGTGTCTGCAGAATGCATCCTTCTCCATTTCAATCCCATTTATTCATTCTCCTCCATGCTAAATGCTCATCTCCATCGAGGGTATGCTTTCATTAAGCCAGAAACACATGAAATGGAAAAACCAGGCACCCAAAAAGAGACAGAAAAGTACATGAATACATACATAAAAATTATACATTCTATGGATATTTTCTTGTTACAGAGACGTGTATGCTCATTAAAAATTAAAACAAAGGAAGAGGTCAAAGGATTTCAAAACTCACTATCAGTTATTAACACCATGAGCACTGTGAAATTTATTCTTCTGGCCATAAGGAAAGGAAGCTTGGCATGTGGGTATTTTCATATTTACAAAAAAATGAATAATGCTCTGTCGTAGTGCGAATATAAAATCTGGTCTTTTTCACATGACAGCATATAAATTAATAGTCTCATAACAATCGATTCTTAAAGCTTTATGTACTGTTCTTCTTTCTTCTTAAAAATATACTTTGAAATACTTTTTTAACAGATGAGCAATTGATAAACACAAATGTAGAGAGATATTTTTCCTCCTTATGCTGCTTTTTCCCCTGTGGAGCCTAGCATCACAATGCAAGTGGACCAGATGGATAACTTTCAAAACTAGGGGCTGAGCCTGTGGTCACATCAGGACAGGGCAGGGGAATCAGTATACACTCTGGGAAGCATTTCTAAATGGCTATCCTTTTATATGTCAAGGAATCTACTTACGGCATTTTGTGGATGGCAGAGGCCTTAGCAAAGCAGGGCCAGGCATGGTATCAAGCACACGGAACCAGCAGGTCAGCTTCCACCACATGTGAAGGGTGACGAAGTGAGGGACGTTTTTGTTGGTTTGTTTGTTTGTTCGTTTGCTGGATGTAAAAGAGCCTTAGCTGGGTTAACCAGCAGGATAAGAGATGAACATCAAGTGGTTAGGTGTGACGCCGCTGGAAGGTTCACATTCAGATCAAAAGGTCAAGCCTAACAGTCACTAACACATCCAACAAGACCCTAGAAAAATAAAGGCAGATGATGTAGGCACTGAGCACGAATAGCCCCCAACATCACAAAGTCTGCGTTAGCACGGGCAGTAAATCGGACAGGTGGAGAGCGACAGGAGCAAAGACTTGATAGATGGACGAAACCTGACGGGAGGTTTCTACCTGCCAAGGGATTCTGAGGTTTTCTGACGACAATGAGATATTTGCTGATGGCATAGCATAGCATAGCAGTGAGACAAGGCTGGTCTTATTGAATAGATAAACTTCTTCCAGGAATGTAGAAGATTAGGAAGCTAGACAGGATTACTCTGAAAAGCAAGGAGCTCTTTAAAAAAAAAGACAAAGGTACATAATACAATATCGATTTCAAGAGAAGAGCATTAGAAATAGCAGTAATAAAAATGGAGCCTCACTGTTGTGAAAGAAGAGTTCCCTTTATGTAGAGATGTGGGGCATTCTCCAAGGTGAGTTAAGTGAAAGGGGCCAGATGCTGTTCTAAATAATTACATGAAAGAGGGGGATCAATGTTTGTGGATGCATGTAACCTAGAATAATGCTTATTTGGGAGGGAAAGTGGGATGGAAAGGGGGGCTTACTGTGAAGTCTTTTGTTTTGATAGTTTTTTTCCATGTAAAATAATGGTAATTTTTTTAAATTGAACTTTCTTGTGTGAGAGTGTTCTGCCTGCATGTGTGTCTTTACACCACGGGCATGCCTAGTGCACAAGGAGGCCAGAAGAAGACATCAGATCCCCTGGAACTGTAGTTACAGACAGTTGTGAAGTGCTTTATGTGTGCTGGGTGTCAAACTTGGGTCCTCTGCAAGAGCATCCAGTGCTCTTCCCAACCAAGCCACCTCTCCTGCCCCAAGAATTATAGTTTTATAAGCTTATTTAAGCCTTATCAAATAACCTCCATGAGGAAGAAGTTTTTGAACTTTGTAATTCCAAGGCGGGTTTCCCTGAAAGTGAGCCCCTTAACTGCAGGAGGGAGGGCTTTCCAGCTAGTTGTAAAATAGCTCTCCACTGTGTGTGCTGGCAGAGAGCTTTGCTCCATCACCTAGGTATTCTTTGGTCCAGGTGGGTGACGACTTATGAAAATGGGAAATTAGAGCCCATGGGGACCGTGGCACATTCTGTGATAGAGTCCCACCTACTCTCATTAATCACAAAAACCAGCTTCATGGAGACAAGAATAGCCATTTTTAGGTGGTATCATATTCTGGATGCCAATAATGGATGGATAATGGAACTTTTTTTCATTATGAAAACTGCAGCAAATACTGGGGTGTTCTACTGAGAAGACAGAGAAGAGGGCTCCTTCAGGTCACCTCAGCCACTCTTTTGAACAAGTTTGTTATTTGTAGTTGTTTTTTTTTTTTTTTTTTTTTTTTGGTTTTTTCGAGACAGGGTTTCCCTGTAGTTTCTAGAGCCTGTCCTGGAACTAGCTCTTGTAGACCAGGCTGGCCTTGAACTCAGAGATCCGCCTGCCTCTGCCTCCCGAGTGCTGGGATTAAAGGCGTGCGCTAAAAGAGTAAAATTCTAGATATCATGCACAAAAGCAAAAGCAGGCTGGGATCTCTCTCTCGGTGGGTTATTCACAAGACCGCTCTTGTCCACGATATGCCAACTTTCTCATGTTGTTTTGAGGCTTTGAAGCAAAAATAAAACAACAACAACAACAACAACAAATGCCTAGAACTCTAATATAGATTTCTCAGTTTCCCTGAAGCGCCTAGAAGTGTTTTTCGTTTCTTCCTCTGGATCCTGGGAATGAGTCTTCTCTTCTAAATGTAGCTCTACACACACGCCATTAAGCTGATTTACTGTATTATGCACCACTGTAGGCTTAGCCGCCATGGCTTTCTCTCATCGAGGGAGTGACACAATTATTCAGAGCCTGCTATAATGAAAGGATTTTGTCCAGCTCTGAAAGCACTAGGCACTGGGGATTTTTCTAAAAGTCCTAATTGTATTAAAGGTTCACCAGTGGGGTGGGTGTGAAGAGACACAAGCTAAGAAATTACAAACACAAATAGAGGAATGGGTGGGGCTTTGCACACCGACACAAAACACTTCCGAGGGGTAGAGTTTTTACCTGGGGTTTTGTAGTGCATTATAATGTCTTAGAATATATTTTATTTTGGTGGATTTTTAACTGTTTTGTTTTTTGAAAGAAGACTCCAGGTTTACCCTCTTAAACATATATGTACATTGCACATGTATATACACTCACAATGAAAACTATACATGCACATTAACTATGCACATAACACTCTCAGTGAAGGCTATACATGCACATTACACATGCACATACACACACAATGAAAGCTATACATGTACATTACACATGCACATACACACAATGAAAGCTATACATGTACACTACACATGTACGTACACATATAATAAAATCTATGCATGCACACACAATGAAAGCTATACATGTACATTACACATGCACATACACACAATGAAAGCTATACATGTACACTACACATGTACGTACACATATAATAAAATCTATACATGCACATACACACACAATGAAAGCTATACATGTACATTACACATGTACATACACTCTCAGTGAAAGTTGCACTTTAAAAGGTCTGTCTCTGCTAACACAATAAAGAAAGAAGGATGGAGAGTGATCACAATTGTCTGGCTCCCAGAGACAGGATCATCTCTGATAAAACGTGGGGGACAGTAGCTCAGTTGAGAGATCAGTAAACAAGAGGCCATTACAGGCTATTGTGAACAATCATCTGGAAGCTGAGACCACGGCATGTCCTAATCAGAAAAGGGAACGATTAACTGTCGTGTTCAAAAGGATGTCATTCAAGACAAGCTCCCTTTGTGTATTTAAAGGCATCTGGAAAGCAACTGACCTGGGCATTAACTACAGACTCGTTTGCAAGGCGTCTCGTACTTGACACCACCCTGGTCTTTCACCTTGTGCACCCAAAGTGTGCAGGCTCTGCTCGTAAAAAGACAAAGCAAAAGCAGAAAACCAGCAAGGTTTTGCCAAATGGGTGCTGGGATGCAGAGGCACAGCGGAGAGACCAGAACTTTCAGAGGGTTTATATGCTCTCGTCTGGCTCAGCCAGGCCCATCTCTTTCAAGGGAAACTAGGTTCTCTTCTTGACTTTGATTTTCTTCTTTGCTCTTTGTAAAAGAACCAAACAAGAGGAGTCTTATTAATATTTAAATAACCACGCAACCTGTGCTGGACACTTCATGAATCAGCCACAGTTGAGCTAAGAGGCCTGTGTTACAAATGGCCGTCAGTGTGGGATGTGAAGGATGGCGATAGGTGTGCAATGGAATCGGGCATCTGGTTCCAACATGTCCCTTCTGAGAGGACGCAAGTTAGCATTATCTTAGAGAACACCTTTAGAGGTACTAGAGAATGCTATTAGACGGATAAATAAATTAGAAGCATAGAGGCTTTTTAGAAAGCTGCAAATGAATAATGACAAAATAAGCGTGTTAGAAAGAGGAGCTAAGACTTTTTCTTGGGGGGAGGTATGTCTCTTGCCTCTGGTATTAGAGAATCTTTCCTCTTTACAGAGTGCATCCAGGAGGTGATGGATGTTTGCACCTTCATAGCATCCTCTGAGCAGGGCGATAGGAATGGTTATCTAAACTCTCAGTTTGTCTACCAGCGTGAAGCTGCCGCTGCTTGTAAGACTGTGAGTTAGAGCAGAGGAGGTCCCAGACTGCAGCCCACAGTGACCCACCCCACAGCAGCTCTCCTTTAAGTGGCTCAGGGCTTGAGATTTTCTTGTGACATTTTTTTTTCCATAAGAGGGAGTCAGTACATTTCTCCTCTTCTCCCCCTTTCCCATGCTGATGTCCCAGAACTCCTGAGGCAGAGGCACTTGGAAGGCAGAGTCAGTCTATCATTGATCGGCCTGCCTCTGCCTCTAGAGTGCTGGTACTAAAGGTGTGTGCCACCACCGCCTGGTTTGAAAATACTATTTTAAAGAGAGATTGTTATCTGCATGTCGCGTGCAAGAAACTCAGAGGTAAGGCCATGCAGGACTGCTAGGACAGCAGCAGTGTCAGAGACTGTATTCATTTTTGCCATTCTTCTTGTGGCATCTAGGCTGACAGCCATCTTGCAATCCATGACTGCCTCATGGTTCAAGATGGCTGCTTTGATGTCTATCAGGGTAGATAATAAGTAGGAGAAGAGAAATATATTTGCTCCCCCACCACAGGAGTCCCTAAACGTAGCACAAAACTGCTCTTCATCCATTTCACTGGCCGAGATTAGTCATGTCCTAAGCTGACTGAAAGGGAGGCTGGAAAAGGCCAACTTAGAGCTGGATAACTGTCTATCCTGTTGAAATAAGATGAGGGTTCCTGTTTCAAGGAAGTATCATGGAGAAGACTGTGGCAGACAACTATCTGCTACAATAAACCAATGCTCGTGTCCCACCCCATGCTATAGCCTTCTGGATTAAACTTCCCTTTACTTCTTGGCTTCTGAGTACATTGGATCAAAAGTCCCCACTATCAGGCAGTCCACACTGATTTCAATCTCCCATGTTGTCTACCTTGCTTTTGGAGGATCAGGCCTAGCTCTGCTCTCATGGCCTCTCTTAAGTTCCATTCAACCGCAGTTTGCTACGGATCCGATTATCCAGATATTAGCAGACTCTTATGCAAAAGCCTGGAGGCCTAGAAATGAGACGTCACACCACAGCTGCAGCATTATTGGAAGGAATTCAGCACCTGGCTTTCCTTAAGGACCTTGTCCCAGGTGCTTAACCGGTACCAGTAAAGAAAATGGCCCCAGTAGAGGAACAAACACAGATTTTTTTTTTCTGCCTCAGTTTGATACCTCTGGGCATCAGGCTGCTGAGCTGTGGTCGTGTTCACCTTCCAGGCCTCTGCTTCCCCCGTGAGCACAGTCTGTCGCTGCGGGGTGGTGCAGGGCACAGTTGAATAGTGTGTCCCGCTACAACTGTTTTGGTGGACTCTCTAGCTCTCCAGGCAAAAGGGTCCTCCAGACCAAAGGTCTCCAACCTTCAGGCCAAAGGTTGTAGTCTCTCTGGATTTTTATGGATTGGTTTAATCATATAACTTTCTCATCTCAGTTTGTTTGGAGTCAGCCTGGGAGACGGTGAGAAAAATAAAGTGCCCTGTGGGAAGAGTACAAGGTAGAGGCCAGAGGGGAGGGAGCTGGGATGCTTGGTTTCTCCTGGAAGGAAAAGTAAGACTGGCTGCCCAGTCTGTACCTGCCGCGGAGGTGGGACTGACCTCCTGGTATCCTGTGTCCCCGTGCAGGTCTGAGCCTCAGCCGGGTAACTCTGTCTCTTGTTTTACTTACCCTCCATGATCGTTTCTCTAGAGGTCAAAAAGAGGAGAGCTGTAATTGTGCCTCTGAGAGTTTCACAAAAGCCTTAATTGTACCTAATGATGCTTATATGAACATCATGTATAATATAAGCGTGGTGCACCAAAAAGGTTGTGACTCATGAGATTGGAGGATGATAGTAGTTTTCGTTTGAATTTGACCAAGACTTTTGACAAGCTCACCCGTGATAGTCTTGAAGCTGTGTATGTGTGTGTGTGTGTGTGTGTGTGTGTGTGTGTGTGTGTGGCAGGGGTTGTAACATTTTAAAACTTGATTGAATTAGCATATCCAGTGGGTGCTGATTAGAGGGGCAGGGTATCTAATGGGGTTACTCAGCTCTGTCCTTGTCTAATGAAGACATAAAAAGTGTGCTAGCCAAGCTTTTAGATACTACTCAGTGTATACTGTTGGCAGTGATAGCTAATGGGCTAAAGACCATGTGGGAGGATTAGGGTCCCAGAGCATCCCAACAATCTGAAGTGATGGACAGGACCCGGTGGCAGGAAGGTTCATGGTGGGCAAAGGGTGCCGACCTGTGCTGGTATCACACAGGCCAGGCACGGTGGCTATAGGGATATAACGACAATTATTTTATTTCTTTATTCGTTTGTTCAACAGGTATTTTCAAACTCTCTCTTTGTTCCGAGCTGGAAACTTACAGACGAGCAAGACATAATTCCTTTCTTTGTGGAAATAATTACGATGTTACAATAAAGGATCACCCAGGCAATGGTGGAATAAATTAGTGTGTGCAGCAATGTGTCATGTTCACAATTAGGGAAGCTTACCTTGGGAAGCTGATGGGCTGAAATTTAAAGGGTGGATACGAGTTAGCTCGCCGGGCACTGGGGAGAGGGAAAAATTTTTCAGGAAGAGGGAACAGGTGTAAAGCTCTTCAGGTAACACAAACTGAACCACTGCAGGAATAGGAGCAGGTTTGTTAAAATTGTGGAGAGGGCGTGGGGTAAATAATGAGGCTAAAATTGGAGAGGGAGGAGTGACTGGGTGTTGGAAGGTGTCAGAGTTCACTTGGAGCTTGGATATTGTTTTTGTAGGATGGCAAGCCCCACATTTAAATGGGGGCATAAGAGAAAGGTTCAAAGGGGACAGCTGAGTAGAAATGAAGCCATTTTCTGTTGAGGGAGGCCTATGCTTGGGAAGGAACTAGATGTGTTCATTTTTGGATTTGTTGAAATTGAGGTAATCAGAAATTGTCTATGTGGATGATGCCTGGTAGCCAGTTGGGTATACGAATTTAGGAATCAAAAGAGAAGTTTGAGTTGACGATATTGATTTGGGGAAGAATCGTGATAGCCAACAAAGGAGCATGTTTGGCCTTTATCTTCATAAAAATGAAGGACTGGTTGTTCTAGATTCAAATACAGAATGACAGGGGCTGAAAGCTCTGGCCTTGACCAGTTCTGGTCCTGCACCGTGCAAATCACAGGAACAGAAGGCTCTGACTTAGATCTTGGAGTTTCAAATTCTTCATCCTTAAGTTGCGGGTATAATAATGTTATTGTACAGCAGTTTTTTTTTAATTAAAAAGTTTGTGAGTGTGTGTGTGTGTGTGTGTGTGTGTGTGTGTGTGCACGGATGCGGACACACACCTATTGAGGATAGAAGAGGTTGTTGGGTCCCCTGATACTGGAGTTCCAGGTGGTGGTGAACTGCACAGTGTGGGCGCTGGGAACTGAACTCGGGCTCTCCGGAAAAGCACCTGTGCCCCTAGCCACTGAGCATATTTCCGGCTCCTCTGAAGCCCTTAGTTAAGATAAAATAAGATGGTGGCTATAAGGCTTCAGTAAAGCGTAAGCACTGTATCCGGGTTGTGCTTTACTTGTGTTTGTATGAACGCTCGTCAAGAGGGTCAGAAAGACTCTTTTGCTATGAGGAAGGACTGAAACTTCATCACACAGCTGAAGCTCCTGGGATCAGTCAGCTTAGTATATAGCAGCTTTGGACAGGACTTTCGAATGCATGAAGGACTTCCAGAAGAAGAAGGAGTTAGAATTATCCCATGAGGTCCCAGGGGAAGAAACAGGCTGAAGACCGAACTCAGTCCAATATCCTGGACAGCTCTAACAAGTAGAACTCTCCAAGGATAGAAATGTTGGCCCCCCCCCCCCCCCCCCCCCCCGCCTCCCTCAGTAAGTAGAGATTCCATATCTAAATCTGAGACCCCATAACTGCAGTGGGGAGAGACTCATACTTGTGGCTGGGGTTGGAGACAGATGTAGTCTTACAAACTGTCAGGGTCCAGCTGATCCAAATAGGATGTTTATTTAAGGTCCAGGGACCCCACAGAGCTCACGCATGGCAGTCTATGACCATATTCCACCGTAACAGCCCTACTCACACTCAGTCTCTGGCCACGAAAGTCATTTCCTTCTCTGGGTAGGTCGAGGCTAAGATGTTTTAGAGAAAAACACCTTTCACGTGGAGAGGCATTCTACAACCTGGTCTCTGTGCCCCAAAGGCACAGAGCTCGGGGCTCATAGGTAAAGGGACTACCCTTTGAGAGTGGTACTGTGAAGTTTTTGTTTTCAATTGACCCCTCTGGTTCTCCCCCAAACATCATTCTTCCCCACCCCCACCAGCTGAGAAACCCCAACCCTTCCCCCAGCCTTCCCTTCAGGCAAGACATGGTACTAAGTAATAAGTTAGAGGAGGGCAAGATTTTTACAATCTTCCCCAGCCCAGGTTTATTTCCTGGTAGTAAAATGGAAGGGAAGAGCGCACAGCTGTGATTTATGGGCGCCCTTCCCTTCCGAGGTTTGCTAGTTGCGTCTTTGCGCTGCGCTTGACATTTATGATGTAAGGTATTAATATCTCGGAAGAGGAGCGGTTGTGCTAATTATTCAGACCTGCTCTGACAGTGAACCTGTGAGCAGCACTCTTCTGTCAGATTGCATCTATGCATTAAGTCCTTCACCTAAAATAGGCGCGAATTACGAGGCACTGCGGGCGCTGGCTGGAGAGATTTCACAGACCGTCTCTGGGATGGATTAGTAAATCAGTCCTGACGAGGCTGCTGAGAAGCACCAGTACCTGCCTGATAAACAGGACAGCCAGGAAGCCTTTGCATCAAGATATGCCAGGGACTCACCAACAGGAGGAGGAGAAATGCATTCTAAGAACTAACTTCTTAGTCCAGAGAGGAGAACACTTGGCTCGCCTTCATTCTTCAGGTGTCAGATGTGCCTTGTTGCCAGGAGCTATTTGTAATATTAATAATCATTCTAACAGTATCAAGCGGACTGGATTTTTACACTTGATAAATTTTTGATGTTGGACCTTTGAAAAATGCAGTGGTGTGATTTTTTCCCCCTCAAGTTTCTCCCCAGAAGCCAGTGTTAATTTGCAGATGCCAACACAAGACTAACGATTTTATTTCAGAAGATTAATACCCATTAAATGACCAAGGGACAGAGGACTCGCGGCTAGAGAGCCTTCCTGCAGGAGAGACTCTGGGTTGTGTGAGTCTGACAGAGGGGCTCACAGTTGTCTCCTCACGGAGATGGGGTTGGCTGTTAATTGATCAGTCAGCCCGGTAAAGCTGTCTGCCCAAAAGACTGCTCCTTCTTCCTTGCCAAAGAGTACCGTGCTCAGTCCCAGCTGGTAAGCTGTGGTTGGCTGTCAGCAGTGGTAAACTAAATTCTCTTGCCTGTGGTTGGTTTAGAAAGAAAAAAGCAACTTAGCTCTGGCCAGAGCAGTGTAGTGGTAGGGAGGGAGCAAAAGGGTTGGAGAGGGAACGATGGTCTCTGAAAAAGAAGCAAAAGGAGACCACCATGCAGGGATTGCTCCTCTTGGTTCTGCTAATTCCTTTCCTGATGTTGGACATGGGAGTGTAAACTCTCGCTCCCTGAAGTAGCAGGCATGTTAGCAGCTGAAGGGAGACCATAGCCAGCGCTTGCACAGCAGAGTGGAGGGTGGGGTGGCGGAAAGAGCCCGGGCTCTCAATGACACCATCAAGCTACCAGTGTGGATCCTGTTGCATTTTTGTTGAGAGTGGAGTGTGACATCACCGAGACCAATAGTTTCTTAATCAGAGTATTTGTTGGAGAATTTTTTAAAAATCTATTATTCTAATGGCTTCTCTCATCAGTTGTTTGCCTTTCTCTGATTTCAGCTCCCCACAGTAGTTAACTGTGGTGTGGAAACCCCACAGTGGAAACCTCCAAAAATAAATACAGCGTGAAAAATTCCCCCAAAAGCAAGTCCTAAGTTTTAAACTTCATGCCGTTCTGAGTAGGTTATGAAATTCCACGATGACACACTTAGGATGTGACTCATCCCTCTGCCCAACATAGTTCATGGACCTCGTCATCCGACGCGTGCCTTTCTGTCTGGTCCCTCCACTCGCTGTTTTCAAGGTTTCGTCCATGCGGTTCCATGCGGTAGTACGGACTCCGCCCACGTTTATGGGTGGATAATATTTCATATTCATTTCCAATGCGTACGTGTACTCCAGGCTTCAATACTCTTAAGAAAGATATTTGAAACTGTGTATATTTCTGTGTCTGTATGTGAGTGTGGATTTGTAAGTGCACGGCCCTCGGAGGCCAGAAGGGGTTGAGGCTTCCTGACACGGGTACTGGGAACAGAACTTGGATTCTCTGAGAGAGCAGTACATGGGTAACCACTGAGTCATCTCTCCAGCTCCGAAATAATTTTTTAACAAAAGGGTTTGGGGAGGTGGTGTTTGGGCCCTGGTGGTGGTGCCCGTGTGGAGGTCAGAGGTAAACTTGTAGGGTTAATTCTCTTCCACCCTGTGGGCTTTGCGGATTGAGCTCAGGCCATTGGGCAGCCGTTACTCTTACCAGCGGAAACACCTCCCCAACCCCGAGACACACTTTTTCTGAGACAAGCTGTCACTATGTAGCCCACATTGGACTTGAACTGATTGGTCTGCTTCAGCCTCCCAAGGGCTGGGACTACAGGTGTGTGTGTCACTGAACCCAGCTGCAAACTACTGTGTATTTTTTTTTTCAATTCCCTTCAACGCTTACATTAGGTGGATCTAGGACTGTAGATTCTCTTTGATTTTAACTGTTTCTTCACATTTTTAAATTTCCTTTTGCTCATTTTGACAGATTTTCTTGAGTATGTTTTTCGTCTCGTTTGTTCATCACAGACAAAAGGTTTTTTTTGTTTGTTTTGTTTTGTTTTAAAAAGCCGCTACCCTTTTCTATCTCTAGGAACTCTTGTCTTCAGGTTGTTCCTTTTTAAAAATAGCAAGCCTGTTTTGTTCTACTTTGTTTTCGTGTCATTTAGTTCACGTTTAATCAGCTCCTAATTAGATACCCTAGGCTGATGTAAGAGGTCTCTGAATGTCCTGCCAAGGAGACGCAGGTGTCTCCTCACGTAGACATATCCATTGGGTTCTGAATTAAGTCCAGCCACGTTCTTACTGAATGCCTGGCCCCGTGTGTCCGAGCTTCGTGTCAGTTCTATTCCTGGCTCTGAGTCAGCCAGATTAGCCTTCTGTCTGCGCTGGGGTGGAGTCAGTCGTCTTTCTGTTGGATACCCTGCTCTCTGAAACAGCCTGTAGGATGCTGTAGGACAGGGCAGGTGGCAGCCTCAGTGAGCTCTCCTCTCATGGGTTGGATTTCTTTAAGAAGTTTGGGTTTTCTGATTTTACAGACAAGAGTCACCCTGTTAAGGCATTTAGATGGATGATTTTTGATAAACACAGGTATATTCTAGCCACCGTAATCAAGACAGAACAGTTGCATAAACCCCCCAACTTTTCCTTGACTCCTTCCCAATATCTTGGCTGTTGTCATAGTTTGGCTGTTGATTTCCTTAGGTGTTTAGCATCAATCCTTGGGGTATTATCCGGATGCCCGCCCCATCTCTTACCTCCGCCCCGGCTGCTACAGCCTGTCAGGAGAGGAATGATGTGAGCTCTGTGGGTGGAACCGGGCTTTAGTACTAGGGCAGGTAGTCGGGCGGGGTAGGAAGTCATCTTGTTTGGCAGGTCAAATTCCAAGGTCTCTAATTGCTTTGATGCAAGGAGATAGGAATGCAGTGGGAGGGGCTACCTGGACCAGGTATTTCATAAAGTAACCCTTGATTAATTACACTGAACACTGCTCCTCAGCCAATTATTTCTGACTTGTCTGTCTTCTACAAATTTAGGGCCTTTTGGCATTCTTGCAAGGTAGTAAAATGGTTCTGCCTACACTGTAGGCTTTACAAAGCTGGGTCCTTGGCTCTGGGTGTCATCCATCCTGTCTTCTTTATTGTTGCCAAGACACTCTTCACAAAATATTTCTCACTGATGGCTTTCTTTCTGGCGACGATGCCATCCTGCCTTAGGTTCCGCCCCATTTCTTTACTGCCAACGCTGGATGACCGTGAATGAGTAGAGGTGAGCACACAAGCCTGGTGTGCTGCCCCAGAGTGTTAGACTTAACATCCAGTTCATGAGAGTACGGTCGCATTACTTGGTGATTGTTTCAGCTGAAGCATTTCTTCAGGAAGACGCGTGTGCTACCTGTGAACAAGCCCCGCGACCCACACTTCTAAAGGCACGCACCTGGACTCTACTCAAGTTACTCGGCCTTTTTAAACTTTAGAGTAGAATAAAGTTCTTGGTAGAAGAAAAATCAGACGCCCACAAGGAGTTTTGGGAAAGCATCTCCAAGACACTTGGGGATGGTTTACAGAAGTTCCGTGAAGCTTTAGGTGTTCTGTAAAATGGCCTTCTAGTTAGCTTCCCTCAGCAACTTCACATGACATTTGTGACACAGACGGAAGCTACGATTGAGTGTTTGCCAAGGTGTAACCTGGAACCAGGCAGCTTGATGTGGGTAACAGGTAAACTGAAGAGGAGTCAAACATCCTAAGGCCTACTAAGCTGCTGAGCTGAGTCACCGGCCCGACTGGAACGCACCCTTGTTGTGCTACCCTGCTCTCTGCACGCTCCTGCTCTCCTGCGTCCCTGCCCTCCACAGCTCCTGCGTCCCTGCCCATTGGCAGAGAGCAGGCTGCACACTGACTTACTACTAAAACCAGGGCTGGAGCAGGCCACCTCTCGAGATCTTTGCAAGAAATTCTCTGTCTGAAGTCTGAAAAGGAGAGGGCAGACCTGGTGCCTAGCTAGATCCATGAAATACAGTCCAGGATCTTCTCCTGAGGGTTTCCACAAGATCAGTAGTGTGCCTGGGGCCTGCAGCCTGTCATCTGAGTCTTTTTCACATCTCACGCATGCACGCACGCACAGAGTAGTATCCAATGGATATTTCAAAGGTCAAAGGTAAGAAATCTTATGCACCCTCCCGTGTGAGCTGTACTCATCACAGCAGCGGTAGGCTTCTACAAACAAGGTGCTTAAGGCAATTTCTTCCGTCTTCCTCCTAATATGAGCGTCTGCTTGACTTTACTTGGTACTTCTCTATGTTTGTATATTGCGGGTTGGAGCGACAGCTCAGGGGTTAAGAGCGCTGACTGCTCTTCCAGATTCAGTTCCCAGCACCCACATGGCAGTTCACAGCTGCCTGTAACTCTAGTTCCAGGGGACCCGACACCCATGGCAAAACACCAATGCATATTTTTAAAAAAAGTTTGTTTGTTGCACTTAAAAACGGACAAAAGTGGCTGGATGAGCTAACACATGCCTTCAGTCTTAGCACGGCAGAGGCAAAGGCACACAGTTCTCCGTGAGTTCTAGGCCAGTCAGGGTTATGTAGTGAGGCCATACTTAAATATAAAAATAAAAAGTCTAGAGGTGGGAAAGGTGGAGGAGAGAAGACGGTTTTTGTGTGTTTGGTTTTTTTGTTTGGTTGGTTTGGTTTGGCTTGATTTTTTTAAAATTTTCTTTTGTGGGGAAACACTGCGAGGGCGAGGGGAGGATTTGCAGGGACAGGGAGGTGGGCAGAGTTAGGAGGCGTGATGTGAAATCCCCGAAGACCCAATAAAGACGTTATGTTAAATAAAAGAATCAACTAAAGTGGATATACAATAGAGCGTATGTAATGATTCACCTTGATACAAATACTTTAAATACTTTTATTATTATTAGTTGGGAATTTCATGTATGTATACATTGTATTTGGAACATAGCAACTCCCAGCTCCTCCCAGAACCCCTCTCCCACATCCCTGACAAGTCCATGTCTTCCCTGAATCTAATTAGTGCAGTCTCTAGACACATTAACATTAACTATTAAACAGAGGACAAACTTTAAAAGAGGACAGTTTATTTAAAAGCAAAACAAACACCCATTTCTCCTTGCAGACTGCAGGCTGCTAAGACACTTTCCCCATTTGCTCTTTTCTTTCCTTCCCTTCCTTGAAAATTCAAATAGCGGTGTGCAGGTGCGGCTTGGTGCGCCTGTAATCCCCGAACTAGGGAAGCCAAGGCAGGAGGGTGGCAAGTTTAAGGCCAGCCCAATTTTCTTGTGAGACTCCTTTTTGAAGAAAAAGAGACGAACGAATGAATAAATAAATATTTCAAGGAGACTGGAGAGGTTACCAAACTGTCTGAATTGTAAAGAGAGGTTTCTCGTGAGCAAAGTTCTCTGGTGTGGAGGCAGTTGTCTCTTCTGCAGCAGTGGGACAGGGACTCTGTCTGTCCTTGGGGGGAGGGGGAGGGGGATGGGAGACAATGGCTATCAAGCCTCTTGTGAAAGGCTGGACCTAGCTGGCTGGTGGCAGGAGGGTGTCAAACTCCCACAACCCTATTGCCCTTTGCTCTTTCTTTATATGTGTCTTTTGTGGGATCTCTCTCTGTTCCTCCCTCCTCTCCAGCACTCAGGTGCGCTGCAGACCCAGACAGGGTTGTGATGTAGCTGAGGGAGTAAGTAACTTGACCTCCATCTCGCTGAGGGCTGCTTTTATATACAGCTGCCCTGTTTGGCTTTATCTTCTCCCTCTCACACTGGAGTCTAGCTCAGCTCTGTCATTAATGTCTTGATAGAAAAAGGCTGACAAACCCTTTTACCAGTTCAGTTTTCTCACCTTTTAGAGGTGTGAAAGCCCCAATGCTCTCTCTCCTCTTTACACAAAGTAAGAGACAAGCCAACATTTTTTTTTTTTTTTTTTAATTTTGGAAATCACAAGACTGTCTGCAGTCCTAAGATGAGGTCACAGCAGCTTCCCTTACCCTGGCTCGAGTTCCTCACCTGAGCCTGCTCATCCAAACCAGCCACTCCTGTTTCTCCCAAGACTCACGATGACACCTTGGACACCCGTGCACTGGGCTTTGCGCTGGGCATTGCTGGTTATTCCTCAAGGCCTCCTCCCTGCCCTTGGTGATGCTTGGAAGCCGTCCAGGGCTGCCCTCTCAGGAATTAGGTTCTGCCGGCATTGCCGGCCCTGTGATTGCACACTAAGTTGCCTTGTTCAATCAGGACCGTGAAGTCTCAGGTCAACCCTGGGCGGACAGGTCAGAAAGCTGCTACTGTGATATTAAGGGAGGGGCCCAATGAGTATGCAAATAAGATGAGAGGGTGGGACTTACAAGCGGAGAGCTGTTGAATGGGGTATAGGGAGAGGGTACCTGACAAGTTGAGGCTGCTGGAGGCTGAGTATTAAGGCAGCTACGTGTGCGCCACGAGAAAGTAAGCAATGCAAAAATATCATCTGTGAACTTCATGACACTTATGTCTTCCCAAGTCACTCCCTCAGCTATCTTGTGTCTCCTCCTTTCTGCCCTTGCCCCAAAGAAGTGTGCAAGTCTAAGGGAGGGTAGAGAGACCTGCACTGCCCTCTAGCTTCCAAAGCAGGAACTGCAGGAACACCCTGTCCTGATTGGGGATAGCAGATGAACCTTTAAATATTTGGAAAGTTCTGTTATTTGAGGGGGTTCAAATAGAGGTCAGTGAGATAAATGAAAAGATATGCACAATGAAAAGAAACAAGTCTGCATTTTTGGTATCTTAACACATGCTGTAGGCAGCAGATGAGTTTACACTATTCCTTGATTTTCTCATCTCCAAAGCGTCAAGAAACTTGATCAGCAGCAGTAGGAGAGGAGGTCCTTTTCCTCCCCTATAGCAGCACAAAGCATTTCTTCCCATTTTCTTCTAACAACCCAGTTCTCTATGTTGGTATTCTCCTGTTCGCAGCCTCACCCCCCAGGGAGCAGGGTGGAGCCGGAAGGCAGGGTAGGGTGAATCAATCAAAGCTGGGCTCCCGTTTTGAAAGCTAAGTACTGATACCTTCCTGCCCCTAGGCTCCAAGTTGGCTGCATTGCCTTCCCAGGGATGCTTCACAGCCAGGTTGGGAGGTATACATGGAGGTCCAGAGTGATGTGTGTGTGTGTGTGTGTGTGTGTGTGTGTACAACCACCAAGACAACACAGAGAGATTCTTCACAAAGGCTGCTTAGTCTTCTGTTTAGTTTGCTTGAGAAAAGGGAGCAGTCATTGAGTCAGAGGTTTCCAGAGTGTCGGGGGCTGAGGAGGAGGAGCAGTGGATAAAGTGGCTGCTATGAGAGCGTGAGGACAGGAGTTCAGGTTCCCAGAACCCACATGAACTAGACTGGATGACATTTGCAACCCTAACATTCCTACGTTGAGATGGGAGACTTGTGGGGTTCCCCACTTTTCATTGATCAAGAGATTCCATCTCAAACAAGGCAGAAGGTAAAAGACCAACACGTGAGCTTGTCTTCTGACCTACACACACATACGCACACATACATGCACGCACACATGCACACATATACACACATACACAATACATGCACACACATACATACACAACACATGCACACACACATACACAAACCACACACACACTCCTATATATATACATACATATGCACACACACCCCATGGCCTTGTGTGCCCCATTGTCACACACACAAGATGCATGTGCATGCACACACACAAGGATTTTTTTGAGAAATAAGAAAAATTACAAAGTGAGGCGAGTAATAGCAGAGAGGAAATAACACTGATCTGGTCAGGGGAAACGCATACTGTGAATTGAGAGCTGCTACATTCGAGGGACCTCACACAGTTACATAGCTCTCTCTTCCAGCAGCCCAACGGGGCCTGTGTCTTCTGACTTCCTTTCTGTAGATGGAATAACAGTTGCCAAAGCCATGCAGCTTATGAAGCTGAGATTTAAATCCGAGCATCTGTCATTCCAAAGCTTGTGTTTTCCTCCTAATGGGAAGCAAGAAAACCAATCATTTCCATACCCTGAAGAGAGCTAGGTTATTTTAACGCTAAAGAAATGTATGGAGCCCCTATCGCTTTACTTCCAATGCCTTCTTTTCAGTTGTAGACACCAAAATTTCAGAGCTGTACAAGGAAGACTTGGGATGGTTACTTGTTTCAGTAAACGTCACCCACGCCAGTCTTCAAGCCAACATCTGCTGCTGTTTTGGTGACTCACTGTGCTGGTTAGCTTCTGTCACCAGGACACAAGCTAGAGACAGCCAGGAAGAGGGGACGGAGGGATTGTCTCCATCAGAGTGGCCTTGGGCATGTCTGTTGGGGAGGGGGTTTCCTCATTAACAATTGATATGGGACAACAGAACACTTTCAGTGGGGCCATCCCTGGGCAAATGGTCCCGGGTTCTTTAAGAAAGCAGGCTGAGCAAACCACGGGACAAGTCAGTAAGCAGCACCCTCCATGGCCTCTGCATCAGCTCTTACCTTAACTTGCCTTCATGATGGACTGCAACCCATAAGCTGAAACAAAACCCTTCTTCAGAAAATTGCTTTTGGTCAGTGTTTTTATCACAGCAATGGAAACCAACCAGAAACACTAACATCGGACAAAGCTGTGAGTTCTATAAGTTCAATTTCAGAGAACTGAGCCCTTCCCCTTCTCTGTCTTGAATTTATACAGTGGTCTCCTTATTGATATTCCCCACTCAATCCTGCACACAGTACTTAGTGACCTTCATTGAATAAAACTGTCCCGTGGGGCTGCTTAACACACATCAAATAGATCATATGCATTTAGACTGAAGTCTGAAATCATCAGTAGGGCCACCAGGTCCTTCACAAGTGAATCCACTTCTAATGACATCACTGGGATCCTGCTTCCTCGCTGGCCCCATGACATCACTGGGATCCTGCTTCCTCGCTGGCCCCATGACATCACTGGGATCCTGCTTCCTCGCTGGCCCCCACGCTTGCCATATTGGCCTTTTTGGACCAAGGATGTACTGAGGATGAGATGCGTGAAGTGTCCTTCCCTGAAATCTACATCACACCTCCCGATCTGTCTTGTTTCTGCTTCCCCATCACTTCCAGAACCCCCTCTAAGGTGACTACCATGTTGCCCTGTGTATTTTAAAAAATATCTCCTCCTCCTCTTCTTTTGTTCTTGTTTTTTCGAGACAAGGTTTCTCTGTGTAATAGCCCTAGCTGTCCTGTAACTCACTTTGTAGACAACCAGCCTGCCTCTGCCTCCTGAGTGCTGGGATCAGCACGCCCAGCTTTAGCTTGTTCTTCTTAACAATCTGTGTTTGTGCTTACTTTTTTCTCCACTGAGAGGTAAATACTTGGTGGGTGACTCCACTGTCTTGTTCATCACTGCTTCCCGGGGCTTAGGTTAATGCTTGGCATGTTGCAAGCACTAAATAATATTTGCTAAATAAATAAATGACCTATTTATCTCAGGGTTCTCGATTCCAGTGTCCATCAGTAGCCCACTGTGGCATACATGTGTGTCATATTTGGGAGACTGGAAATAGAAAGGTTGGCCACCAAGACTCAGAGAGTTGGCAGAATGAGGGACTGGAGAGAAGAGAGACAGACCACAGACTGAGAAGTGTGGGAAGGGGATCAGGAATCATGCCTCGGTCCTGAGCCAAGATCTACAGGGAAAGGCTCTTGATTTATTTGCAAACCTTTGTGATGGAGTCTTGTTACTACACATTGCAGGACATTCCAAATCATTGGGAAAGAGTAAAAGACAAAGAAGCTGAGCTTTGGGAAGGGAGAGGAACCTCTAGACAAGGGTCCTTCAACTCAGCACTTTCCATGGGTTTTAAAGAAGTCACAATAACATTCTCACCCTCATGTTTGCTTTGAAAATAATAGCAATCTTATCTGTTTTCAAGGTGGAAATTATTAAACCACAATCTTAAAATTTTTGTTGCTAATTGACCTTGCTTGTACAGGTACTATCTCTGCTTTAGTGTACATAGTAGATTTTATATTTTTGGTTGTGAGCCATCTCCCCAGCCCCATAGTAGATTTTAAAGCATCCCTGAATTCCCTCCCGACACGCTGTCCTCTCCATTTTGCTAAAAGTTCTTGTAAATAGTTGAGTGGAAAATTTAAATGCGAGTGGCTAACATGGAAAAATATTCACTGAAAACTTACTGTATACAAATGTTATACGGGGGCATTGAGAACCTGGAGGTCGGGTTCCAAGTTTGGGGCATTTTATTGTCCGGGATCCAGAGCAGAGCAGCTTCTCACAAATTGGTTGCTGGATGAGTGTGCAAACCTCCGTTGCTACACTAGGGACTTTGGAAACAGGTCATTATCTTCAGGGTGTATGGGTGGATGGGCAGCAAAAAAAATTAAAGCCCTAAATAGTGGAGGAGCAGATAAGAGATAAAAACACAGAGCACTTCAGGGTAAGCAGTCTGTGAAAAATGTACCTGTGCTGGCTACTTCTTTGTCTACTTGACATGAACTAGAGTCATCTGAGAAGAGGGAACCATGGTTGAGAAAATGCCCCTACCAGATTGGCATGTAGGTTAGGCTATTGGGCATTTTTTGATTAATAATTGAGAAGAGCCCAGGCCACTGTGAGTGGTGCCACCCCTGGCGGGCAGTCATGGGCTATATAAAAAAACAAGCAGAGTGGGAAGTAAGCAGCATTCCCCATGGTTCCCACCTCTGCTCCAGTTTCAATTCCTTCCCCGAATTCTCTCAGCCATGCACATATAAGCCAAATAAAGTTTTTCCTCTCCAAAGCTGTTTTTAGTTGAGGTGGTTATTACAGCAACTGAAAGCAAGCCGGGATGGTACCCTTTGGACATTCAGAGAACAATTCTCAGAAAGCATTGGGAGGTTTTATGAAGAGAAAGAATTTGCGAACTGAGAAGATGAATACCTATTGTTGAATTCTTTTTGTCAGAGGGTTGGAAATTTGGAGATCAAGACAGGAAAATACAGCAAGTAAGGCTCATCCTGGAAAGAGAGGCCAAACACTTGAAGCATCAGACTGAGGAGACTGCTGTTGAGTCTCAGAAGAACTGCAAGACATCATTCTGTGCCTTTGTGCCAGCATGCTGGAAGCGAGTTCAGTCTGTAGTGTCTCAGAGAGTTTTCTCCCATCTCTAACCTGGGTGCATAAGAATGCTTTTAACTGTCCAAGTTGTTGAATGGTGGCAGCTTTGCTTCTCAGCTCTTTTGGGAGCACAGAATCTTTCTTTGCATTTGGAGGCCTGTTGCTGAGGACACTGTTCAATCAGGCCCCTTGGAAGCCATGTCTTCAATCCCAGGGACTGACAGAAGAGAAAACAAACTGCTAGTGTCTGTGGGAACCAAGCCTTTCCAACGGGGCTTCGCTGGTAGAAACTCACCAGACCTCCATCTAGAGTAAAAGAAATGCAGAAAGCTGAGGTAAACAGTTAGGGTTATGATTCTTAGGTCTATTTGGCAACACTAGGGTTGATGCCGGGCTCTGTTTGATGTCCTAAGATCCTCTTACATTCCTACCCCTTAGCTCTTATGCTCTTGGGATCTCATGACACCTTGCTCTACCTCCAACATGAAGTTTCTAGAAAGGATGACTGTTAAGGGCAGAGGACTCAGTCTTTTCACCCTGTGGGCTTCCAAGAGCTGCCATCAGCAAGAACTATGCCACATGGTCGTTCATAGGGGCCAAGGGGCTGGGAAAATGTATTTCCAGCTGGACAGATGTCTACTATGGAAGGAATTAAGGTCCTATCAGCAAAGAAGAGGAAATGGATGTTGGACAGGCAAGTAGCCAATATTCTGCCGTATTCTGTCCCATTTGACTCTTTTATCCAATATAACATGCATTTGGAGAGCACAAACCACGTTTGGACAACAAGTACATCTAAAAGCCTGTCTTCACTCACTCACCAAGATAGGTCTGTGATTTGTGTTGATGTTTGTTAGTATGTGATGGCATGTAACTAGACCAGGCTGGCCTCAAACTCACAGAAATCTGCCTCTGCCTCCAGAGTGCTGAGAATCAATGTGTGCGTCTCCACACTCAGCTAACAGCCTCCCTCTTTTTGTTGGGTTTCCTTCCTTCCTTCCTTCCTTCCTTCCTTCCTTCCTTCCTTCCTTCCTTCCTTCCTTCCTTCCTTCCTTCCTTCCCCCCCCTCTCTCTTTCTTCCTTTTTCTTCTTTTTTTTTCAACTTTTTGAGACATGATTTATCTGTGTAGCCCTGGCTGTCCTGGAACTTGCTCTGTAGGTGAGGCTGGCCTCAAATTCAGAGATTTGCCTGCCTCTGCTTTCCGGGTGCTGGGATTAAAGGCATATGCCACCATGCCTGGCTCATAGTCATTCTTCATTATGCATTTTTCTTCTTCAGTTAAAAATAGTTACTATGTTTACTCTTTTGATCTTTTCTTTTTTCTTTTGTGAGTGTTTGTAATTGTGTTGTGTTACAGGGCACCCCATATGCCACAGTGTGTTTGAAGAGGTCAGAGGAGTCTTCTGGGAGCCCATTTTCTCCCTGTAGATCCTGGGGTTTGAACCCAGGTCACCAGACTTACTGCAAGTACCTTTATCCATAGAGCCATTTTGGTGGCATGCTTTCCATTCTGACTTCTTGATGAGGACCAACCTCTCATTAGTAGTAAGTAGTTCAGCAATGACATACTACTGACTCTCAGATCCTTCTGTCTGGGTCAGTCCCCAACAATGACTGTAGTTATGTATCTCCAACTTCACGTAGAACAAAGGTTTTCATAGATATATTCATTCAGTATGTTCAACAAGTGAACTTACTATCCAAACTGCTACCCCCTGTGTTAGCTTTCTTCCATGACATATGCTCAGGTCAGTGACATAGGGGTTTGGAATATTCTCAGATGTGTCCCCTTCTTGAATCCTGCGCAGTTTCTTGGGTTCACCTGTTTTGGGACTGGCCATTTTTAGCTAAGTTGTTGCTTCATGAGTATCTGTTAGGTTTCTTCAAACATTGCATGTGATCTAAGACCTGAAGCTCTTTGAGGTGAGCTTTAAATGATTGTATTTCCATTAGTATGATGTGGTAGTTTGAATGTAATCAGCCTCCATAAACTCTGAAGACAGAGGAGCAGGAGGGCTGCTGTGCCCACCTGGCGTTTCCGTAGATTCTGGAGATCAGAACTCTTTTTCTCTTGTATGCCAGGAAAGCACTTTAATGGCCAGCCCATCTTTCCAGTGCCCTAGGGTCTTATGTCATCATCATCATCATCACCATCATCATCATCATCATCATCATAGCCTCGAGAGCCTGTCAAGTGCCAGGCATTGCTCATATCTACTCAGTGTTATTTCAACCATGAGTTCCATGATTATCCTTATTCCAGATGGGAAGCACATACAGAGGAGTTAACAGACTCACCCAGACTTTCAAGTAGCAAGCAGCAGGACCATGATGAATTCCCTGGTTCCCAAGGCCATGCAGCTTACCCCCAGGCTGCACTTCCTGGCAGAATTCTAATTCCCAAGTGTGCCAATTTCCCCTGACATTTTTTTTTTTGCAGGATATGTATACTCTATCAGTGTTGGATTTATGATCTGTAACCCTTCTCCTGAATAAAACCAGCAAAGCTTTGTCTATATAAATGACCTATGTAAATGTCTCTTGGCATGACCATGGCTGGTGAGGAAATAGAAATTACATTTTGCTGTCCTTGTCTGGTTCTCTCAGTAATGGATTACGTCTACAGGATATGAATTCAATCAGCTGAGAAAGTGCAAGAATCGTCATTAATGATTATACAACTGACATCATATGACTGCGGGCGTGACACACGAAGAAGGACACAGCATCACCCATGTGATAGTACTGCCAAACAGGCTTCACCTGAATTTAATCACGGGGGAACAATCAGACAAAACATACATTAAAGGACATTCTGCAAAGTGACTGCCTGGACTCTTTAGAGATATCAATGTCACCAAAGACAAAGAGGCTGGTGAACCCTCTAAGATTAATGGAGACTAAAGAGACAGCACACCAGAAAGCAATGTATCATCTCTGCTTTGATCTCAAATCAGGTGGAAAATGGCTATAAAGGACATTTTGGGGACAAATGGGAAATTTTGAATGTGGACTGTTGGTTGATGTTGAATGTTGATGATGATGTAATGGTTTTATGGACAATTGTCTTCTCACTTTGGAGATAGATGACAAAATAAATAATACACGTATTTGACGTATACAGCCTATATAATATGAAGTTAACCAAATAGCAACAATTAACAAGTCTAGATTAATGGTAAATGAGCGATTATTGTATTATCTCACAACTTTTCTTAAGGCCTGGGATGTACATTTTTTAAGTGTAAGTTAAAAATGGTTGGCGTATTGATCTGCAGGGCATCTACTCAGGGTAAAGCCTCTACATGGGTGTCTACGTAGCAGGTACTCTGGGATATCCCTCCCAAATTTGTGGTTCCCTGCGACTGAATTAATACTTGCATTCTCACTAGGCTGCTAGCTACCTGATGGATATATTTTTCTCACTTAGGTGCTTACAGTGGGTCTTTGAGAACAATACATACTTCACACATTTTCACTAATAAGTCATTAATCTTTTTCACTGAAATATTTAGAATTTTTGTTTTCGCTGCACTTACCTTCAAGAATTTGAGATTGTTGTTTGGAGTTTAGTCTCCATTCTTAAACCAATGTCATCCTTTCTCACAATGTAGAACCATGGTTGCCATAGTCCTGAAAAAGAAGTGACGTCACTCTCTTCTGTTTGCCTTCACCATTGATATGACTTCATGCAAAATGATGCAGCCATTCGTATCATTCTGTCAGCCCCATGAAGGAAATATTGTTTTCCAAAATTAAAATTGTGAATCAACTCACAGGATGATATTGTCAAAGAATTTTCACTTATATTACACTGTCGATTTTTTTTTATAAACTTAATTCCTCTAAATACATTTAGCTTTAATGAAGAGTAATACAATTTAATAAGAACATGAATTGGGATCATTTATCTTCCTGATCCAGGCCTTGGACAGATGCCTTCCACTTAATGCATTGCTTCAAGATGCAAAAGTTTGTTCTTGTTTCCTCAGTTCGGTCCTTTGTTCTTGTGTGTGTGTGGCAGGGGAGCATGGGGACTAATCTACACCTAAATGCTTAATTAAATCACTCATCAAACCAGTCTTTCTGGTGGGAAGTTTCTGAGATTTGTTTCCAGTTCTCGAGGCAGTGATATTTATATAAGCTAATAAAGCTGGCAATTATTAATATATTAGCCATGGTTATTTCATTGGTTAGCGACATAAAACCAAATTCAAAATGAATTAAGCAAAAAAGAGGTGTTTTCTGGTCCAAACAGTGAGGGAAGCTGAAGGTGTATGTGGATCAGGGACTCAGGTGACCTGGGTTGAGGCCGCTCCATTTCCGGCCAGCTTCATTCTCAGGCAAATTCTGTCCTTAGAGGTGACTAGGAAATGTTCATTGAGACACATACTAAGTTAGTCACAGATACAGGATAATCTTCGAATATTTTCAAATGGGCAAGGAGTTCAAGCTGACCCTGAACTTCAATTCAGATTGTGCCTATGTTTCATTTCGGTGATCTGCTTGGTTTGTTTTTCCGGGGTTTTGTTTGTGTTTAAGGGGAGGTTTTGTCACAAGGGCCCTGGGAAGGAGCAGAGGCAAGAGATTAGCTGTTTAGTGCCATGTCTTTCAAGTGGCTCTGAGACTTGACCTTTTGAGTGCCTGTGGAAAGTAGGGTGATAAGGGATGAAACAGTAGTTTCTTATGAAGAATTTTATAAAGTATGAGGGGAATGTAGCATGCTTTGGTTATGGTAGGGTGTGAAAACATTGAAATACCAAAAGTCTATTGCTATATCTCACAGAGGAACTTTTTTTCTGAGAGAGAGAGAGAGAGAGAGAGAGAGAGAGAGAGAGAGAGAGAGAGAGAGAGAGAGAGAGAGAGTCATTGTAGATAGTCCAAACTGCCTGACCTTGCAATCCTTTTGCCCTAACCTTCTGAGTGCTGGATTATAGGCATGAGCCACCGGACACATATTGTGTATTTCAAGCCTGAAATACCCTCTCCCTCTGGAGGGCTTAAATGCTCTCTGGAGGGCTGGAAACCCCTCTGGAGGGTCTGGAGGGCTACTAGGGTCCCTGGGACTCAGAGACAGAGTGGGACAGCTACAGAGACAGTGCTTTCAACTCTTCGTTAATTGTCATTTATGTACGTGTGTGTGTGTGTGTGTGTGTGTTTCTATGAATGTATGTGCAGGCCAGAGAGGTTGATGTCAGCGGTGTGCCTGTGTGTTTCTACAAATAAATGTGCAGGCCAGAGTTTGATGTCAGCATGTCTTCCTCAATCTCTTCTTCATCTTATTTTTCATTTCAGGGTCTCATTGAACCTGGAGTTTCCATTTCAGCTAAGTTGACAGCCTGTAAGCCCCAGGGATCTGCTTCTATCTCCCCTCCAGCCAGCACTGAGATATAGACATCCACTGCCAAGCTTGGTTTCTAATGGAAATATTGGGGTTCCTAACTCAAGGAAACTCAGTCTCATGCCTGCCCAACAAGAACGTTACCCACAAAATCATCTCATCCCCTTAGATTTTTGTTTTGTTTTAAGTAGAGGGCATTTTAATTAGTTTTGTAGGCATAAATTACATGACCCTCAAAAGTTTCTTATCTGGAAAAACGAGGCAGAAAACATCAACATTCTCTGAGGGGAAGTGAATGTGATGGTACAAAGAAATAGGTTAATATGCAATGTGGTAAGAGAGTCAATTAGGTAATTAATATAGCCAGCCAGTGACATCACCACAGAATGGCTTCCATTTCCTCCACTAAGAAGGCCCTGTTCTCCACATGGGCTTCTGAAGGCTTCCGTGCCCCAGCACCTGGAGAGGCGTTCAGACGCTTGGTGAATAAGTCAGCAGCACTGAGAACTGCCTTCTTCTATAACCGCTTCTTTGGGAAAGAGCGTTTAGGAGTTTAAGAAGCACCTCATGTAGGATCACGGGGATGCATGCATTCAGACTAGTCAGGTCGTCTGCCAAAGTTAGCTATGAATTTCTATCTAGAAAAAAAGCAGAGCCTCTATTACTTTTATTTCCGTAAGCTCCTAGCCTGAATAAAACGCCTGCAAGCAGAGTGCTCATTAAATGGATTTAAATTTCAAATGAAAAGTTATTGACTTCCAAAAAGGCAAGCATAATAAGCGCCTATACCTATCTGAAGTTATTAAATTACCAACTTACCTACTGTTATTTCTTTAATATTTTGTTTGTTAAATAAAGCATAATGCTGAAAATGTAACAGCAAGGTATTTGCCGGCAGCTGCTTTCCACGGACATTTAAAATTTAATGGTCTGCTGAAAAATGGTGATGGATTTTGGTCTCCTTTGCCCCAAAGTCCTGGCTCTCATAAAAAATGTAGCCTACTTCATATCTCTGGGAAGGAAGGATTAGGATGGGAGATCAGATGATAAGTCGTTTGCCATCGGTATCTGGCCAGAAGAACTTAGTGCCGCCCTATCACATTCCCATGTTTATTTATGCGCTGCACCATTTGGGTATTATAATAAAATGTTTTATCTGTCCCTGGAGGCAAAATTGAGTTATATATTAAATGGCTATTTTCTTTGTTTTCTGCTTAGGTATGCATGCAATGTGTGGTACAGTCTATATTCCACACTTGTCTTGTTCCCGCCGAGAGAACATTTTTGCAGCTGACAGAGGAAAGATGTCCCGTGCTTCCAGACTAAGAGAGAACATATTGGCAAGATAAAATACAGATGTTCGCCACGTTTTCTCTACTTCGGGGCTGGTTTCAGTAGAGGTTGGCTTTCCTGGGTGTGTTTCCCTGACCTTGTTTGGACAGTTGGACATAGAATTTCACAGTAAAACCAAAATGGTAAAAGGAAAATATTTCAAAATATTTTTAGTAGGGGGAGAGCAACTCAAAAAGCCAGTTTTCTCCTCAAACTTTCTCTTTAGATGCCCATTGAAATAAAAATTAAATTTCCAGTAGTGAGAAACTGGAAGTATATTTAATTTCCTCCCAAACACTTATATTCTTAAGTTAGAAACAGATACAAGATTTCTCTTAGCACAGTCTAGGGAAGACGGAAACTTCCGTGCAATCCAAACAATGGTTTTCTAAATATGTTTATATGTTCCTTTTTCCTATTACGGAAAAAAATTAGAAAACAATGAAAAACAAAACATTTAAAGTTGGCCAACAAATATCAAGAGAATATCACTAGGTCATGTGTGAATCCGCAGCAGAGATGCCTGCCTCCATCCACAAGACTGAAGCAGGGGGGTGGGTGGAGCGCTATGAGCTGCTTTTCATATTTTGACTCTCCTGCTGGAAAAACAAATTCACACTCTGTAATGAAAAGAGAAAAATTGCGTGATAAATTCATTAGTCGAAATGAAGTGGATAAAATGTGTGCACTCAGATTAAACAATGTCTATTAAATGGAGTTGTCTTAAAATAAGAACTTAGGAGGGAAGCTAATTTTCTTGGTTGGATTCAAAAGTTTCTAATGCTAATTTTGAAAGTGTAGACTTCCATAAAATGTAAAGATCCATAAAATCACTCATGGAGAATGGTTTTGGAAGTAAAGATTAAATATGAAACCTTTTCCTGAATGCTGAGCATACATTTTAAAGGTTGGACTTAAGAATTAAAGTATTTGGGAGGAAATTAGATAAACTTCCAGTTTCCAGTAAGAAAGCTGGAAAGAGGAGCTGCAGTAATGCCACCATGAGCATCCAGAAAGAAAGAAAGAAACAGCAAGCAAGAAAACCAAACCAAACCAAACCAAACCAAACCAAACCCAGCAGACACGCTGAAAAGCAATGTTATCAGAAGTAAAGGATTCAGTTTGAAGTGTTCACCCTGCCTAGCATGGCAGGTGCATAGAACAGAGTCCTTGTCAGGTGGCCACCAAGTCTCATACAAAGGACAAGTGCCAGAACGGCAAGTGAAAAAGGATCTTGGTAGCAGCAGACTTCTTATTTGCAACACGAAGGCTAGAAAGCCTCAGAGGAAGCACGCAGGCCTGAAGAGAATGCCTTTATCTTCTAAGAATCACAGGCCAAGTCAATCTGTTATCTATATGCAAAGGCAAATGAAAGCTGGATTCAGATTTGCAAGAATTAGAAAATTATCTGATTCAGACTTGTGTGCTTTTCAAACAAAATAATGAAGTAAACCTCCAAGCACAAGCAGTTTAAAACAAAGGATTTAAGCACAGTAAAAACATGATCTGGAAAAAATACCAGTGAGCAATAACACCTAGGTATACATCTAATGATATTTTGGGGGGTATGGTTATGATATAGTATAAATTTTAACTAGAGTTTTGAATATCAAATATCTGTCTGTCAATCAGTCAGTGGATTAATATTTTAAAAGATTTAAAGGTCCCTAGAGGTGATAAGAGGGGGTCCTTCAAAATTTTATCATGGGTGGGTGAGGAGCCCATGAGGCCCCACCCTTTCCTAAGAACAGTGACCTGTTGTTGGGGATGTTTTAAGTTGGGATACTCATAGAAGCCAGGAAGCTAGTTAGGGGCAGGAACTTTCAATAGAGGGGAGATTGCACATAATTGGTAAGGGGAAGAAGGGAACTGGTGCAATAGTGGCACAAATTTATGGGAGTAACCAACCACTCTCTGGTTGAATTTAAAGCTCACTCCACAAGATATAACTCAGACCTGGTACCGTGAACCAGGGCAAAACTCATGGCTCGGGAGATCATAGGCCAATTTAAGAGAGAACCTAGTACTATTATTCTGCTAAATAGATGTAACAATAAAACAAAACAAACCTTAAAAACACAAAGAAAAAAACCAACCAACCAAATAAAACCTGTACCCTAAGTTCTTATCTTCATAGTCATATATTAGTGGAACCCTTAACCCTCATCAGAGATGTTCCTCCACCCCTTTTTGGTGGTAGATGGAAATTAATACAGAGACTCACAACTTGGTCAGTACACAGAGAATAAAAGACTATGGTGTACTGAACTCTAAACAGGACACCGATATCATATTCTCTCCCCACAAGGCTCAAGAACATCACAGAAGATAGTGAGCAAAGGTTGTAAGAGCCAGAGGTGGTGGACCACCTGTAGCAAAATAGTCTTTGTTGGACATGACAGGGCTGTTGCACCCATGAGCACAGTGGCTATGACTGCCTTCACTAGACCTGCATAAGGTTAAGCCAGTCAAAATCCTAGCATGGATGATAGAGAGGCTCAAGAAGTTCCGCCTCTACCTGAGGAGCTATTGGCAATTGATGGCTGTGGTAAGTGTCAGTTTCCAGTCTTAAGATAAACTTGAAATAAAAAAGATCACTAGATAGAGCAAACATTTCAGCAAATGCATAGAATTTTATTTCCTCACCTTTTGATGTCTTTTTTTTTTTTTTTTTTTTTTTTTTTTTTTTTTTTTTGGTTTTTCGAGACAGGGTTTCTCTGCAGCTTTTTTAGAGCCTGTCCTGGAACTAGCTCTTGTAGACCAGGCTGGCCTCGAACTCACAGAGATCCGCCTGCCTCTGCCTCCCGAGTGCTGGGATTAAAGGAGAAGTAAGCTGATTGAAGTAAAAGAAACAACAACATGTTGTGGCATTTCCAACCCAGGTAAAACAATAATACAGTGTGAAAACAGCATTAAAATTTGTGGCATAAAAGAAATTCTAGTTTTAAATTCTATGTGAAATGTGATGGCCTTAATTTGAAGCAGATTGTGATAAATTAAGAATTTAAATAGTAATCCATATAACACTCATTCACACACACATGCATACACACATGTATACTCACATGTATACACACACGTATAAATACACAATATATACACATATACACACATGTATATACAGACATGTACACACATATATACACATATATATGCATACATAGCATATGCACATACATAGCTCAAGTGGGAAAGGGTAAGATATAAGAGGAGACAATAAAATGACATACTAAAATAAGTTTATTAACCCAAGAAAACATAAAGGGACCAACAGAGAAACAAACATGAGATAAGACATAGAAAAAACAAGTTGTAGGATGGTAGAATTAAAATCAACCACGTTAGTAATTATGTTCAATGCAGACGTACTAAGTATGTAATTACAAGGCAGAGATGATTAGACCTGCCTACAAAACAGAAGCCACTTGAATACTTTCTGTAAGAAACACTCTCCAGCGGTTCTCTAATTGCATTTAAGATACACTCAACAAGAGCAAACCATTCCTGGTGCTGGAAAACCAGATGTCTGCTTAGTACTAGTGAAGTCGTGGATCTGGGAGGAGAACCTACAACCACCATGTTACAAACAAGCAAAACCCCTAACAACATTTGTCCGCAAAACCACAGGTAAGTGTAGTCCTCACCCTCCTCAAGGGAATGTCTCTGCAGCACATGGAGACAACTCCAGAAAACTACAACGAATCAAAATGGAGAGCTGTGGAACCCTCCAGCGGAGGCATCTGTAAAACCTCCCCACAACTAAGGCTCAGGGAACACTGCAGAAAAGGGGATAGAAAGATCGCAAGAACCAGAAGATCAGGGAACTTCCTGTGAGATTGTGTTTCCTGGTAATGCCAGAAGTTAAACCCATAAAATGTCACCAACATGACTGCCCAAATATGAGCTGGACAAAGATGACACCAATAGACATGCCCAAGAACTCAGGAGAAAGCCACGAGACCTCAGCCTTGCACAAAGACCTTCAGGCAACTGAGGAGTGCTCAGAGGGGGAGAAATAATCTTCTTCAGGGAGAAACACAACTATTGGTTATCCAATACTAACTAAATGGTCAGCCCTGAAAACATACCCCAAAATAACATTATACAGACTGAGCAGGTGTGTGTGTGTGTGTGTGTGTTTATGTGTATATGCATGTGATAAGGATTAATGAATAAAGAGACCATGAATTTGAAAGAGAGCAAGGAGGGGTATATGGGAGAATTTGAAGGTAGAAAAGGGAAGAAAGAAATTTGAGATTATATTATAATCTCAAAATTAAAAAAATAAGGTAAAAAAGAAAAATACCTTTTAATGTCACCTAAATAGATTGAAGAAAAGACATGAAAAATATTTACCACACACAAATACAAGGCCTACCTATGTAAGATATAAAATATATGTAACATTATAAAAGCTAAATAGAAAATTACTGCATTAAAAAGACCCCAGATAGTACCAATAAAATCAGTAGACAATCTATAGCCTTGAAAATTGTTAGATTTATATTAGCAAAGAGTTGATACCACTGTGACTCAGTAGGAAAGCAATAAAGAAATAGAAAAACAGATGATAAGTATTAAAGACAAATTTATAGGAAAAATTGCAAATGTTCAGTAAATCTTGGAAAATTATCTACATCATAAGTAGTCTTAGAAATGTATGTTATTATGATAGCATTTTAATTAACTTACATTCATACAATTAGAAAAGATTTCAAAATTCAATAGCAGGGTACATTAATATCCTATCGGGAGGAGGATGAAGATTACAAGCATGTACATGTAACGTCTACATTAAAATACAAGAACACATCTGAAAAATACTGGAAGCAAGTACTAAACCGTTGACCCTGGTTAAATCTTGGGACATGTCAGGGCAGGGGAGGGGATGTCTAACATTTTTAGTTTTTACACTTATCTATCATTTTATCTTTTTATAATAAAATCCACCCTTGCATGTCATGTGTAACAAAGGTCAACAAAACATAGTAAAATACCTGCTAAAGATAACAAAGCAACACCAGGAGACGGGTGGATTCCTTAAAAAGTATTCCTGAACGTCGTAGCTGCCTCCTGTGAATTTACAGCTGTTTCAGAGCCAACACATGCAACATTCTAATTTATTCAGTATGCCTAATGCAATCCCCAAACCAAACCTGATGAAAACCGAAGATGATTGGCTGAAAATTGGAAGATGGGAATTCGGTAAGGTGGCCATTTACACACCCAGGGCTTTCCCACAGACTAACAACATTTGGTTATATTATAGAGTGGAAATAGTACAAAATACAACACAGCAACAGGAAGTGTATCGGAATCAAAACAAGAAGCCCACAGAACTTCATCTGAGGGGACAGAAAAGAAGTGTTAACCGTGTTCCTAAAGGAAACAATCAGGATTATAAAGGTGCCATTTCTCTGTCAATTTTGATTTTGTAAATGCAATACAATTTTAATGAAACCAGAAAGTAATGGGGGGGGGGAGATATAGTAGTGATTGGTATCTAAATCTTTTTAAACAAAAATTATTTGCTAGATATAGTGGTGCTTGTGTACGTTGAGCACTCTGAAGACTGAGGCAGGAAGATCATGAGTTCAAACTCAGCCTAGCCGACTTTGTGAGTTCTAGACCAGACTACAGTGCCTACCAAGACCCTCTCTCAATGCTCCGATAAATAATCACAAACCATTATGAGATACAGTATGTTTTGGTAAACTTGACACTTAGGTTATCCAGATGGATTAGTATTCATTGACATGCTGACCATTTCATGTGATGAACCCAAATTTCTGCAACCTTTAAACATGTAATTTCTGCTAGCCTGTGACAATCCCCTTCAGCTTTACTCTCTCAGGCTTCAATTCTCACACCCAAAGCCAATGAGTTCCAGCTGTGAGCAGTTTTTACTGACACTAACACCAGGCTCTTCAAGCAAGTGGACTGCTGGTTACATAAATTTTGTTTTTATTTTTTTGAATATTATCTGATTTCTTAATGTGGAAGGTAGGATTAGATTTGCCCTTCTTCTGAAAAACCAACCAGCCCGCCTCCTTGAGCTCATACCTCCCGATGCACAGACATCTGTTGCGCTTCACCCAGCTGATAATTTTAGTTCCAGGAATATTCAGTTAAGTTAAACTTAGAAGCCTAGGAAAATATTACCCACAGGCGGGGGTCACAGTTTCTGCAATTGTCTTTCACACATAACTTGCTTCCCCAGGAGTCAATGATTGTCGCTTTGTTTAAGTTTACACATAAAAAAATGTTCCTATTTATTGGATACAAAGTGATGATTTGATATGTATATAATTTTGCGTTAATCAAGACAGGGTAATACTATAACTCTCATTTTGTACATTGAATGCTTCTTTGTGGGGAGAGCTCTTTTGGAATCTGTGCTGCTGTTTGTTTGCCATGGTTTGCACTGCTGGGTTCTACCAATCTGCGTGGTGCTCCAGGGAGACTAAGAAAGACAGACACACGGAATGGAAAGCTGGGATAGGGTGCACTGTGTGCTTGGATGGAGGTACACCAGCCACACGGATGCTCAGTGCGCTTATTGTTGACAGTGTGGACAAGGATGCGGGTTAGTTAATCATGATGGGCATCTCTGTAGGCAAGTAGTAAGTGTGGGGTGATTAGACAGTCATCCAGGACAAGGAAGCTGTTATTGGTACTGTCTGCATTTTGCCTGCACTGTTTTAGTTAAATACCAACTTTTTGTCAACATCCGTACTCAGACCAAGAGAAGGCCTGGTCATTCTCCTGAGCCTCACCCAGGGAAGACCTTGCCATTCCCATGGTGTCCTTGACATGGCCTTGATCACGTCAACAATATGAAATCACTCAGGGCTTCAGCCGCTCTCCATACTATTAACTATAGTATCTCTACTGCGCAGTAAAGCAGTGGCCCTGATTCCCTATCTGCCTGTTATTGTACTTGCCAATAATTTTCTATTTTCAAAGTTTCTTTGTTATTGATAATAGAGGAAGGAAGAGGGAGAGATCTTGATATAAGTCAAGAACTTGGAGAAAAACTCCCAAATTCTAGCCTGGGTTCATCCTTCCATGGGACCTGCTGCCTTCTAGACTCGCTCTCTCCCTCTACTTTGGGGCCTGGTAATGCTGGGCACATAGCTTCTCCATTTGCTGATCCTGCATCTCCCCCTTTCATGATTTATACTCTGGGATGGAGAAATACTTTATCTAGAAAGTTCCAAGACTATGGCATAGGAGTGGCCTATGGAGGAAGTGCTCTCACCAGAGCTTACCAGGCAACAGGCAAAACTGTTATCATTTCTGCATCCTCCACCTGAAACTCATCAGGGGTACCCAACCTCTGGAGGACCCTGTGCTTCATCGCTGCTCCTGCCCAGGTCCTGAAGCTCTGCTACTGTCTGTATTGTTCCTCTACATCACTGCTTGCCACTGTTATTTTATGCTTAACCTGCCTGGCCCCTTTCTTTAAATACATCTTTACAAATAACAGTTTTAAATGTTAAGACACACTCACTTATAAAAGTCAGCTCCTCTTTTTACACTAATTGGAATAGCTAGAGAGCAATCAGGTGACACGTAACTTTCACTTCATTGGTGAATAAAACCTATTTATGAGAAACTTAGTTTATAATTTTAACATACCCATCACAGGGTTTTCCTCCTCCTCCTCCTTTTCCTCCTCCTTCACTTCCTCCTCCTTCTCCTCCTCCTCTTCCTCCTCCTCCTCATCCTCTTCTTCTCCTCCTCCTCTTCCTCCTCCTTCCCTCCTCTTTCTCTTCCTCCTCCTCCTTCTCCTCCTCCTCTTTCTCCTCCTCCTTCTCTTCCTTCTTCTCCTCCTCCCCCTACTCCTCCTCTTTCACCTCCTCCTCTTCTTCTTTAAAAACAGTTGCCCCGCATAGCCTAGGCTAGCCTTATACCTTGCTATACTTTCTGAGTGCTACGGTTGAGGGTGTGTACCACCACACATGGCCACCCGTTTTTGACTTTATTTTTTCTCAGTAATCACTTCAGCAAAAGTCATGACAAGTTCTTTCTTTTTGTTAAAATTTAGACATGTTCCTGAGTCCTCTGATGGACTTGATTTGAACATGGGCCTCTTTCCTGTCCTTGGGGAATTCATGTTAGGCAAAAGTCCTGTTATTCTAGGGGAAATTTCCTCATACTCGATATCTGCCCCTCTGCCCCCCCCCCCCACACTTAGTCCCATATTCTTCCTAAAACAATTCTGTTAAACCAATTCACGGCCATATACAGGGCCCCTCTCAGTGATTTCCCATTCATAGACATCCTTGCTCCTTGCTTATATAGCCCCACCAGTCCTGGTCGAAGTTGAGATTGAGTGCATTCTCCCCATCTCGGTAAGAGCCCAGTGCAGGTGCAGTAGTTTCTACAGCACCTGGATGCCTCTCCTTCGATGAAGGTCAGCCTCACCACCCTTAGTAAGCCACAGGTGGGTTTTCTTTAGTACTACTAACCCACAACGCATGGTGGTGTGGTGAATTTGTGAGTTAATATTTTATTAAAATATTTAAAGTAAACCCTCAAATATTCTAGGAGAAAATTGTCCTTGGGATGAAAACCAAAGCAGAAATGCAGCCTTTTGATGACAAGATGCAAAATGGTTATAATTTTAATTTTCTTTCTTTCCTTTTTTTTTGTGCAGATAGGTTCTCACTATGTAGCCCATGCTGGTCTGAATAACAGTTTGTATCTTAGGCTGACCGCAAACTCATATTCTCTTGCCTCAATCTCTGGAATTCTGGGATTACAGGTGTATACAATGATGTCTTTAGCCTGACTCTAAATGTACTTCTGTCTTCTTTCCCATCTCCCCTCCCTCCCTCCCTCCCTCCCTCCATCCCTCCCTCCCTCCCTCCCTCCCTCACCTCCAATGCCAGGAATCAGACATGGCCACATGCATGCTAGGCAAGTAAACGACCACTGAGCTATCACAAAATGTAAATTGCTTGGTAGAAGGTACATATACAGCCACTAAGCACTTGCCTGCTTGTGTAGTGTTAAGAGCTAGCATAAGAAGTAGACAGGCTCTAGTTTTCCGAATTTATGAAAAAAAATTGATCTGTTTCTACTACTCCAATAATATCTTCTAGTAAGTGTTCAGATAAATGTTATCTTTAACTTGGTGATAAAATATGAAGACAAAATTGTTTTTGCCCTTGTTTTTAACTTTCTATAGTGGAGGCTTGACAGTGGGAGGCAGAAAGAGCCCCCATCAATCTGATAGGTATCTTTACTTTTCCATTTTGCTCTAGGTTTTGCTTTCATGGAAAATTATCCTTTTCCTAGAATGAGAATGTGAAAAACATTTCTTGTCCTCAGAACTGAGATATTTGTGCAAACGTCAGTTAGCTTGTCCTTCGGGTAATCTAAAGCAACGGGAAGAGATGGGATTTGTTATAAGATGCTGTTATAATAAGTAAGAAAGATGAAAAGCAAGAAAGAGGAATTGCCTGCAGATAGCACTTGGGTCAAGCACCATGCCACTTAAAGTCTACATTAATTATTGAAGATGCTTGTAAATCCTTTCATGTTCCAAATTAGACCAACTTTGACATGAATAGAATACTCCAGCAATTATTAAAATGCATTCTTTGTATCGTGTTTGGGACAGTGACTTGGAAGACATAAGGAAAAATGACAGGATTAGAGAGCAGAATTTATGGGCATCTCCATTTCTCTTACCTAATTCTGTGGTTTGTTGCTCCCAAACTCATGTTGAAGTTTAACGGCCATTGTGATGGTGTTTCTGGGAGGGGGAGGAGTTTCACTCATGGAAGTGCCATTCTCAGCAGTGAACTGATGTCACTGAAGGAGTGGGTTCTGACTCTCTCTTGTCCTCTCTTCCTTCTTCTGCCATGTTTTACCTCCTCCCACATATGGCATAAGAAACAAAAAGTCCTCCGAAGATGCCAGTCTCTACCTTCCCAGCCTCAATCTATGAATGAGAAATTTCTGCTTCTTGTAACTTATGCATTGATATCTGAGATGGCATCTCAAAACAGACTGAGGTATCAAGGTACACAATTATATTTTGATCCGATGATCACAGTGGTGTGGATTACTGGTGAGTGGGTGAGAGATGACTTCTACAGTGATCATGGCTATACCCCAAAGCCAGTCACAATACAAATCCCATTAGTGAGGTCAGTTGATTTTTGAAGTGTGAACAATTCCAGATGAGACTAGGCAGCTGGGGACTTTGCTGCAGGCTGGCTGTGACCTTCCAAGAGAGAACTGGTCAACCCAGGATGACTGGCACTGCTGCAGATGACCAAGATAAGCACAGATTCCCAACATTTACTGGCCAAAGAAGTTCTACTTCATTGGGTTGTATAACTCTAGAGTTTCAATTTTCTCAACCTGTAACTTCACTGGCTGGGCTGACAGTCTCTATTTTAGGGCTCCATTCTAGGCAGTAGAGGATAATCGGCAGAATCCATTCATCACCTTTCCTAAGTCCAAGGGATGGAGACGGGGTCTTGAGTTACACTAAAGTGTCAGGTAGGAAGAGTGTGACCCCAGAATACCATCTATCCTGTGTGCATTTTCTGTGATGTTGGTGCTATCTGATTTTTGGTCCCTAATCTGTGGAGTCAGCCTTGACACTGACACTCCCATAAGGTCAGTGTTTTCCTGTGACTTAAGCTGCCATGTCTTCCTATCTTGGCTTTGATGCCCCTCTAGGTGTACTACCCTCCCCATCAGCCATTAAAGGTAACTTGGGGTGATCTCTTGATCCACTGTGGGGCTGTGGGAAATTGTAGAGATGTCCCAAGCACTCTCTGCTCAGAGAGACTACCAAACCAAGGTGGTTCAAGGCATGAGTTAAGATTTCTAGTTGTAGCAGGAAAATTACTTCCAATCTCCTTAAAGCAAGGATTAGCTTGTGTAAGAAGATGAAAAGAGTGGTGGGCTCTGAGCTATGTTGGTCCAATGGAGTTCACTACTGTAGTTACAGACTGAAGTTCTCTGGTCTCCCTGCCCTGATTGGGTACCTGTCACCTCCATTTTTGTTTTAATTGCATGACAGCTGCCGGTAGAAATCATAGATTTCCTGATCTAATGTGTTGCTCGTGGTTTTTACTTAATTATGAATTACTCACAGAAGTGTCTAGAAAAGATTTCTTCTTTAATTGGTATAGCTAGACCACATTTCAGTTTCTAAATCATCTTTTACTAAAGGAAATAAGATATCCCTACCCTTAGACCAAGACAGGGCTAAAAGGGCAGAGCTAAGGGTAGAATAATTGTTTCATGAAGTTCTTGGCTCCATGAGGAGAGAAGAGTATCTGGACAGATGAAAGATTACCTTTGGGAGAGAATGAGCAAGAGCAGAGATGTTCTCTAGGCAACAAACAGTATTCAGAATCTACTTGAGAAAACAAGGCACTCTGGGGAATGAGAGTGGGATTTAACCCAAGGCATTAAGGCCAAACACTAGAGAGGATGGGAGAACAGAAAGGAAGGGCCAGGTGATGTTAGTTCGCTGTCAGGAATGTCAGCAAGCTGCTGCTACCAGCTCAGTACCTTATCTGTCCAATCTGAACTATGCCAAGCCTGTCTGCCCTGGCACAGAGCAGTTCCTTCATGGGTACCCTGCTGCCCCAGCAACTGACCGAGTACAAGACTCCGCCTTTCTCCTTTCCCTTGGTCTTTCTACAAAAAAGGTGAGTTGATACAGAATTCATCCATTTAAAAATGCAATCAGGACTTTTTGTGTATTCATGGGTCGTCATTCATTTCCATGATTAGTTCTAGAATATTTTCATTACAACTGAAAGAGACCCTCTCTACTTAGCTTTCAGAATTCCTATCCTCCACCCACTAGGCTAACCCTCAGTCCCCACTAACCTACCTTTTCTCTCCATGAATTTGTCTGTTCTACCTATGTCATTTAAATAGATTCCTGAGTCTTCGAGGGAGGGAGGAACTGGCAGATGACCCACGGTTCTCATCCATGCTCTGACAGTACCTTTGAACTACATCCCCACTCCTTTGTTTACCTTTCTAATTTGAGATAGGGTCTCGCTAAATTACCCTTGCTAACCTGGAACTTGCTTGTGTCCAGGTAAGTCTCCGGATTGGTAATTCTCCCACCTCAGCTTCCCAGTGTCTTAGACTATGGGCTCGTACCACCAGGGTTGGCTTAGAGTCATTCACACAATGCTTTCAGTATTGTAGTTGGCTCCTGCTGAAGTTTGTGCCAGCACTTCATTCATTTTTACTGGCAAATAATATTCCCCTGCAATTTTATGCCACATTTATTACCAATTCATCAGTTAATAGATGTTTTGCTTGTTTCTGTTGGGGGAAAGGAGCCCGCTTGTTCTTTCCAGCCACCTGGCTAGCTATACCTAAAATAATTACACAGAAACTGTATTAATTAAATCACTGCTTGGCCCATTAGCTCAGGCTTCTTGTTGGCTAACTCTTACATCTTAATTTATCCCATTTCTAGTACTCTGTGTATCGCCACATGACAGTGGCTTACTGGCAAAGTTTTGTCATGTCTGACCCTGACAGCGGCTCCATAACGTCTCCCTGACTCCGCCTCCTTCCTCCCAGCATTCAGCCTAGCTTTCCCTAAGTTCTGCCCTGCTCTAGGTCCAAAGCATTTTCTTTATTCATTAAGGGTAATCACAGCACACAGTGGGGACTCCCATATTATGTTTCTACTTTCCTGTTACTGTTAAGACGTCCTTGTCAGCTTAACATAACTAGCATCACCCGGGCAGAGGAAGCCTCAAATGAGGAGTTGCCACAGTCAGACTGGCCTGTGGGCATTTCCGCAGGCCCTTTCTTGACTAATGCTGGATGTGGGCAGGCCCAGCCCACTGTGGGTGTTGCCATTCCCAGGCAGGTGAGCCTGAGCTGTGGAAAAAAGGCAGCTGAGCAAGCCAGAGGAGTCAAGCAAGTAAGCAGCTCTCCTCCACGATGTCTATTCTGCCGCTGCCTCCAGGTTTCTGCCTTGAGGTCCCTGACTTTCCTCAGTGAGGGACTGTGGTGTGGAACTATAATTTGAAATACACTCTTTCCTCTGTAAGTTTCTTTTGGTCATAGTGTTTATTATAGTAACAGAAAGAAAATCAGAATAGACTGTTAACACATTGGTTCTTGCATGAATGTCTGTGTTGGATACATGGATATAGGCTTCATAATGGATCGGCTGAATCATGTGTTAATTCTAAGTTTAAATCTTTGAGGAGCTGCTAAACCTACTTCCACAGCAGCCCCACAGTTCATATTGCCAAAGGACTGTCTGAGAGTACTGTGGAGTATTCCTTTACATCGTGGGACTATGTCACTGTGATTGGTTTAACAAAGAAGCAGAGTGGCCAATAGCCAGACAAGTAGAGGTTAGGCTGGACTCTCAGACAAAAAAAAGAACATAAAGAAGGGGAGGAGTCTCAGGGTCTCTAAGAGACACGAATAGAAGCAAGATGAACTTGCCTCCTTGAAAAGAGGTGCTGCCACATCGTGGAGTGTAGATAAGAAATATGGATTAATTTAAAATGTGAGAAGTAGCTAATAACTAGCCTGAGCTATTGGCTGAACATTTATAACTAATAATAAGTCTCTGTGTGGTTATTTGGGAACTGGGTGGTGGGACAGAAAAGTCCACCTACATGATACCAGTTTTTTTCTCATTCTCACTCATATTTGTTAAAAATATTTGTGTTATTGTAGCTTTCTTCATGGGTATTAAGTGGTATTCCAGTGTGATGTCTATTTGCTTTACCTGATGGCTAATGTTGCTGAGAGTTTTTCTTGTATTTATTGGCTCTTTGTATATCTTTGAAAAATACTTCTGAAGATGTTTTGCTAACCTCTTAATTGTACAACTTACTTTTTAAAACATCACTTATTATAAGAGTTCCTCTGTGTAGTCTAAATACATGTATCTTATCAGATTATATGGTATAAAAATGTGTCTCTCTGATATGTGAGCTTGTATTCTTTTTCTTTTTTATCTCTGAAGGCAGATTTTTACTATTGTGCCTAGGCTAGCTTTGAACTTATGACTCTTCTGCCTCAGCTCGTGAGTGTTGGGATTATAGGAGTGCCACACCTAGCTAACTTTCACTTCTTAATGATGTACATTGGCAATGCATAACAGTTTTTAATTTCTTAAAATTTTATGATCATTGGTGTTTTGTCTGCATGTATGTCTGTGTGAGGGTGTCAGATCCCCTGGAACTGGAGTCACAGACAGGTGTGAGCTGCCACATGGGTGCTGGGATTTGAACCCAGGACTTCTGGAAGAGCAGTCACTGAGCCATCTCAGTTTATATTTTTGATGAAGTACATCTTTTCTCAAATTTATTAATAAATTAAGGTTTAGGAATCCTATTTATGAATCTAGTGACAAATCTGGGATAACAAAGAGTTACTTCAGATCCATTTGTCTGTGATATGAGGCAGAGGGTCCAATCTTCATTCTTTTTTAGATAGCTGGGCAGTTATTTTTATGTTCCTCTTTATTCTTGAGAAAGTTTTAAACTGAAACGTGTCAAATAAAGGAGATCGGGAAGTAGAGATCCAGAATTCCAGCTCCTGTGATTCAATAGAGATTGTCAAAGAGTACAAGCCAGCACACAGCATCAGTGTAGGACTGATGTAGATATCAGACTACCATGGGGAATTGCCTCCTTCTCATGTCTAGACAACAAGCTGTCCAGAGAGAAGTTTCTGCTTATTCGAAGATATGAAACCAATCAAAGACCGTTTTCTCACTCCCAACACTTGTTTGGATTAGAAAGGTGAGCTCAACTTACTTTATTTCGTCCTCTGCCCTTCCCACCCCAGTTCAGTAACCTCTAAAATTGACTCTGAGGGAAGGTGCTGTATCTCTCCAGATGTTTCTGAGGGACACACTTCAGAGAAGGTGCTGTATCTCTGCAGATGTTCCTGATGGACACACCTCTGGGAAGGTGCTGTATCTCTCCAGATGTTCCTGATGGACACACCTCTGGGAAGGTGCTGTATCTCTCCAGATGTTCCTGAGGGACACAGCTCTGGGTAGGTGCTGTATCTCTACAGATGTTCCTGAGGGACACACCTGTGGGAAGGTGCTGTATCCTCCAGATGTTCCCGATGGACACACCTCTGGGAAGGTGCTGAATCTCTGCAGATGTTCCTGATGGACACACCTGTGGGAAGGTGCTGTATCCTCCAGATGTTCCTGATGGACACACCTCTGTTTTCTAGCATGCTCAAAATCAGGTCTTTAAGTGAAACTGCCTGAACTGAAAGGGAGAGCCTTAGCAGAGATGAGGGAAATTTGCATCAGTTAATGCTTTGAAGTATTATCCTGCTGTACATGAGTGGAGATGAGGGACGAGAAGGATATAGAGGTATATAAACTCTTCCAATGCTTGCTAAAAGTAACAAGGTAAGAGCCACACTAAGACACAATGACAATGACAACAACAACAACAACAACAACAACAACAAATTCTTACTGGTGAGCTGACTGTGTGGCCCTGTGTTATAATGTGTGCTTAGCATGTTCAGGGTGCTGGGTTCAAACCCCAGCATTGCCTCCCAGCTCTTCCTCCTGCGGATTTAAGAAATAAAGAAGCCTCACGTGTCTCAAGGCACACTTCATTGCTTTTTATTAATTTTGTAGGAATTTGAAACATTATGAAAAACTTTTAAAAAAGAATAAAAGAAACTCTTACAGGCACAGGAGATCACTGCAGACAGGGTCATCAGACAGTTGAAAGCAGCCCTTTGCCTGACACAGGAAAGCTGGTTTCTTGAATGTGGAGCAATGCATCAGAGACGAGATGAAACTTTAGGAAAGGAAAATGAATAATTATAGATAAGGAGCTGAAATTAATAGGTGGGCAGGACATTCATCTTGGCTGGAAATTTCTAGAATGGCTGAGCAGGTATTAGGTGTGATTTGGCAATGATTTTATAACTGTATTTTATAATGAACCATGCCATACTAATATAGACTGAACTGTTTAAACATCTTAGGACTTTAATTTATTCAGCTTAAAAGCTTAGTTGAAGCAAAAAAAAATGAGGGAAAGTAAGCTGTGATATTGCTTTCCCTGAATTCTAAATGTAGCTTAAACATATTTCTAATTCCTTTCTACCAAGGATCCTTTCTTGGAAATGCATTTTGCATTGTATAACCTGACCACCTTTATTAATACAGGGATTTAGATGGGCAGAAACATACTTTATTTTACTGTGCCGATTTTTAGCCTAAGTAATCCTGTAAATGATTAGCTAATTATATTCTGTCTTCATATTTAAGCTACTTAGCTTAAACCCAGTGTGATCCTAAAACGTGAGTCTTTAGTATCAGTAAAGGAGAGTCTATGCTCTGTCTACACTTGCAAAGGCCAAATGAATGACACCACATGACCAAAGGCTACAACATTAATGACCTCCATGCACTGAAGACAGAAATGACAAAGAGAGCAAGGAGCAACACAAATTCACAGCACCATGTGGGGCCTCCATGAGCCAAAGTTGAATGCTATCATCCCCCAGACTGGGTCTCTTATCACACAAGGTGGGGAGCATCCTCTCAGCATGAAACAGTCTCTTCTATTTTAAAGTGTATGTTCCCTGTGATCTCACATTACATATGGATATAAATAAAACTTGTTAATGAGCAACAAAAAGGGAGAAGAGTGTGAAAACTCAAGGGTGTGCCTTCAATATGGCTCACAAGGGAAGTTCAAATCAGGACCTAGCACGTGCAGGGTTTCTCCAACATGTAGAACGCACTGTTTCACTCTGACCTCATGACAAGCATCGCCACTGGTAGACAGGAAAATCACATCTAGGGTACATTAAGACCCAGGGTGTCCTCCTTCACAATTCTCCAAACTAATAACTGGAAAGCACACATATGGTCATGATAGTTAGCATTACTGGCTATCTTATGGCCCAAGGTGGGGAAGATGACATGGGTGGATCTGGGGGAGGAATCAGAACTCTCTTTGTGCCCAGATTTGACTTTCCTCTGATGAGTTAAGCTGGGGTCACCATAGGGCTCAGGCTCAGGACTTGACTGCAGAGGCTTCAATTTTAATCTTCCCAGACTCAGTTCTACTAGAGATGAGAATGCTTCTTCAACACTGGACTGGAAACTCTAGTATTGAGTCTCACTGTATTAGATTGACCCACAGTAACTGAACCACAGGCCCTGAGGCAGTTTAAATAGAAAAGTTAATATGCAGATACGCATGTTGCAGAAAAAGTAAATTCTAACCCCGAAGACTTATGCATATATGTCAAAAATATAGCCTGCAGGATCACTGCTACCATTTATGAGATATTTCTCATATGCATCATGAATCCAGATATTTAGTGATTGGTGCTGACCATGGGGACTCCTAAGCAGATAGAAGATCGCCTCTGCAGCCGAATAGGTCTTAATCTTGCAGCAAGGACAACTATGCATCTTAATTTGCATTTATATGGTAATATATTTTTCTAGCACATTTTCTTAAAAGCATATTTGGATTGGAAAAGAACTAACATTTATCAAGCATTTATTCACACACAGAATAGCAGTATGCAGGTACTTTCTATTCTATTAACATTTTATTAGTTTTTTTTAAGTTAGCATTCGAAGCAATGGGTTTCATTTGGGCATTTCATACAAACTTAGCTTGTATTTGTCTCCTTCCCAACTTCTCTCCCCTTCCCATGATCCTCTCTTGCTGCCCGCTCCATAGCTCCCTTTCTGCTTCCATGTCACATGTATTTCATTTGTTTCTCCTCTTCATCCTCTTAGCTCATGATCTGTTCTTCCCCTTTCTCTGTCCCCACTCTAGTTTCATGACCACCCTACACATCCAGTTTTTACACATGAAATAAAACCCATAATCATTCTGCTTCTTAATCAATGCATCTGTTTTTGTGACAGTACCACACATGGCACCAGGAGTACCTCGTGGCTCTGTAGTAGTTTAAAGTCAGGTATTGTGATGCCTCCAGCATCGTTTTTCCCTTACGACTGCTTTGGGTGTTTGGTGTCTTTTATGTTTTCATACAAAATTTAGGAATCTTTTTCTAGGTCTGTGAAGGATGTCCCTGGAGTTTTGCTGGCGTTTACATTGAATCTGCAGATTACTTTTCATCTGATAGCTGTCCTCGCTCTATCCTTCCAGCGTGTGAGCGTGGACGGGCTTCCCATTGTTTAATAGTCTTCATTTTCTCCTCTGGGTGTCTAAAAGTTCTAACTGTAGAAGTCTCTCTATTTCTTGGTTAGGTTTGTTAGTCATTTCATTACTGCCTGTGAAGCTACTATGAGTGGGATATTTTCCCAGTTTCATTCTTGGCAAGTTTTCTGTCATTTATAGAAAAGCTACTGAATTTTACACCTTAAGTTCTGTATACTGGTGCTTTGCTGAAGATGGTTTACAAATATAAGAGTTTTCTGAGGAAATCTTTAGGGACTTTTAAGTATAGGACCATGCTTTCTCTAAATAGGGATAATTTGACACTGCTTTTGCTATTTTATACTCCCCTTTACATTATATAAGTGATTTAATTAACACTAGCTGCATGTAGCTACTTAAGATTAAGAATCAAAATAACTAAAATGAAGATAAATTCAGTTCCTCAGTTGCATAGACTCCACTTCAAGTACCAAGTGACCATGTGCCAATAGCTGATGTGCTAAGATCGATGGAAAATACGTCTGGCCTCATAAATGCTCCATTGGATTCCTCTGGATGCTTGCCTCAAGCTTTTAATTTTTAAAAGAAATATCTAGAAATATTAGATCCTATAAAATAACACAATGAAGGAACAACCAGTCCAGAATGTAGCATTTTCTAAAACAGTGGTTCTCAGTCTTCCTAGTGTTGTGACACTTTAATACAGTTCCTCATGTTGTCATGACCCCAACCACAAATTATTTCATTGCTTTTTCATAAATTTAATTTTGCTAATGTTATGAATTGTAATACAAATATTTGATATGAGATTCAAAAGGGGTCTCAACCCACAGGTTGAGAACTACTGACTGTTCCGTGCTTAGAATAGTCAATGCCATGGAGGTTAAAAGATAGCAGTGTGTTCTAGATAGAAGTGTGTTCTGGATATTTAGAAGTCTAAGTGACCTGGCTAGTTTTATGTCAACTTGATACAAGCTAAAGTTATCTGAAAGGAGGGAACCTCAATTGAGAAAAATGCTTCCATAAAATCCAGCTGTAAGGCATTTTCTTAGTGATTGATGGAGGATGGCCCAGCCCATCGTGGGTGGTGTCATCTCTGGGCTATTGGTCCTGGGTTCTATAAGAAAGTAGGTTGAGCAAGACATGATGAGGAAGCCAGTAAGTAACCCCCCTCCATGGCCTCTACATCAGCTCCTGCCCTGCTTCAGTCCCCGCCCTTACTGCTTTTGATGAGAATTGTTATTTAGACTATGAGTGAAATAAACCCTTTCCTCCCAAGTTGCTTTTGGTCATGGGGTTTCATCACAGCAATAGTAACCCTAAGACAGCAAGAGAACTAACACCTAAACATAATACTTGGCCCAGTCCAAGTAAATACACTCTGCCTGCTGGCTTGAGTCTACTTGCTGACCCATCACAACCTAGAATCACCCAAAATGAGAGGTCTCAGCTGAGGAACTGTCTGGATCAGGCTGGCCTGTGAACATGTCTGTGTGTGTAGGGGGGAGGCATTATCTTGCTTAGTAATTAGGTAGGAAGACTCCCCCTAAATGAAGGTAACACTGTTCCACCAGCAGGACCCTGAACTAAACAAGAGAACGGAAAACAATTTGAGCAACACAGCAGCCAGCAGGCAACCTGAGTGCATTCCTTTCTCTGTGCTCTTGACCGTGAAGACAGTGTCACCAACTCCCTCAAGAGCCTGCCTTTGTGATGTCTCTGCAATCGCTTCTAGGCCTTTTGGCTAAAATCAAGTGTGATGTCTCTGTAGTGATGATGGGCCACAACCAGGAACTATCTACTAAAACAAACCTCCCCCATTCTATTGCTTCTGGCCAGGAAGCTTTACCATACCAACAGAAATAAAACTAAAACAGACACTTAAATTTGTCCCAATGAGGAAATTTGAAGATGCACCAACTATCATATGATGTTTTGGAGTTATCAGTTTGGTAATGTGTGTTGAAAATAATGGTTGTAAGAGAACATTCCAGATTCTGGAGATCTATACTGAAGCATTTAGGTGTGAAATATTTTGATGTTTCAAATCTAATTTGGAAGGGTGTAGTAGGAAATATAGAGAGAAGCAGGGTGATGATAGTCCAATGTAAATAATTGTTGAGTCTAAATGTTCCTAATTTTAGGATTAGAATTTCTCCATTGAAAAGATATTTTGAAGAACTCATGTTTAAAAAATGAGTTTTGACTTCAGTATCACACCTAGAAAACACTTTCTCAAACATGGATTTAAGAAATAGTCGCTGAGCTTATTATCTTCAAGTGTTTTTCAAAGATACATTTTATTTTTAACTATGTGTAGTTTATCTGTGTAGAAATATGTACATGTGAATCCAGATGCTCTCAGAGGCCAGATAAGGGCATCGAACCCCCTGGAACTGGAGTAACAGGTAGTTGTGAGCAGCACAGTGTGCATGCTGGGAACCGAACTCTGGTCCTCTGCAGGTGCTCTTAGCCTTCGGGCCATCTTCCCATGTCTTCTGGTATTTTTAATGGGTTATTTCTTTTACTACTTAAATCTTTCATCTTTTTGAAATTTGTTTTGGTGTTAATGTTGAAATCATGACCACTCATACTCCTTACTTATTAACTAATTATATTTTGAGGCAGGGCATCCTGATGTCATGGGCTAGCCTGGAACTTATGACCCTCCTGACACAGCCACTAGTGCTGAGATCACAGGTGTGTACCCCACTCCAACTTACTTTTCTCTTAGTTAGACCATAGTGGACATTTTCAATTTGATACTTTGAATTCATTTACTGTTTGTTTGTTTTTTCTTGAGCGAGTCCCTGGTTTTCATTTGGAGATGCAGACCATCCCCTTTCTGGTTTTATGTGGGGTTTTATTTATGTTGTTTCTTTGTAATACAGAAGCAGACAGTTGTAAGTTTGCTATTCTTTCCCTTGTTCTTGGCCAGGATGCAGCTGGACCAGAAGCGATAGTCCTGCAGTCTTGTCAGAGTGGTAGCAGCTGAGGTTGAGATCACAAAGCCTCAAGCGGTCATGTCCACATGGGTCATCAGATCCTGCTTACAGGATGGACAAGTGAGACAGATACGATGAAGCTCCGGCCAGGCGAGGCAGGGCAATTGCCCAAGATGGACGTACGCTAGAATCTTCCTGGTAAGGCACCACTTCGTGGTGCTACACAGATTATTAGATATGGGTTAATCAAGATGTGAGTAAGAGGCTGAAACTAATGGGCCAGGCAGTGTTTAAATGAATATAGTTTGTGTGTTGTTATTTCGGGGCATAAGCTAGCCAGGCGGCCGAGAGCCGGGCGGGATGAAAAGCAGGCCTGCCTGCAGCTCATCACTACAGACAAGAGTTGAAAGGATTCAGTTCTGCTCAACATATGTGTCACTGTGAAATGGGAACCAAATCAGCACGTCTACTATTGTCTTGCAGCAACAAGGGACACTTCTATGTTAGAACATGCTTCAGTCACAGTTCAGAAAAGAGTACCCAAAACATCCCAGGTGTTTCAAGCAAAGAATGCAATACAAAAACCTAGCAGCTTCCATAGTAAGGGCTGAAGGAAGGCAAGTTGAGTCGACCACTGGTATTTTAGTGTGCCACTTCCAAAAATTTGAGAGTCTGTGTGTTCCAGAGCTGGGAACATGTAAACAACGGACTCGACTTGGAGAACTTTGTGCCTCCAGGTGTTTGGAAAGGCAAGAGACAGAGCCATTGCAGAGACCTAGGAGACCCAGGCTGTGCCTTTTATTGCTGCCAGAGAAAGAATCTATCCCTCTGATCACTTTCAAAAGCTGTGTGAGTTTATCTGTCAGATGTAGCCTAATCATGCAATCAGAACTTTACTGGCTATGGCACCAGAGGGGGGCGGGGATGCTTCATAGGTTTTTAGCCTCTGCAATATGGGAAACAGGAAGAATTTATGAAATCAGATAGGTGTCAATAGACAGATCTGACAGAAAAAGTGAAAACTATTCAAATGTTTATTTGAAACTGGTTTTTTTTTTTTTTTTTTTTTTTTTTTTTTTTTTTTTTTTTTTTTTTTTTTTTTTTTTTTTTTTGTGCTGAGGATTAAACCCAGGACCTTGTATACACTGGTCAAGCATTTTACCACTGACCTCTATCTCTGCCTTCCCCTTTTTAATTTTAAGGATGTAACTGTTTCCTTGAAGTCTTGAGTGTGAACTATATATTCCATAGGAAAAGATAATTGTAAGACTTTTGGTGATGAAAACCATCTGAAGCTCCTAGTCGTGTTTGTCACAAGGGATTGGTTCCAGCTGCAAGCTCACAGGAATCAATGGCCTCTCACATCGTCTGACCCAGCAGAACTTCTCCACTGAAGGACAGTTAGCCTGAGGGCTGCCCAGGGCTGCCGAGCAGGCCTGACCAACCAGAGCAGTTTTGCTGAGGCTCCAGTCCCCTTGCTTATCCCAGCATACATATAAGAAAATTCATCCTTATCTTACTGTATTCTGAAAAAG